>NW_020797889.1:1444411-1941881 GCF_003369625.1 Aspergillus mulundensis
ACGAAGGCGATGGTGCATTTTACGGGCCCAAGATTGATATTCAGCTACAGGATCAAGCTGGAAAGTATCATCAGTTGTCTACTATTCAGCTGGACATGAACCTGCCTCGGCGGTTCGAACTGGAGTACCAAGTCGCGGAAGGGGAGGAAGACTATAACCCGGATACACCCGGAAGAGCAACGCCCGTCATGATTCACCGGGCTAACTTTGGCTCTCTGGAGCGTTTCCTCGCCTTGCTCATTGAGCAATACTCCGGCCGCTGGCCGTTCTGGCTATCTCCTCGGCAAGGCATTATTTTGACAGTAAACCAGGACGATGCTGTTGTAAACCAGGCGCACGAAGCTGCGGCAAAGATCTCCGGATTTAAAGCTCTCGACCAAAGCGCGGCCGATGGAATCCCTAAGCCTCTGTCAGCTACAGACTCCACGTTTATGATCGATGTCGATGCGAGCCCGCAGACGCTCAGCAAGAAGATCCAGAGGGCCAAGCAGATGAAATATAATCTCGTTTTTGTCCTCGGCCCGAAGGATTTAGCAGAGTCTCGGATCACTGTTGATGTTACGGGCCAGCTGAACAGCAAACCTGACCGGAGTGCCGAGACGCTGCGGGCAGTGCTAGCCAAACAGGTCGGGGAGAAAGCTCTGCAGAAACCACGAGCGATTGCATTGCCGGTTGACCAAGTTCATAATTTACTGGTGCAGCTGGACAAGCACTTTGTATGATACAGTATCGATAGACCTAGGAGTGGTGGGTTTGTACAGTATAGTCATGTAGTCACCGAGTAATGCGTGAGGTCGGAGCCGGTGACGAAAGTGATTGTCAATAATTGTCGGACTGGGGATACCTGAAGGCTCCCAGAGTACACAGCCAGTGATGCTAAATTTGACGATGATTTAGGCCCATCGTGAGGACGTTGATTCGCCGATCGTTGAGATTGCCCGAAAAAGCGTGGGATGAAGAAAGTCTGGCTCGCCCTCCAGCTCTTTCTCCAGGAGTCCAGTTCCAGTTCAGGTTCCACTCTCCAGCTCCCCCGCCTTGCTGCGATCAGTGCGATGTCGCTCAGCCTCCGATGAGGGGGATCGAACTGTCAGAATTCGACTTTGGGATCTCTTGGACTCGCGATTTTTCGGAGTGCAGAGCCTCCGATTATAACTACTGAGCTGGGCTCGGTCCGACCTCCTCCCTCCTTTCCCTGATCTCGTCTTCATGGCCCTCTCAACTTCTTTTTCATGGTCAGAGAAACCAAATCATCGGCCATGGCCGACGCGCCATCAAAGCCCAATCCGTCCCGCAAAAGTGCCTTTTCGTGCGAGGGTTGTCGCAAGCGCAAAGTGGGTTTTCTTCTTTCTTCCGCCCTGTTTATCTGCTCGGACAGATCCCGAAGTGGTGTCCCCTGTCGCTTACCGGCAATTTGTCACTAGGTAAAATGCAACGGAGCCAGCCCATCCTGTTCGCGATGTGCTGCGCGAGGGACCCCCTGCGTCTATAGCTTGTGAGTTGGAGTCCTTTCCGAATCTTAGATCGGCTTCCCATTCTTGGTGGCTTGCCCTGCATAATTGGGGACAATCTATCCTCGGACGCCTGCCGATCTCTTTTATAGCACTTACTGATGTTTGGTGCTTTAGAGCTCCTACTTTAGCTTATACAAAGCAATTAGAGAGGCGAGTGGCAGAGCTAGAAGATGCTCTGTCAAAACACTGCAGCCAGCAGACCCCAGATGCTGCCGCAGGAACACCCTCATCTGCCGCCTCGACGAACGAAGCCAGCCTGAAGTCTACGGTTTCAAATCGTAAAGACGATGAGGCCGACGATGACCAGGATCTGTCGAGGGACTTTGAAGGGCTCAAAGTCGAACATGATGGCCGAGTTTCCTTCCATGGACCAACGAGTTTGTTTCAACTGCCAAGCGGTGCATTGAATCCCGCTATATCAAACTCCCAGCTTGCCGAGCAAGCGGTCAATCGTAAAGAGAGACTCGTCAACAATGCATGGCGCGAGAGAGCGATCGAGCAGATGGCTACCATGCCTGTACGTTGTCGGGCCATTACCCTTACGACCGCTGTCAACTGATCAATATTCGGACCAGGAGCCCTTCCAATACCTTCTTGATTCTCACTGGTGCTGGATTCAGCCACTGTTCAATTTTGTTTACAGACCGGCATTTACTCGTATGCAACGCCCTGGCCTACACCCCATAAAGTGATGCTGATTTGTATGCTACAAGGCGATATGAAACTCAACGGCCCTTACTATTCTGACGCTCTGCTCCACGCAATTCTCTCGCATTCTGTTCGGTGGTGCAAAACTGAGCCTAGGATCAGTCCTCTTTTGGAGCAATATGAGGGTGGGGCCGTATTTTGGCATCGTGCTGTGTCAGGGCTTCATGACTCGCTAAGAGACGGCCATGTGGATATACCTACTATACAAACCATGCTCCTCCTTAGTGCACGTGAATGTGGGCAGGGAAACAGAACCCAGGCATGGCTATATAGTGGGATGGCATTTCGAATGCTAGATGACCTGGGCATCACAATCGACAGCCGCAAGTACTCGGACTCCGCCCAGCTAAGCGATGAGGATATCGAGATCCGGAATCGTCTTTTCTGGAGTTGTTACTTCTGGGACAAAATGATGTCTTTGTACTTCGGCAGGTCTCCGACATTACAAAGCTCGCAAGGTTGCCCTCCCCGCACGATTCTGGACGATACATCTGAGTCCGAGCCCTGGACCCCCCACGGGGTTGTTTTTCCCGACGGTTCCCAATACCCTCCAACCCAGGCCCACTCCACCTCTTGTTTCATAGAGATGTGTGGATTGATGGAAATTCTGAATCAGATTCTGGTTCATATCTACGACCACAGCCGCCAGATCTCCGAGGCAGAGTTTCATAGTTGCGTTCGCGAACAGTCCCGCAACCTCGGTGGATGGTGGGACAATTTGCCCGAACATTTGAAACTCGTCCCAACAGATCTACCTCCATACTCTCCTCCCAGCCATGTTGTAACGTTAAAGTAGGCTTGCCCTGATCCTACCGTTTTCTACGGAGACTGACGTGATGTTGTAGCTGCCTCTATCACACTATCAACATCCTGACCCACCGGCCAATTCTCTGTTCGAAATGGAGCCGCGAGGCGTACGACAAAAGCCACTTAGTCCATTGCATGACGTCCGCAACTGCCATTCTTTCCATATTTTCGATGTACCGACGCACATTTGGGGAAAGCCACATCGTGCTCTCAATCGCCTATAGCGTGTATACGGCCGCGTCGATCTTCCTCCTTGAGATCCAGGCGCTGAAACACGCGGCTCCGGGCACTCTGGATAAATTGAAAATCTGCATCTTTGCCTTAGAGGGAGTTAGAGTTTCTAGTCCTGGTATGCTTCTCGAAATCATTGAAATGTTCGCTTTAGACTAACCATATATTCATATAGTAATTACCACCGCATTGAGTCTCATATACCAAGAAATTCAGCGTCTGCGCGTTGATCACAATATTCCCCTTTCAATCCCACAACAGAACGCACCGCAACCTCAATTATTACAACAACCGTCCGCAGCACATCATCATTCTCCCGCTGAGCAATATCCTCTAAATGGTATACCACCAACGACTCATCGCGTCTCCACACATCATAGAACCTCTTCCACAATATCCTATGCGGACGTCGATACTGGCGCATCTGGCGGTCAATTCTACCCATACCAATCATCTCTCCATGCATCGGAGTTTGAGGCAGCCCATCGTGGCCTTCCGCAAGTCGCAGTGACGCACGATCTGCGCGGGTTACCGGACACTTTGATGTCTTTAGAAAATCCCGCTTCGTACGAGATTACTCCCGAGGTATTTGAGGCATTTTCGTACGCGGAGCCCATCACCACAAACATGACGCCTGCGGAGGGATATGGATGGGTTGGCCGGTCTTGAGAGGTTGTTAATTTAGGTATGCAAACATTATTGCGCATTATATGTAGATATGTCATATGTATAAGTTAACGGGGTATATAGCAAGTTCATGACCATATAATTAAAAGATCAGCACAGGGTTAACAAACAGCAAAATGGTGCGGAACGCCAAAACCAAGTCAGGCTTTAAGGACCAACCCGCTCACCCTCTTTAGGCTGAACTCGAGCTCGCCACCTGAGATACCACGGTCCCTCGAAGAGCTCTCCCATCCGCTCAATATCAACCCCCTTAGTCTCTGGCATCCAGATGCCAAGAACAATTAGACCAACGAAGCAGATGATGGCCCAAAACAGGTACGCGCCCCAGTCATGCAGCGAGACAAACATGTTTGGCGTCACGCGCACAACAGCAAACTGGAAGAACCAGTGCAGTGACATGCTCACGGCGTAACTGACATTGCGAATGCGCGTGGGGAAAATTTCTGTCCCGTAGAGGTAAGGGATTGTGCAAAGGCCGACGGACCAGCCGACGGCGTAGATAAAAATAGATGCAATGGCTGCGTTGGACGCGGGTTCGTTTATGGGCTTCGAATCATCGACTGGACGGAGGACGCCCATGTAACAGGCTAAGTAGACATGAGCTGCCAATTGAAGTGTCAAGCCAAGGAGAGCGCAACGACGACGGCCTATGTAGTCGATTAAACCCCATGTAAAGGCCATGGTGAAGACAAGCTTGACGATTCCATAGGCGCCTGAGGAGATGAGGGATGTGGCGTTTCCTGTGACGCCGGCGGACTCGAAGATGGTGGAAACGTAGTATGTGATACCGTTGCCGCCGGTCCATTGAGAGATCGTCTGCATGGCGATTAGGAGCCAGAAACGTTGGCGGTAGTTGGGGTTCGTTTGAGTTTCTTTGAGAGCTGTCCAGTTGGAGGCGGAGGAAAGAGTGTCGGCTCTGAGGCGTGTTTGGGTGGTTATGAGGTTGAACTCATCCTCAATTTCGGGGGAGGATATGTCCGTTCCGCGAAGGCGGGCGAGGACATTACGTCCTTGATCAAGGCGATATTGCGAAATGAGGTAGCGGGGGGTCTCGGGAATTACGAACGAGGCGCCGAAGGCGATTCCGACAGGTATTAGAGGGATAGATTGCACCAGGCGGTACTGGATCCGTGTTGGAGACATGTGAACTTTTGCGCCGTAGTTGATGAAGAAACCTTGTTACGAGTCAGAATAGAGCATTGTTCATGTGTTCAGGAGCTTCTTACCAAGAGCTAGCACTGTCAGCAGGACAACCATATAGATACTGACAATCAGGCCTCGCGTACGCGTGGGCGCTGAGAACAATCAGCTACGTTTTCTCCTTCCAGGTACACTTCACGAACCGATCTCAGACAAGTATAGTGGCGTCGCGACGGTCAACGCCCCAGCGCCGAGTCCAGCCCAAATCCTAGCAAACAGCAACAGGCCATAGATTCCGGAGGCAAACACCTGGATGAAGGTGCCCGACATCCATACTACACAGGCCAATCGCCATGACCGCAGTCTACCCAGCCGGTCATTCAAGTCCAGAGATATCAAAGCACCCAGTGCCGCGCCCAAGACATTGAAGGATGTTATATTCGCCGTGCGGTTCGCTAATCCAGTCTCGTCGTTCGTCCAGTTCGATTCGAGGAGGTTGAAGTCGGTTTTAAAGGAGTCCAAGCGCACAGAGGCGCTGTATCCACCTTCATCGTAGCCTAGAGACTTCAAATATTAGTACGCAATTTGACGAAAAGTAACGGAATAGAAGATGTAAACCTTTAGGGATACTGCCACAAGCAATGACGAGGATCACAAACGCGTAGAAGGGAGGGGTGGTCCACCGCGACCTGTCCAACTCCAACCGCCTCATCGCGGGAGACTGCCGACGGGGCGGGGCCACAATATTCTGTCTCGGGCTGATTCCGCAACTCTCAGACCGAAATTTGACATTCGAAATTCGGCAGAGGGATCGGGAGGATCATGAGGTGTCAACACGGAGGGCCCGAGGGATGTGGGATGAGGAAGATCTTCAAGCAAGACGCTGCTCGGTCAACTTCCGAACGGTAGTCTTTCTCCCAGTCACGCTCATCGGCAATTGCTTTCGTCGAGAAATTATTCATCTACCAAGAAGCGATGCCCTGAAAGTTACAATCCCATCAAAATCGCGAGAATAACCTGACCCTGAGGTATGTTGATTGAGCTTTGGGATCGATTGGACTTCTCCTGATGGATCCACAGCCTCCACTCTCTCATCATCGGGCCCATCCTGCTGAACCAGGCACAGCATCGGATCAAAAACCTTCATCAAGCAACAAATGCCGAGTTGTCGACTCTGAAATAATCAAACAACATGAGAACCTGAGAAGAGAACTGCACTGTGCAAGTCATGTCGCCAACTGACATTGAGCCAAGCTTTGTTTTTATTCCCGACGCGCTATCCTCGTCCTCCGTGATTCGTTAATCACTCTCAATCTTTGAACCTGGGTGTCCATTACCTTGGAGGCCAGAAACTCTTTGAATATAGTGTGCCGAAGATCATCATAGCGCAGCCGTGCGAAACACAGGCACCTCAGCTCTCACAATGATAGTGCGACACTGCTTTTCAACGGCATTGCCGACGCTTCGAACCACTTGGGCTCCTGCGTGGACGCGCATCAAACCGGGATTAGACCTCTATAGACAATCCAAGGCGTTTCTGGGCACTGAATCATCCATGAGGCTGACAAAACCCAAACCATTAAGAGAATGGATCCCATCTGGATCTTGGGATAGTCATATGCACGTCACGGACAAAAAATACCCAGTCGTCGAAGGGGCACCATACTTTAGCAAACCAGATCAGAAACTCGACGACGCAATGGCATTCGAGTCATCTCTTAGAATTCAGAACATCGTCCTGGTTCAACCTTCGATTTACGGTACTAACAACTCATGTCTTCTCGAAGCCCTTCGGCACATTGGACCTTATCACGGGCGAGGCGTGGTGGATATAGACCCGCTCGAGACAAAACGGCCAACGTTGAGAAAATGGCACGCACTGGGTGTGCGCGGCGTACGAGTGAACTTCATGTCCAAAGGGATGACACCATCTCATCAACAACTAGACAATGCGCTCTCAAAACGAGCAGAACTCATTCGAGAGCTGGGCTGGATGATTCAGATCCACACACCCATGAGCACGATGTCACACTTGGAAGACATCATTCCAAAACTCGGCGTCAAAGTCTGCATCGACCATTTTGGATGTCCTGATCTCCCCAAAGTGGACTGGGAGCAGGGGCAATATTTCGACCCGTACCTCTTACGGGGTTTCCCGTCACTAATGGCTCTACTCCATCGGGGAAATACGTGGGTGAAAGTCTCCGCACCATATCGCTTCAGCAAGGATATAAATCTTCGAGATATTGACGTCATGGCTCGCGAGTTCATACGCGAGGTGCCTCACCGGGTGTTATATGCTACAGACTGGCCTCACACTAGATTCCGCAACATTGATATTGAACCATTTACAGAGATGATTCTACGACGGTGTGGCTCGTGGGCCGTAGCGAAGAGAGTGTTTCGATACAATGCGGAGGACTTGATGAATTGTCGTCTCGATATCTAGTCGTCTCAACCTTCAAACCTGATGCTCAAAAGACGACCAAGCTTGCCAACTTTTCGCTCCTGCCATTCACGGTGGCAGTTCACGAGGCTTCCCCTACGTCAACTCCAGCACCAACCTCAGTTGTGCAAATAACCTCCGGTCCCTACACGACCATTCATCAGCCGGGTTCTCCTCCTTCAATACGAATACCATAGCAGAGGCACTCACAATGTCATAACAGCATTTTGGCGTCCCACCCAACGCGCAAGTCTTCACGAAGTCGCCATTCGAGAGACATCAATGCCTACCAACAGTCCCATTAGCATCCATCATCGAGTAGTTTAAACACGTGCACGCTCCCTTCAACAAGGGAAGACGAGAGAAGACATAGAATATATGAAATGGTACACAGAATACACGCACAATTAGCACCCTCGAACGAAACCTTCGAGTCACGCGCGGGAACAAACTCCTCACAGCAGTATGGGACCTGGAGGGACTTTGCGTCCGAAGCTAGAGGGCAGAACCAGGGTCGACCAGCGAGTGTTGGGCCGGCTAGAGAGAAGGAAAGGAGACAGAGGCTGAGAAGAAGAGATGCATGGTTGCTGTTTTGGATCTGGTGGTCTCAAGTATATGATGATTATCGGATATTGAGGGGATTTGGTAGATAAACTGAAGCAACCTAACTTAGGAATGAATTAGAAGAGGGGATAGGGCCTCGGGACAGCCACCTTAATCAGAGACTGGATCTTATAATTTCAACGATATAGATGGCTAGTTGCGTCAAAAAATGGCAGGCACATGTAAACGGGGGTAAAGGGAAGGTCCCTCAGCCCTGGGACGTACTTTATCTTTTGCATTCCTGATATGCTTGGGCCTTGGACAGCAGCTTCAACAGCATATTACATAAGTTCAAACAACCGTGATTGCCACGTGTGTCTTTATGCAGATTTAATTCTAGGCTGAGAGGTCTGTATAGAGGTAGGTATAATATTGCTCCTTCTAGATAGTCTACCCAAGAAAGCACATGCATAACATCAACCGTGAGACATGGTTCAAATATGCCTTTGCTAAGACATCAAGCTAGTTTCACCCTTGTAGGCGCAGTAAGTTCCAAACCGGTTTTAGTAACCTGCTTCTGCGCCCCAGCCACGGTAGTCTCCTGACCAAGCAAGACAACGCTCTCAATGCTAACAGGGGCATCACGAATAAACTGCCCCTTAATGTCCAGAACGCCACCGCGGTATTCGAAGTCGATGTTCGCAGTCTCGGTCTGCTCCAGGGAGTCTCCGTCGTCCAAATACAGGCTTCCCGAGGCAGTCCCGTCTGTCCCTGGGGCGATGATGAGCTGGAAGCCTTTCTTGCGCAGCTCGGTGGTTGTCATGGCGCCGGAAGAGCGGATGGGGATCACGTTGCCGCCACGGATGTGAATGGGGATGTGAGTGATGTTGATATTGGACAAGGTGATATTGGCGCCCTGACCTTGCACCGTGGCCCCGGTGTACCAATCGTAAAAGATATCCTTAGGGAAGTATGCGTTGACGGAGGTGGAGTTTTCCTCAGTGACGGGAGAGATGAGGAGGGCGTCGCCGTAGAAGAACTGCAGGTCGGTGGCGAAGGTATTTTTGTCCTCCGGGTACAGGTAGAATAGAGGTTGCAGGAAGGGCTCGCCGGTCTCGCTTTGGCGGTGGTAGGCAGTGTATATGTAGTCAAGGAGTTGGTACCGGATGTTGATGGCCTTGGTTGCGGATTCGGTCACGGTCTCCCAGAGGTAGTATTCCTGGGGGATGCCGCCGATCTCGTTGTGGTTGCGGTAGAAGGTGTAGAAGGCTCCAAGGGAGGCCCAGCGGGCACACAGCTCTTCTGTGGTGTTTGAGCCAAAGCCGCAGACATCAGCTCCTACCATAGGGATCTGGAACATCGAGGCGAAGGCTAGGATCTGGGCGATGGAAGTTCGATACAATTCCCATGTGCTGAGATTATCACCGAGCCTGTGGAGTGTTAGCACTGGGTCAGATCTTTAGGCAGGGATTTACGAACCAGTGTCCAACGTGTGCTCCGGCGCCTGCAAATGTGCTACGAGTGATGATCAAAGGTCTAACGTCGGGACGACGTTGCTGCATTGCAATGCGAGAGGCCGAGCTCATCACTAAACCATGGGTCAGACAGAGAAGCATTTAAATCAACAGCTGACTTACTGGTTCCATAAAGGTTGTGGGTATCGTATTCCACATAACCCCCGGCGTGACCGATGTTGGTTTGGATGGTTTTCTGGCTGAGAGGTCCAGCCTCGTTCTGAATTGAGTACGGCGGGCTAAGAAGATTGCGGTCAGGCAGTCCAAGCTTATCGTCATGGACTCTCTTGGCAAATCTCTTCAACGAAGCTGGCTGGAAGTCGGCAGGGAACCCGGGTAGAGTCCGAGGGTTACTGGGCCGGACAGCGGGTGGTGCGGGTGGGAGATCATTCTCAATAGAGTATCTTTCCGGATCGGTGCAGGGGAATGTACACATATTCGCGGCCTCATTCATGTCAATCCATAGGCCATCAATGTCGATACCTGTTTCAGCATCGAAGAACTTGTTGAACTCCCCGTTCCAGTATTCTTGAATATCAGGATGGAACCAGTCGGGGTAGACTGTTACGCCTGGCCACACAGCACCTGGACGTGCGTTAGCTTTTAATACCAGTGAAAAATGGTCGTCTTGTTTGGGCGTGTATACCTTGGTATAGACTGCCGTTCTGTGTCTTGAGGAAGATGTCCTGCTCAACTCCCCTATGATAACCGGGGTTGTCTATTGATCTGTCAATGTCGGTTCCAATATTAAATTTCATAAGAGCTTACCGCTCGCGCTCACAGCGGGATCAACCATGACGATATAATGTTGATCATGGTCATGGAGGTAATCCACAAGCTCACGCATCTTTTCTAGAGGGAACCTCTCAGGGTCGAGAGTGAACACCCTTCTCAGTTCCATGTAGTCAATGTCGGTCCACATGGTTTCTAGGGGAATTCCGGCCTGGCTGTAGTTGTACACCACCTCAGCCAATTGGTAAACATCACGATAGCCATATTTGCATTGGTGGAACTAGGAATTGTCAGCGGCTGTGATCATCTCAATTTTGTTGGTCCTGGTGCGACTGTTCCAGGAATGAGAACCTACGCCAAATGTCCAGTAGCTCTGCATGGCAGGAAGTCCAACGACCTCCGCGTATTGAACACTGGCTTCCTTGGGGGTGGAGCCGCTGAAGAAGTAGAAATCAAAGACGCCTCCAAGGATATTGTACTCGAGGTACTGCTTGCCATCCAGCGTCTTGTTGATCTTGATGTCCATACCGTTCGAGTTTGCCAGGAAGACACCATGGGTGCCAGCACTACCGCGATGATCGTAATAAACAGGGTGGGTACCGTACAGATTAGTGTGACTCGGTAGGCCGTATGCGTCGCGATTCCATAGCGTGCGGGTGTAATTGTTTGTTTCCAATCGGAGGGAGTCAGTGTGTTCTCCGAGGCCATATAGATATGGGTCATTCGGTAGCCAGGTGCGAATATTCAGATACTGCGATTGGAAGACCAGGTCGGATCCAGAGGTATCAAAAAGCACTTCTTCTCCCCTGGTCACTGTAAATGAGAATGGCTCTTCCACATAGTTGAACTTCAGAGTAGAGTCCTTCTGAGTGCCGTTGCCACTGCCTACACGCGGTAGAACTGACTCAGGGACTTGATACACTTGTTCATTCGCATCGTAAATCATAACATGCAGACGTTCGTCTAGAGGCGTATTAATATGAGTTAACAGTTATTTATTCTCGCCAACACTCACCTGTCTGGTACTCGACTAGAAGCTTCAGGTCCTTCAAATCGGTGCCATATGAGTCGCAAGGTTTACCCGCGAGGGTCAGGTCCGCGGTCAAGGTATGACCGTTCTCATGCACATGTGACGCTTTATATCCAGGGCAGCTTTGACTGCTTGCCCTAGGCCCGATGACGGCTGCGCCAACGACTGGCAAGAGAAGCAAGAACCCCAGCATGTTGAGAATCGGAGATGAGCTGAAATCCAAATCAACTGTGGGAGATCACCACTGCTTAAATAAAGGCAGCCAGATGGCAGGAGGGACTCGAAAGCACGGCCGATGAGCGCGGCGGTCCAAACCGATTACCCCGTACACCGTATGCCGGAGCGCGACAGGTATGGGAAAGAAGCTCGCATCGGCATGGTCCCGGATATTGATCGGACTCGTTACGGTAAGCAAGGGATTCGGGCTGAAGACCCGCCCCGACAAGGCTCCGGAAGTTCGTTCCCCATATTTGTGTGGGCTGCTGGAGGTTCGGACCATGGTTGTCACCATTCGCAGTGTTGCAGCGACGAGCGAAGCCATGGCCATTGCAATTCATGACGATTTCCCCCGCTTTGTGGGGAGTCTGGAGCTCGGTCAAATATCGGGGATCGTACCAGTAACGGGCCTCCAAGCCGATAGTCTGCAGATCTTCGTCCTTAGTGCTGTAACATACCACCACTTAATGGATATTATTCGGACGAGTTGAATGCCAATACTCAACAAGCAAACGCCCAGGGGGCCTAAATGTTCTCCCGGGCCAGGGTCAGGCACGAGAAAGCCTGGGAAAACTCCGGACAATAGGACCATCGCCGCTCAACTTGGAAGCTTTGCCGAGGCGATATCAACAGTGACTTCATACTCCTCCATAGGTTATGCGGAGTAAGTGAAGGTAGGCAGATAGATGTGCGTCATACCGTTTCTTTTACTGAATTTGGGTTACTGTCCCGAATCTCCAGGGAAGAGCAGTGGACACGTCGGATACCGTATCTGTCTGCACAACTTCTCATATATTGCGGCAAGGTGCTCAGATGTGCAGTGACTCAATTGCGTATCAATAATAATACTGAGTATGTTCTCCGAAGGTCGCCACAGCGCAGAGCAGGGTGACAAAGAGTTGAAGGAAAGAGGAAAGAGGAGAAGCCCACATGCATCTGTCGGGAACCTTGGGGAACGGACGTCCCCGACTCGACCGCTCATACCAGACATATATGGTCAGTCAGAAGAAAATAGAGCAAACAAGGATTTCTACCCTAATCTCTATATTGTCTCATTGAGACCTGCATACATCTCTAGGGAAATGGTCATAAAACATCACAAGATTATCATCGCAATGCACGAATAAGCCACCATACGCCGTTGGACAAAAGTGAACCCAGCAAGCATAGCCAAGGCGACTCGCCTCTCAAACGCCCTCGATATTTCTCCATCATGGGACCGATGCGGATTAAACTTTCTGGCCAGCGGAAGCTGCCTCAACATCAGCAGCCGAGCTCATGATCTGGACCTTAATGGCTCCTGTTTTAGGGTTCGCCGCCGTCTCAAAAGCCTTGAGCGCGTCTTCAAGTGCATAACGATGGGTAACGAGCTTCTTCAGGGGGATCACGCCGTTCTTGACAAGACGAATCGCTCGAGGCCAGGTGTTGCAGTACCGGTACTGATATTGAAGATCGATCTCCTGGGTGCTCAGGCGCATAAAGGGGATCTTCATCTCGTTCTTGCCAACACCAATAACAAACACCTTACCACCGAACTTGACGCTCCAGATGGCAGAAGCGACACTGCTTTCGACTCCGGTACATTCCAGGGCAAGACGAGGCCTCAAAGCGTCGGTGCCGGCCCCGTGGCCGTCGTTGAACACGTTGACGATGCCCTCTGCTGTCTCTTCCGCGGAAAGACCAATCTCTACCTTGTATGTGCGGACCTCGGGGACGAGCTCTTTCGCGAACTTCAAGCGACCCTCGTCAATATCGGTGATGACGAGAGGGGTTGCGCCGGCAGCGCGCGCGCTGAGCAGAGTGATGAGACCGATAGGACCGGCGCCAGTGATCAAACAAGGGTCGCCCAGACGGAGACCGCTGCGCTCGACAGCAGCGAGAGACACGCTGAGCGGTTCCAGCAGAGCGCCATCCTCATAGCTCATGTCGCCTATCTTGTGGCACCAGATCGCGGGGTGATTGACATAACGCCGCAGTAGGCCATCCACAGGGGGAGTTGAAAGAAAGGCGACTCTCTCACAGCCATTGTAGCGACCAGTCAGGCAAGGCTCGCATGCATTGCAGATAACGTTGGGCTCGATCGCAACTCGGTCTCCAACTTGGAGGTGTGTGACATCCGGGGCGACCGCAATAACGTCTCCAGCCGACTCGTGACCCAGAATATGGTCCCCCGTAACGATCATGGGACCAATGCATCCTGCATGCCAGAAGTGCACGTCGGATCTGTGTTGGAGAGCCGGTTGTCAGTCTGGCCAATGCAAACTCGACACGACGTCGGGTATCTGAGCAACTTACCCGCAAATGCCAGTACTCCGCACCTGGACGGTCACTTCTCCGGGCTTGAGACTTTCACCACTCTTCACCTGCTCAAGGGTCGGCGTGGCATCTGCCACCCACAGGTCATGCTTGGGGTTGGTGAAAATGCCAATGTTTGGCTTCTCGAGAGCGGTCGCAGTGGCCATGATGTTTTGTTAATTGAGTTGGCAAGCAAAAGGCGATGATGCGAAGACCAAGCGAAAGGAGCAGAAGAGGGTGAAAGAGTCAAGATTCGGGGATCAATGTCGGGGTACAACCAGCTTTAATACCTGCCCCTCCATGTTATACGGGTGTTAATTTTCCACGACACCAATGATGACGGAGGGCAGATCATGCGGACAGAAGATGCTCCAGAGAGGCAAGCATAGTTCAGTCCGACTTTATCCATTGGACAATAATTTGAGGAGGGGCTATCGTAGCATCCAGAGGGACCCGCCACTATGGCCTTTTATCCGGACTTCTATGCGGGGTCCCCTCGTTGGTTCCTGGAGTCCACCTGGGGCGTCATTGGCCATAAGGATTCATCCCAGTCAAATCTTCAAGAAAGGCACTGGTTGCATCTAAAAGATAACGACGTTAATTAAGTGAAGGCGCTCTGCCTTTACACCCCTCGCTGGTTTGCAAGTGCTTCCAAGTCGTTGCTAGGAAGCGGAATTGATCCAAGCCCCAGTACCTAACCAGGCACCTCAAAAGGCCATGACGAAACATCAAGCGCAAGTTGCAATGAGGCTGTCCCGGTTGCGAATTAGTGATGATGGACGGAAACGAAGTCGGTGAACTCATAGGTAAAAAATAGACTGGTTGATCTAGAACGAAGCTCGGTTAATTGCGATCAGTAGGGTATTTTAGCCTCTTTTTGCCATCAAGTTTCCCGTCCGTGCCAGGCATAAATAAGCACAAAAGGCCCAGCTCCTTGATTCATGATTGCTTTTGATACGGCAGGCACGTACCAGGGCTTGAAAGATATTGCCTTGCTGCGATGGGAAATTTTCCGGTGGCACCGAGTCAGGTCGTATCCTTTGGTGGATAATTCTACATCCACCTACGCCGCCGTTATCAGAGTGTTCAGTCAGTCAGTACGGTAAGCGCGCTCAAAAAGCTGCGTACGCAGTCGTTCGGTCAACAAAATTCCATGCTAGATAGGTATTTTCAAGGGCTCCTTGGCTATTTCTTTTGGGCTCAGTGATCAAAGCTTTACTCTGTTCCAAGCTTTCAGCAACAGGGCATGAGGCGGGTCTGAGATACTGTAGGTGCAAAGCATTGGATAGACCGTCGTACTCAAATTCGACCATCCAGTTGGGCCATGCAGTGTAACAGCCATCAAGCTCAGAATCATTGTGTAGTCAAAAGTATTTGTGTAGGAAAGATGTGGACCTCTTCTAGGCCATCAGCGTCAACCTTTGGCTATAATGACTCGTGGGCCCAGAGGCTCTTCGGATCGGCATCGTATGTCAGCCTATTCCAGTCTTGGATTGATGCTTCTAAGGCTTTGCTAGTATTAAGCTTATTTTAGCTGGAACGTAGTTCTTTGCTTACTCCGTGACCCCAGGGTAAGATTCAAAGGACCTGCCAGCCGGCCGCGTCATAGTTTGAAGTTTGCGTGCAGCGATGATAAGCACGGGCAGCCGCGGCTTTCTTTCATGGAGATAAGAGCAATTGTTGTTGTACCACATCGGTTGGTATAAAGTCTCAGCAACGGGGGTCTATGTAGGCTTCGAGGGCGCATAGTCGGTGCAACTGTATTGTCGACAATTGACGAATATGATTGAATGAGGGTGTGTCTTGGGGTCTTTGGCAAAAAGGGCTGGACTTGACCCGTCTGCAATACTGGTGTGGAGATATGCCACTTTGCTGACTTGGACATATATCAATGATCCCGGGGAGTAGAATGCATCGCAGCTTTGTGATTCAAAAGTAGGCGACTGCTGAGCCCCAGCGAAACCAAATAAAGACAATAGACGGCTCCATCAAATTTGAGCCCCCAGACAGCCCGGCTCAGATGGGGTAATCATCTGGCTGGTAGAAGGAGAGCGGGCCAGCGACGAATAAAGTACTTGTTGAAAGCACCACAGTGCCACACAGTGGCATATGGGCAGAAGTTTTTGACAAAAGGATTAAATAAGAAGCACCTCACACCTTTAAGACATTGCACATGTCGCTGCTGGGATTGACTGTATTGGGGACGAGGCAATATATAAACATGGCACGATCAGGGATTGGGGGCGGATCAATATAGCTCCTCCTGCCAATTCAATCTTCTTAACTTTGCATACAGAGCAGAGGCAGATAACTCGGAGATTTCGCAGGCGACCATGTACTGAGTAACTGGTAGGAAGATGAATAGGCCGGCCCAATGATGGAGGTAGCAGGCCCGGTGGTAAGGACTGATCACGTGACTTGCGGAGGCTTCCCTGATCTTTCCGAGCTTCAAATCTCGATCCGGGTTCTGCAATTGCGCAACGGCTCTTGACCAACCTGCCATTGGACCTCTCTGTCCCTCGCCTGCGAATCCCCAGGTCTTCACCTTCCTTTTCTTCTTTTCTCCCTTCCAGCGGTTATCAAGATGCCTGCCACGGCGACCCGTGCCGTGCTGCGGCAATCGCAGTTCCTGACCCGGACCGCGGTCAGACACTCTTCTTCCACATCTCAGGCCGCTTCCAAGGCGACTGAGACCGCTTCTTCTACTGCCTCGAAGGCGCAGGAGGGTCTCTCGCGTGTCTCTTCCTCTGCCGGCCCTGCCATCTCGAACGCCGCCCAGGGCCTCGGCAACACCCTGAAGAAAGTTGGTGGAAGAACCGGAAAAGTCGTCTCCTTCATTGAATGTGAGTGGTACATTGGGATTTTTATTTCCCGTCTTTGGCTTTTGTATTTCAACTTCTGGATCGAATATGATGGCATTATGACCAATTGTCCTCATATGCTGGGTTCCTGAAGGGGTGGTGCTTTGGCCATCTCCCACGCAATTAGAGACCACACTGCTGACTCATTTCTCTCTTACCACAGCCATGATACCCCCTACTATCTACTACTCCAGAGTTGGTCTCGAGCTCGGCAAGCTGGTGTTCCGTGGTCAGAACATGACTCCTCCGTAAGTGCTCCCGGCATGGTTACGTCTGTATCCGCGTTTGACGCTCGCTAACCCGATACCAGGAGCACCGCTACTTTCCAATCATACTTCCAGCCTCTGGTTAACTCTCTTCGCAACCCTGCCACCCTCCAGAACGCCAAGTTCTCTCCCCAAAATATCCTGGCCCGTGTCCGCAACGCCAACAAGAAGGAGATCGCCCTTGCTGGTGTTACCGCTGCGGAGGTTATCGGATTCTTCACAGTTGGAGAGATTATTGGTCGTTTCAACATCGTTGGCTACCGGGGTGAGGCTGGCCACGGACACCACTAGATCGATCGCACGCAAATATATCTGACCTGTCTTTATTTCCGCTATATCTTTCCTTTGTTAACTGTACTATGTATGATAGACGATGGAATCAAACTGTTGTCTGGGTTGAATCTCGCTTATATGATCGTTCTATGCCGCCATGTATTGGACACCTTAAGATATGTCAATGAGCCAGGTTCTGCGCCTACTAAACACAAGCCAAGAATAGGAACGCTCATTAGTATTGAATTCAATGCTCTCAAATCATTCAACATAAACAGATAACATCCTACATAGATGGCCATGGACTCTGATGTAGGTAAATCGTTCGTCTGGAGTGACGAGCTCCTGGGTACTCCGTACAGAGTATATATCTTGGGCTCTGGTCTGCAGTGGGTTGGGAACTTGGGGCGCGTCGATCTCCGTGAGGTTTGATTGGCCCGTGCGGGTAGAATTCTGGTCCACGACTTTTTTTTCTTCCAAGTCCCATCGCTTGATCAAGGCCTTAGCCCGTCCAAAATTATCATCTGCATAGACAGATAGACTCTATGCGTGAAGATGGACGCCTTTAAACTGTTGACGAGATCAACTAAGTTGAAGCCCGCGACCACCCAATCTTCAACCATCCCATCAACAGGGAAAGCAGCAAACCCGCAACTTTTCAAAGCCGGGGAGAAGCTGGAGAAAGGAAGCGGCAAGAAGAGGAAACGGGCGCATGGTACGGAAGAGGAAGCAGCATCGGTCAAAGAGGATACGTTGAACCTGGACTTCTTTAGCCGGGGCAGAGTATCTAAGAGCTCGGATGCGACAGCGGCAAAGGCGACCATCGCTCCTGCGGGCCAGGAGGAAGCGTCTGATTCGGATTCCGACAGTGATGATGAGTTCATGGATGAAGTGCAGCGGCGGACGGTTCTAAATGCGCATAAGATCAAGGTCACTGATATGCGTGACTTTGACGAGGTCGCAGCCGCTCAAGTCCAGAGTGAAGAGCCGAAGAAGAAAAAGAAGAAGCGCAAGCAGCAGGAAGAAGAGAAACAGCAGACCCAGCCTCTCAGTAAGAAAGAGCAGAAGAAGGCGCGTCGATTGTATCCGCAGCCGCTTGTTTCGTTCAAAGAGTTACGCTCGAAATATAAGATCTCGAGACGTCTCGCGGAGAATATCGCCGAGCAGGGATTCACCGTTCCAACTGAGGTTCAGCTGGGGAGCCTTCCTTTGCTCCTGGGCGACGGGGCGGTCTCTGGAGAGAAGCCGGATTCTACGAGCACTACTGAGCCGGATATTCTGGTAGTTGCACCCACGGGAAGTGGAAAGACGCTGGCGTTTATGATCCCAGTGATCAATAAAATTGTTCGGCATCACCATGAGCAGCCAGAAGAGCGTGGTATCTTTGCCATTGTTGTCGCCCCGACGAAGGAGTTGGCTAGCCAAATTGTCAATGAGGGAAGGAAGCTGGCACTTGGAACAGGTGTGAAGATCACGCTGATGAAAAAGGGGATGCGGGTAGTGGAGCGTGACGGCGAAGAGGATGACGTCTTAGATGAAAGCAACTCGGACTCATCAGAATCCGAAAGCGACGAAAAGACTCCCGGCAACAAGAACAAGGGAGCGGTTCCAGTAACCAAGAGCGACATCCTTGTCTCGACACCCTTGCAACTCGTCAATGCGCTCTCTGAGAACAAGACGAAGCCTCTTGCGACATTACCACTAGTAAGAAACTTGGTCATGGACGAAGCAGATGTCCTGTTAGATCCTCTGTTTCGCGACCAGACGCTCGATATCTGGCGCTCTTGCACTCACCCAGAGCTTCGTGCCAGCCTTTGGTCCGCCACCATGGGCTCCAGCATCGAGGACATGGCCAAAACAACAATCAAAGAGCGGAAGCTCTCCTTGGCTCAAACCAAGTCATATCCCCTCCTCCGACTTGTCGTTGGTCTAAAAGATTCCGCCATTCCGAATATCAAGCACAAACTGGTCTACGCCGCTACAGAGCAAGGAAAGCTCCTCGGTCTCAGGCAACTACTCCACCCCACAGCAGCGACAGCTTCAGATGTTCGCCTTCGCCCACCGTTCCTCGTTTTCACCCAGACCATTCCTCGAGCCATTGCGCTTCATTCTGAGCTGCTTTACGACATCCCTCCCGAGGCCGGTGGCTCTGCACGGATTGCGGTGCTTCACTCGGACTTATCAGATACGCAGAGATCAGAAATCATGAAAGGATTCCGTAAGGGCGAGATCTGGATTCTTGTCACCACGGACTTACTCGCGCGTGGTGTTGACTTCCGCGGTATCAACGGAGTTGTCAACTACGATATTCCCAACTCCCCGGCGGTCTACGTGCACAGAGTCGGACGGACTGGAAGAGCCGGTCGCGAGGGCGGTGTTGCAGTGACCTACTACACGAAAGAGGACATTCCCTATGTCAAGAGCATCGCCAACATCATCGACACCAGTGAAAAGTTGCGGGGAGAGTCCGGTGAACGCTCGGTACAGAAATGGCTACTAGATGCCTTACCAGACCTCAGCAAGAAGAATAAGAAAGAATTGAAGAAGCATGGTGTCAAGGCCAGACAGTCTGGTCTCAAGGGTACCACAGAGGACAAGGAGCAGCGCCGGACAAGAATCAGCACAAAGAGTGGATTCGAGCGGCGACAGGAAAACAACAAGAAGATGATGCTTGCCGCCAGCCGGAAGAGATCACAAGCCCAGGAACAGGCTGGGTCCGAAAGTGCAAGTGAGGATGACGGCTGGAATGGCTTGGACGATTAAGGCCGAAACCCTGTACAATATCCACAATCAAGATTCCCCAACCTTGCAAATCAATAATTCATTACTTTTAACAGCGCACTACGACCCTCCTTTTTGCCCCCCATCAGCCGGTACCAGCTCGACCAACGTCCTCTTCAATCTAATCCCAACAACAACTCCCTCCCTATCACCCAAGACCCTCTGCAACTCATCTCCATCCCTGTCCAAATATACCGCCCAAGCCCAATTCCCCTGCTCATCCTTCTCCTTGACCGCATAAAATCCCCAACATCGCTCCAATACAATCGTCGTCTCCTTATCCGTCCAGTTCCATGGCGCGGGAACATGCTCGCAGCTCTGTGTCCGATTCCCGTACTTGAGCTCGTGCGTATCCTTATCGCAATATAACCAGTTCAGCATCGGTGGGCTGTCCTGTATCGTTGAGACAAGGCCTAGTCCTCGCTTCAGGTCTTTCATGTGGTCGGGTTCAGGGTAGTCGATGTAGAATGCTTGGCCGGCGTGGGATTCTATCTTGCGGTTCGCTGGGTTTGGATCATCGATGTATACCTGTTATATCCGTTCAGGACGGTGAGCAATGGTCTGGGATGGATGAAGGCTTGGTGATATTATACGAACCTTGTTATTCCTCAGCACAACCCTCTTCCCATCTAACTCGTCGGCCTCCTCGACGTCTTCTGTGCATTCCACGTCTGTATAGAACTTCGCCATGCGTTTCTCGTCATCTTCTCGTGAATTCTGTTTGCGCTGCTCGCTGCACCCGAGGGCAATACCAGTGACGGTGGGAATTGCTGTTATTGCTAACAGACCGATCATGCTGCTCGCTGTGCTATTATGGTTGTTTGCTAGGTAGTTCGTGGGTAAGTTGTTGGGTAGAGGGGTCTGATTTTTGTGATGTATATCGGCGCAGGCAGACAGGATGCTGGTACGAGGAGATAGAATACGGTCTTGAGCTTCTAGTAATCGGTTAGATAAGTGAGACAGATAATTATGTCCTCATGGTCGATCGGATTCGAGATCGTACCTGACCCCATGCTCGACGACGTCATAGGTACACCAGGTGCACGTGAGCGGAGGTTTAGGGCGAGAACAAAGACTTATTACAACCTTGTTCTTTTTTCGAATGCGATAGCATGATATTTCTATCAATGATAATATATTCGAAAAGCACCGCAGGTACAAATGTGCTATGCAAACTTGACTCGAGATATCTAACCTACACAAGATCTAGACATAGTCTACTTCTATGAATCTCGATCTAATCCAACGATCTATCGTCGCTCGTTTAATTTTACCTTCGTGACGTCGTAACGATGGTTCGTTGAAAATCTCATCACCGTTTCCAAGATGTGAGAACTGCCAAAGCTAGAGCTTCTCGCTCCAGCCCCAAACAGACCACCAGCATCGCACCGCAACTGCAGCTCCATCTGCGGTCTCCCAATCATCATACCCAGTCTCTTCGCCCTCTTCAACGATTGCCAACCCAAATTTCCCTAGCCGCTGTCGGAGATCCTGCACTTGGGGCAGGTACGCATCCCGCAAAGGCATTTCAAGCACAACACGCGCATCGAGACCCCGGCTTAGCCAAACAGCGATAGTATCAGCGAGCAACCGCGGATGCTCAGGAGAATAAAGAGGATCCGCAGCCAGAATCAGATCGTATTGTTCTTCGGCAGCTGGAGGCGTCTCAGGCGAAGCGGACCAATCTAGAACCCCTGTTGTGACTGTCGCAGCGGTTCTGGTGAGCAGCTCGACATTTAGAGCAGCATTGTGAGACAAATTCGGGACGATTTCGGGAAGATCTGTGAGATGGATTCTGGCAGTTTCGCCGCGTAAGGCAGCAAAGGAAAGCCCGACGAGGCCGGTACCTGCGCCTAACTCTAGCGCTCGAAGGGTGCGGTCAGGATTTGGTGTCGGAGCGGTTGATGAAGAGGGAACGAGTTGCGGGGTAGATTCGAGGACGGAGTGGAGGCGTCGAGAAAGAAGATAAGAGGAAACCCAGGTTTTCATGCCTAGGTTGTCCGCCGTCAACGATGGCTCGTGGAGGGTCAGTGTGAGCTCTTCGCCGGATGATGTGGGAATTGCAAAGACGCGGGACATTGCCGGCATTGCTGTTAGTAGGTCAGTCTCCAACGTGTGTTGTTTGGGCGGCGGCTCTCGCTTCTACATCATACATACCCGTTCGACCAGACCGCTCACTAAGGCGCGCGGACGCGGCGTCCCAAATGGCTTCCCGCAATTCATCGGTATCTAGCCAGGAGAGGGGGCTCGCAATGATGGATGTCAGGTATCGAGTCAGGCCCGTGGGGTCGACTGCGCGGCTTTTGACCGGCCCATGAGCACTGGCACCGAAACTGCGTGGTTTGATCGTTAACAGGTCCAAGGTCTGGAGGAGCTCGGTGCCGGATGGCTTCGTATAGATCTGGGGAAGGTCCAGCGCTGCAAGACGCTTATCAGTCGATTCGGTCCACAAATGTCCGTCGGGGACGGCGGTCAAACCAACCATGGAGAGGCTCGTCGGGCTCTACGGTTATCATCTTGAAGGCAGTGAGAGGGGTCATTGATGTCGAACTGGTTAGATTCTCAACAACATGGGGAGCGGGGTCTAGGCATTCTTCTTATACAAACCGTGCCCGTGGCAAATCGCTATCTCAATTTCAGGCACGCTCAGAAAAGTGCAGAAAAAAAGGCGTAATCGCCAAAAAAGGAAAAGCTCGTTTGCGCTGTTCCGCGGATCGGCTCCGCTCTGCTCCAAGAGATAAGAGCCAGAGAATCCAAAAATATATCAACATGTAGAACTAGACATCGCTATGGTATCGAACTCCCGAACGCCTCTTCATGCTTTCTGTTATCGACATCCCTACTCCAGTGTCGACTTGAATCCCTGGTACGCTGACTCGATGTCAAACGCTAGCTCTCGGGCTTGCTCTTCACCCAGCTCTTCAGTTGCACGCATCTGGTTTAAAGTGATCAACCATTGAATGATTTTCCCCCGATTTTCAAAATCCACGTCCGTCACCTTGTTGACTGACTGGATAACTTCCGAGAGTAGCGGATGAAGTGCGTCCTTGGAGACCAATTTGAGCTTCAGTGCGTCAAGGAAAGTAATGAAGTTCTCCGTGGCCGTCAAAATCAGAGTACCGGATGCGCCGCCAGTAGATCCGGCCGCTCCGGGAGCCTTGTTGGTTGAAGGGCCACTGTGCGAGGCCTGTTCGACTGTCGTAGGAACTCCGACCCGCAGGCGTTCGGTGGCACGGGCGCATTCGAGCTGTTAGGGCAGATTGGTCAGTATAGACTGATGTCTCCGGAATGTAGAAGGCACATACCCCCCAAGTTCGCTTAAATGTTTCCAAGTCAACAAACTCCCTGGCGACGGTGTCGTCACCCAAGCTGGATTTGTACTGCTTCAGAAGTCGAGTGCATGTCTCGGAATACTCCGCCTCGGTGATAACATCCTTGATATATGCCTTCTCTAATCCATCGAGCGTCAATATAATGCTGTAGATTTCACCTAGAGACTCGTATAGGTCGCGCTCCGCTGAGCTCGAGGCGAGTTTCACTTCCTGGCAACATAGTCAGCGGGTTGGCCCGGCTCGCATAGTCTCGTGGTCAATATACCTCGTCTAGATTGATAGACGCGGACCTGGCTATGTTAGGAGTATAGCTGTAAGGTGTCGGAGCATAAGCAAGAGGCTGCTGAGCATACATTGCGTCAACACTTGGATAAGATAACCACCGTTGAGCGGGGAGAGGAGAGCTCTCCGAGAGGGGCCCGAAAGCGGTCACCCAATTTGGTCGAGCGGCAGCCCGTGACTGCTTTCTGCCACCCAAGAGATTTTTTTTGAGGATTTTATTTTCCTGGACCGATTCTCAAGAACTGGGGATTTCGTTCCTTGTGACAACATTTTCAGCAGTTATTCACACCTACCGCCGGGTAGGAAATAACTGTCACGATGGCCGGAAGCCAGAAGAAGTCCACCAAGAAGTTTGAGAAGAAACATCTCAAGGACGTACTCGAACGACGAAAGGCGGCCGCAAAGATCAAGCAGCGCAACCACCTGAAGGAGAAACGAAAATCGGACAATGCCAAGTCACGCGCCGAAAGAGAGAACGACTCCGAGGATGACGCCGAACAGACCAAGAAAAATGCCTTTGCAGAGATGAACGTCGATGATTTCTTTGCTGGAGGATTCGACATCGCAGACCCGAAGAAGGCCAAGAAGAAGGATGTTACCCCAAAGATTGGAAAGCGCAAGCGATCAGAGCCTCAGGAGGATGAAGAGGAAGAGTCAAGCAGCGGAGAGGAGGACGCCGTACAGTTCCAAGACGATGACGAAGAATCGGAAGCTAGCGAAGCCGACGATGTTGAGACACACATGAAAGATATCGAGGCTCTGAAAGAGAAGGACCCTGAGTTCTATAAGTACTTGAAGGAGAACGATGCCGAGCTCCTTGAATTCGGCGACCTTGCAGAAGTCGATGCGCTGAGCGAATCGGAGGAGGAGCAAGATGAGCCAGCCAAGAAGAAGAAAAAGAAGGCAGCAAAGGAAGAAGAGGCTGCTTCTGATCTCACAGTCGCAACTGTGAAGAAGTGGCAGAAGTCCATGGAGGAACAGCACTCTATCCGCGCGATGCGACAAGCCGTGCTCGCTTTCCGCGCCGCGGCGTACCTCGACGACCCAGACGCCCAGGAGCAGAAGTACTCCATCTCCGATTCCAACGTCTACCACCAAGTTCTCGTCACAGCGCTCAACCATGTTCCCAAGGTCCTATCGCACCACCTCCCCGTCAAGGAGACCGCCTCTGGCAAGGTCCGAGTATCGCTCGACAACAAGAAGTTCAAGACCCTCACTCCTCTCATCAAGTCCCACACTTCCTCCGTCCAGAAGATGCTCGCCAACCTCTCCGACGAGCAGACCCTCAAACTGACTCTCTCCTCCATCGAACCCATGCTCCCCTACCTCCTCCAATTCCGCAAGCTTCTCAAGGTCCTCATCAAAACCATCGTTGGCATCTGGGCCGACGCCTCCACAACCGAAGCCACCCGTATCGTCGGCTTCCTCCTCCTTCGCCGCCTCATGGTTATCGGCGACTCCGGGCTTAAGGAGTCCGTTCTAAAGGCTTCCTACGAGGGCGTCGTCAAGGGCAGCCGCAACACAACAGTCCACACGCTCCCTGGCGTGAACCTGATGAAGAACTCCGCCGCCGAGCTCTGGGGCATCGACCAGAACGTCTCGTACACAACCGGCTTCAACTTTATCCGCCAGCTGGCCATGCACCTCCGCAGCAGCATCACAAACACCTCCAAGGAGAGCTACAAGACAATCTACAACTGGCAGTACGTGCACAGCCTGGACTTCTGGTCGCGCGTCCTCTCGCAACACTGCGACGGGCTCGTCGAGGCCAAACTCGGCAAACAGTCCGCTCTACGACCCCTCATCTACCCCGTCGTCCAGATCACCCTCGGCGCAAGCCGCCTCATCCCAACAGCCCAATACCTCCCGCTCCGCTTCCAGCTCACCCGCTCGCTGCTCCGTCTCTCCCGCGCCTCAGGCACATACATCCCGCTTGCGCCCCTCCTCCTCGAACCCCTCAACCTCACCGAACTCCGCAAAGCACCCAAGCAAGCCACCCTGCGACCCCTAGACTTCAACACGGCCATCCGCGCGCCGAAATCATACCTCCGCACCCGCGTCTATCAGGACGGCGCCGCCGAGCAGATCGCCGAGCTTCTGTCTGAGTTCTTCGTCCTGTGGAGCAAGCACATCTCCTTCCCTGAATTGAGTGTCCCCATTGTTGTCGCGCTGAAGCGCTGGCTGAAGCAGGTCTCGTCGCGGAACGGCGGAAACCGCAACCAGAAGGTCAATCAGATGATTCTCCTGCTCGTGCAGAAGGTCGAGGCGAACGCGAAGTGGATTGAGGAGAAGAGAGTCCATGTTACCTTTGCGCCGAGGAATAAGACGGAGGTTGATGCGTTCCTGAAGGATGTCGAGTGGGAGAGTACGCCGCTCGGCGCGTTTGTCAAGGTGCAGAGGAAGTTGAGGGAGGAGAAGGCTGCTATTCTGGAGGAGGGACGACGGGAGGAGGAGAAGAGAAGGCAGGAGGAGAAGGAGGGTGGTGGTGATGATGTCACTATGGATGATGTGGCTAGTGAGAACGATCAGAGTGAGGATGACAGTGAGGATGAGGAGGAGGAAGAGGTTGAGGTTTCGGAGGATGAGGACGAGGAAGAGGAGGATGATGACTGAGTGTCTCTATATACCTAGTGTACTTTGTTCATGCAGGGCATCAGTTATACCTGCGCTTGTCATGATATCTCTTTTCTGTATTCATCCGGTCATGTTATCATCGTTCTATAGATATCACGTTAAAAGTTGAGGTTACAGGGGTTCTACCACCTCTATCTATCAATGTTCAGTGCAACTCAAGTTCGTAAAAACGTAATCTATCATAAATCTATCATCAATATCTATATGTCAAGATCAACCTCGAACGCCGGTGCCATCGCTGCGCTAAACGCTGATCTGGAAATAAAAAAAAGTGAGCAAAATCATACAGCCCCAGGCCCAACCTGCTCCCTCCGCAATACGGCATCCTCCTCTTCAGCCCACGCCTGAGCATTCGACTCACTCGGCAACATAATCGCCTTGTCGATAGCAACAGGCAGACCCCGATGCCTTCCCCTCAACGCAACCGCCGCAAGAATAAGCTTGCTAAGCGAATGCCAGACGCCGCAGAACGAAAGATCCCTGCCAGGATATCCCGTGCTAATGCCGACGCAGCCATAGGCGGAAATCACTTCGAAGAGGATGTTGAAGGTCGAGTAGCCCACGGGGTCTTTGGTGTAGTTGCTGGACTCGATGATGGAGATGAAGAACACGGCGAGCGCGATCCACCACAGGTCGTGGCTCAGCTGGTCTTTTAGCTGCTCGCGAAGGAAGTGGCGACGTGTGCCTTCCTTTGTGAGGAGGAGATGGCGGCGCACGAGGTCGGTGATGTTGTTTGAGGGACGCTGGTTGGAGTCGTAGAGGGTTTCGTCTTCTGCGTAGATCCCTAGGGAGCGTTCTTCGTAGACGTTTGTGTGCCTCATCGTGACTAGTACGGGGAATGGCGAGACGTACATCATGAGAACGTATAAGACCAGCAGTCCCTGGCGCAGGTCGGAAATTGTGACAACTGAGAATCCTCCCGCTCGGACGGCTAATGCTTGGAACAGGCCGTCCATGATACGGTAGGCAGTTGGCAGTCCCTCAATCTCCTTGTTTCCGATCGAGAGTACCTCAAAGCCAGCCCAGTCGATGCCGTTGAATATGATGACAGTGGCTACAAGGTACCATGTATGGCGGGCGGGAAAAAGGTTTGTATACACCTGGCTCTGTCAGATAGGAATTTGTTGAGTAAAGCCACACATACCCTGCGAGGATGGTCTAATATGAAATCCAACGTGACCCTCCATGTTTTCCACGCGGGTCGATTAGGCATCATTCTCCTCATAGTCCAGATTATCAAGCGCAGGAAGCAGGGGTAGAGGGTGTTTCCTGCAAGGATCAGCAGTCCCATCGTGACAAGCGGGTAGGCACTGTAGAGTGAATTAGTATGGTTTCACGTTTTTATGCAAGAGATAAGCTTACTCTGTCTGTAAAGCTGTCATGTTAGCATCCAAAATGCCCATGCCGCTGTTCACGAATGCAGAGACAGCAAAAAAAGCTCCGGTCCAGAATGGTGACAGACCGTTGTCCCGAGGAACTTGCGGCTTATTGAGCTCTAGCCAGGTACCCATTCCCAGAATGCCGCAGCACAGGAACGATGCCCAGTATATTGGAACAATTACCGACAGAAACGAAACAGCTTTGTACTCGACACCTTGGAGCCGGTCTCTTTCTGCCGCTGTCAGGCCATGGAATTGAGAGTTTCGCGAGATGAGCCCTTTAGATTCAAAATACTTCTGGGTGCCTCGCCATATGCCCATGGGAAGTAGCTGGGCTTTATTCAAGGAGTGGCAGCTATTCCTGGCCCTATCATTTTCGAACTTCAGATTTGAGGACTGGTCAACTCCAGTCTTGGGCGTAGGATCATACGAGACGCCCTCTTCGGTGTTCGCAGACTGGATGTGAATCCCAACTGAGGAACGACTTGAAATCTCCATCGGTATGTCTTGTGTCATTGGATGGCTTTTGTCATCATTTCTCTCCTCATAGAGATTAGGCGCAGGCGCTCCCTGAGCAGTCCTTTGCGCAAGAGCATGAGAAATGCCTTTGAATTTATGCTGGAACGCTCGTTTCCGAACATGAAGAACAGTAATTGAGATGAGGATAGCATGGCCTAGCAGGAGCAGGACAAACATAACAACTTGCTGGAAGGTCGTCAACGTCGACGCTTCAACCTATGTACCATTAGCTCTGCCTCATTAACGGGTGCAAACACATACACTATTCAACCCAGTGCCCGTAATGGCACTAACGCACATAAACAGAGCATCGGTATACGAAACGCTCCGTGAAGGATTAGACGCCCCCCAGAAGATGAGGCTACTGATCAGTGAGACGATGATGAAGTAGGCATAGTGCAGAGTAAGAAAGTTAAAAGGCGGTAGCAGAGTTGAGATACCGCTGGTTATCAGCCGCGAACAACGCCGGGCTTTGTATACAGTTAGCGCCGCTGTAATAGTTGTAGAAGAGGACTGCCTTACGGGTCATCGAGGGCGACAAGGCCAGGGAAGCGAGTGCTGACGACGAGGTGGGAAGAAAGACAGACAAGGAACATGATTCTCAAGGTGACGGCCAGGCTGCAGGGGAAAAAGGCCCGAAGCGGCGAGTATGAGTGGACAGGAATGATCACGAATGACCACAGACTTTGCGAAAAATCAGCGCGATGGATCACGATTCGGTGGGTCGCTCCGTGGCCGTGATGGATGGAGCAGATGTCCACACCGCTACCCACCACGATGTCGCCTTTGAGTCTCGGTCCAGTATATTTGTTGTTGATGGAGACAATAACCACAGATGTGAAGAGGAGATGTGTTGGTTGTGTCTTGATCGGTTCAGGACAACAACAATGGGGAACAGGGACCGTTGCGGGAGAAGCCATGGCAAAAGCTTGGGTCAGCCCTACGGGGCGTCAGTGCCTCGACTCTCGACCTTGCTCACAGTCACTGCTCAGTGAGTCAGTATACTCTCAAAGTTGGGCTAAGTTCCCTAACATGTTAAAAGGGCAGTCCACGCAGGTTTAAGTATATGGTTACCGGCATTGGTTTAATTTTGAAACCTAAAACCCGCGTGGTTTGCCCGAGGTTAAAATCGATCCTATACTACCCTCCATAATGGCTTCACCAGAAACGCACCCCGTCGAGTTACCCCCAGCTGAACATCTCAATAATGGTCAGGGATACCCCCGAATCACCAAATCCAGCCCAGTCCGTGACCTAGGCCCCGGTGCACTGGGCTGCGAGCGCTGCATTACACAACGAGCTCCACATGTGCTGACTGCTTTCTTCGGATTGAATCAGCATACCATGAAAGCAAGCTTCATCACAGACTATAATGATACACCGGACGTTTGTGCCCTTCCCTTCGCCTGGATGCCGTTTGAAGTCATTCTAGATGCTTACCTTCAGATGATTGACGAGGGGAAAGTCGAGGCGGTTACGGATGATACAGCATATAACCTCCTGGACGAACTTGACGGTGAATGGCTTGACAGACCTTGGTTGATTCATCAGTACACTGCCGCAGATGTAGCAAGGGCTGTGGCTGCCTTCAAGCATCTTGTCATTGCAATCCATGCGCGGATGCCAGAAAACGACAGCAAGGACAACGATTCTACTGACTGGATGGACTTACCATGGCTTGACCCTGCCACATTCACGCAGCAGAACGTCCTCCCGCCTTCAACATTCGCACACGAGTTCCTGACGGCCATCGCCCACATCAAGGTCCGGTTCCGCTATGTCGCGCCTGGGCTCCGGTTCCCTACTGTATCCGAGTTCCTCGACCAGCCCATCACGGACTTCAAGACGCCCCCCCGCAACGACGTCGGGCAGTTTCCCGGAGACTACCCGCTGAAGATCTTCCAGGTCGTCTGCGACCAGCCAGTCCCCGATCCGTATATACCGCGTCGGACTGAGCTGGTCTTGCCTGCCGGCTTCTACATCTACCCAGTCGTCCAGGAACCACCGCTATGCTACAGCAACGGATGCCACCTCGCACTGCCCTTCGTGGTCGGAAAGAAAGGGTACGCGCGGAAATCAAACGGGGAACCCTTCGGAAGGCACAACATGGACTGGGAACCCAAGCCTCGCAATGAACATGCGGCACTTTATCAGCCTGGGCTCGTTGATGGGTTTAGTGAGCGCCATGATGTGCAGATCGACAAGGTGTTAAGGAACTGGGCGGAGCGGGTGGAGAGGGGGGGTTGGGATGTTGATCGGGATGGAGTTGTGGGTGGCATTGAGAAGTTCAGGGAGGCGGATACGGAGGAGCATTGGGAGAAGTAGGTACTGGATTCCGCCATCGTGGTACGGCATGTGGTTCAAGCATTTCGCATGTAGCCATGACCCCAGACCTTAGTGATGTCCTTGCATTGACCTTGAAGACGTACTACTCTTTGCAGGTCCTAAAACCCATTGTCAATGATCTATCTTAGAGCCAGGGATTCACCCGCACAGAATGGATTGGCTGGCAGGTCCTGCTCAGGCGGGATGCCTGATGTTAGAGATTGAGCTGAGGAGGTTGGTAATAGCCATACAGTGCGCAAAGGGAAGGAGCAATTGGAGACATCCGCTATATTAGCTAATGGTTCTCCCCATTCGCTTCGTAATCAAAGGAGAAATAAGCTAGCAGGGTGACACTGGTATTGACTTCCCCTGTACAACTCCTTTTTCATTTACAATTCTACATCCATTCATCCTTCACAACCTCGTCTCTGATCCAATGCCCACTCTTACCCCCCATCTTCTCTAGCAGTTTCACGCCCCCAATCACCATCCCCTTGTCAACGGCCTTCAGCATATCATACACCGTCAACGCAGCCCCCATCGTCGCGGTCATGGCTTCCATTTCCACCCCTGTCCTCCCAACACAGCTGACCGTCGCCGTAACATGCATCGCCCCATGCTTCATCTCCTTGCCGCCATCAGCAGACGGGTCGAGGAGTTGAACATCCACCTCCACCCCCGTCAACCCCAGTCCAGGATGACAGAGCGGCACAATGTCAGGCGTCTTCTTTGCGGCAGTAATACCGGCAATGCGAGCGATGCTAAAAACGTCGCCTTTGCGACTGCCGGGGCCTTGACGCAGGAGTTCCCAGGGCCGTTGGTTGGAGAAGTGGACTAGGCAGGTTGCTGTTGCGAGGCGCTTGGAGACGGGTTTCTCGTCGATCAGGGTCATGTGGACGTTTTGAGAGCGGTTGAGATGGGGTAGGTCGGTGTCGTCGGTTGTAGGCAAGGAAGCAGGCTTTGTTTCCTTCTTGCTAGGTTCTTCGGGCTGGGTAGTGCTACGTCCGTGGTGATGAAACCGGATTCGTGTAGCATTTGCTCCAGGGCTGAGTATGTGCGTCGGTATATTTGTCCACTTTCCCTTGGCCATCATTAATGACCTGGGGGTAGAATCTCTTGCATTTCTTTGAATATCCCTCGTTTTATCTAAGCCGCCTATCAGTATAGCTCAATGTAATGCATAAGCTGTATGTACAAGAAAGTAGTGCAACGCCGAGCCTCAAAAGCAGTATACGAGCATGTATATATCATAGATCGTGATCTCTCGTCGCAGTCATATATATAGGTATCGGGGCGGGAAGTGCCTACCCACCAATAAGAATCATCGGCCTGTTCTTCATGTTCTTCAATTCTCCCATGCCGGCGTGCTTGGCCTTCTTTCGCTTCACGGCCATGCCAATGACATCGAGAAGTTCCCTTTCTCGTGGATTGACAATGCCGCCCTCGTCGTGGATGCGAGCTGCGGTCCGTGCTGCCTCAAGGAGACCTAGCTCCTCTAGCACAGACTCGCTAATCGGTTCGCCACTGTTCTGTTGCCGAATGATATCTCGCAGCGACACCTCAGAGTTTCCAAACAGGCAGACTTTGAGGTTCCCATCGCACGTAATTCGAAGGCGGTTGCATGTTCCGCAAAAGTTATGCGTCATACTAGTGATAAAGCCAACTCGACCTTGGAAGCCGGGAACCCGGTAGGTCTTGCTGGTATCATTCTTATGATCCGTCACTTTCTCCAGTGTCGGATACTTCTCTCGAATGAGGGCCAGCATCTCTTGGTAGGAAACCATCTTCCCTTGGCTCCATTTGTTGCCATCGAACGGCATGTACTCAATGAACCGCACTTCAATGGGGCTATCACGTCCCATTTCAACAAACGGGATAATCTCCCGCTCGTTGAGCCCTCGCATCACAACGCAGTTAATCTTCAGTTTTATCCCAGCACCCATCTTATTCAGCTCTTGAATGCGGTGTATACTCTTCATGACCGCCTCAAAGCCCTTTCTCCTCGTCATGATCTGGAACTGGAACGGGTCCAGAGTGTCCAAGCTGAGATTTACCCCAGTCAGCCCTGCCTCCACCATCGGCTCGAGCTTGCGATGCAGCGAGATTCCATTGGTAGTCAAGCATAGTTCTCGTAAACCGTCACGCCGTAACTCTCCAATCGATTGCATAAGAGGCACGATATCTTTCCGCACAGTTGGTTCTCCGCCAGTGAGGCGGATTTTAGTCACACCCTGCGAAACGAACAGCGACGAGAGGTAGACGATCTCCGGGGAGGTCAGAAGGCGAGCGGGAGGGGAAAGCGGCACCCCTTCCTCGGGCATGCAGTATAGACAACGTAGGTTGCAGCGCTCCGTGACGCTGATTCTAAGGTAATCATGTTGGCGGTTGAACGTGTCTGTCAGGAATGCGGAAAACGGCTTTGCTGTCTTCAACGCATTCCAGCGGGTCGTTTGTGTTGATGTTGGAGAGGGAGACGTATTCGGTTCATCGTGGACCTTAACCTGAGGATTCAGGCCGGTGCTGACATGCCGCGGGGACGAGAGGGTTGCCCGACGCCAGGTCGGAAATCGAGTTCGAGTCTGGATGCGGGGAAATCGAGGGAAGGACGAAGTCGCTTGAACTACGCCCCGCCTGAAGAGCATGGGCTCAGTCATCTCCTGCAGGGATTCTGCTCGACGACGGCCAGTTTCCAAGTGTGCCCTGCATCACCCGATGTGAGCAAAAGGATCAAAACCGGAGCCAACGTAGCAAGGCCTGTATATAAGGGAAATCTTATCGTCGCTGTTCTCCGCGGACTCGGTCGCCTCCGTCACCTGACTGCTGGAATTACTAATCGATAAGATACGAGGCTGTGATGTCATCGTACCGAGAGTGGGGTTTTCCCTACACGTCCACGTCGCCTCGAGTTGACTTGGTGGAACATATAGACGGCCACAAGAGGAACAATAACAAAGGTTTGTATATTGCTAACTCGGATTATCCAAATAATGAAGGGAAAAAAAGGATTGTACATGTATCGAGACACATAACCCCGTTTCCCATGCAGTCCAACGACGCGCATGCCAACGACCTTATCCTTTATGAATCCATGTCTCATTGACACCAGCAGCTTTGAAAACTTCGGGCCACCAATCATTCGTGTACGGCTCGACATCCCTAGCACACCGCGTGCCAGGCTCAGGAAGCGTGCCATTAACCCAGTAAGCGGAAATGGCCTTGAGCGAACATTCAGAGGGAACTGCGGTGGAACCGTGACCATAGCCGTCAATCTCCAGGACAACACTCCCCTCAAAGCTGGCGCTGACGTTATACGCGGACTTGAGTGGTGTGTGGCCGTCAAGGGTGTTTCCAATGAAGAGCGGAGGGTTCTTGATCTGCACGTGTTCGAGGCTACCTCTGTAGGTCTCCTTGGGCTTGATCTTCCACTGTTGACATCGCATGTACGAACTGACACCCAAGTCTCCCATGATCTGGCTAAGACTGTAGAGCTTATCGATGGCGGGAACAAACTCGTCAAAACTCTCCGTCCGCACTTGATTGTCCGAGCAGTAGATACCTGCCAATGCGATATCAGTGGCAGCCAAGCCTGGAAGCGTTAAGCCAGTGATGTTGATGTGCGGCAACCCACTTAGCACCTCCTCGATGGAGCTTTCTGTGCCATAAAATAGCACGTCAACAAGGGCTGTCGTGAGAGGCCACGCTCTCTGCGTGTACAGGCTTTGTGCATATGTTGATTTAACGGCTGCATAGTCCACGACTAGCTGACCCACTGGGAAGGGCTGGTACTTGGAGATTTCTAGAAGCTCATAAGCAGCGGCTTCGAGTTCTTCAGCCGTTTCATTGTGGGCCGCCAATGCGCAAAGCTCAGGTCCAGCTTTGACGCACTCGGAGAAAATAGCGGAGAAAAGTGTATCGGACAATTCCCATTCTTCGAAGTTTCTGGAGATATAATATCAACTGCCGTCCTCAGAATATGGCCCAGGGTGCTTACGCCTGCGCGTGGTAGTATTCATGGACATTTTGAACGGCGTCAAAGATGATCTTATCGATTCGTTCCGGGAACATTGCAGCTACAGTTGCGCCGAGAATTGTTCCATATGAAAAACCTACCAGTGTCGCGCGGGCTGTCAGTCAACGGATTGTTCTGCGTTCTCAATCTGGAGTGCTCACCCCAGTATCTCAGCAAGCCATCTTCTTCCAGAGCATCAACAACGGAGACCAAGTCCCTCGCCACAAAAGCAGTGGTCATGACACTCCCATTTTTGCTTCCGGCCTCAAAACAGGCCTCGGCATCGACTGTTCCTCGAGTCCAGAGCTCGCCCACCGCTACATCTGATTTGTTGGATGGTTTCTGCCCGAGAAAGGATTTGATTTCCTGGATCGGGTCTTCGTAACAAGTCAAAGGGGCTGTGTTGACAGTTCCTCGTGAGTCAAAGGCAATCAGATCATATTGGCCACCGGTCAAACTGCTAATCAGCATCTCGAATCAATAACTGCCTAAATGGGAGCCATACGGGATCAAGTTCCGAGCCAAGGTGGAGAAATCCTGTCTGTTGGGGAGACCTGGGCCGCCCGTGTTAACCAGGATAGATCCCTTCGACTCCAGAGGCGCGGGAGCCTTTAGAAGCTCGAGGGTGAGCTTCTCGCTGCTGTTCTGAGAGGAATAGTCGAGAGGCACATCAAGTGTCCCGCATTGGAAAGGTACCGGTATGGTGCTGGAGTTGAATTGAAGTGCCTGAAGCTGGTTGCAGCCTCCCCAATTGATCTTACATTCTGCAAACGCAAGCAAGACAAATGTGGGAAGAAGGGTGCGAAACGAAACCATCTTGTCTTTTCCAAGGCATAGGGAACTTGTAATAACTCCGAAGTATAATGCCCATTTTCACCCCCAGTTCAGCAGCTTATATAGCTGTAGGCATGGTCATTGCTCTCTATCTTGATGCCTATATCCAAGAATAGGAGATACTAGGCGTTGTTCATTCTGTCGCCCCATTGAGCCTGGAAGGGTAGCGTCAACAGTAGATCAACATTGGAGACTCGGCCCCAGATCCAAACAGGGTTCGTGAAGATACAGCTGGAGCAAGCTGCAGCTCTGTTACAGGTGCCCCAGGTGCAGTGTCAGTGCTGCCAAGTATGGCGGAGGAAGAGAACGAGGCGCGACAGCCTGAGGGCGCTACATTTGGCCTAAAACAGCAGTCATTGTCACGCCGGGGCCCGAGGGCACCTGCCGCCTTGTAATGCGGACTCCCGTCATCATCTCAGCGGCTCAGTCTTGCTCTTAGCTGTCGATCTTGGCTCGCGTTTCCAGTAAACCCACTTGCACCTTTGTTCTTCCTGGGCACTGTCAGCCCAGCCTTGGACAAACATCTAGGCAGCCATCAATGCATCGCTCGACCAATGGCCCGGATTTCACTTAGATGTCGTCCCGGAGCTTGGGGTCAGGCCGTACGGTTTCATTCTCCGGATTCGGGCATGGTCAGAAATGCCCGCCAGCAACTGTTGGTCTGCCAATGTGACAGTTCTTGTAAGGCAGGCACCTGCCTCCTTGAGGATGGGTACGAATGGCTATTACTATCTATGATCTAACACTGACAGATTCCCTCCAGCCAGCTATTCAAAGCTTCCTGGCTATCCCTGCGCGGGCAACATCTTCTGCACCTTTTTCACCAAGCTCTTCTCGAACTGCTTCACGCCATCACCCTGTACCCTCATAGTACCGGCTTTCATTACATATACGACTCTCCGCCGTGACAGGGTCTCGTCTTGCTCATCTTCGACGCCCTTAAAATCCTCGTCTAGTTTATGGTCTTGACCACGTTTCCCCTCAATCACGGCTCGAACCATGAATCGATCATGCGAAACTAGCAATATTGCGCCCTTGAATGCGGATAATGCGGATGCAAGAGCTGTTACTGTATGGAAGTCGAGGTGGGTGGTGACTTCGTCGAGGACAAGTAGGTGTGGTGCGTTCCAGATGATCCTTGCCAGCGCTAGGCGAACCTATATCCCAGGCGTTAGTGGCGCGTACATCCGTTTGATTCGGAGTGTTTACCAATTGACCTCCGGAGAGTCGAAGAATTGGCACGTCGGATACTATCCTCCCTTGAAGACCTAGAGATGATAACAACCCTCGCAGTTGACCTTCCTTTAGCGAGCCAGCTACGTCTTTTGTCATCAATCCTAATGCTGTCAGGCTCGAATCTCCCTGCCCTAGTGCCTGGAGCTCCTCGATAGAATGTTGGGCATAGTAGCCCATCTTGAGCCGCGGGTGCGAAGAGACTTTCCCCTGAGTCGGCACGGTGATGCCAGCAACCAGACGGATCAATGTGGATTTTCCACACCCATTGACGCCCATAATTCCCACGCGGTCTCCCATATGCATCACGAGATCAATGCCCTTTAACACCGGTGATGTATTAGTGCTATATCTGAAGGCGATCCCTTCGAGGGATATTAGCGGTCCCGGAAACCGCAGCTCGGGAGGATCAGGTAAGGTAATCAAGACACCCCTTTCATCCTGTGGAACTTCGATCTCATCGCGGGCACTTAGATGCCAGCCGGCCAGATCTCGGTTCAGCTTGAAGCGCCCTCCGCGTGCATTAACCTGGACACCCATCCTATTGTCAAGTTTCTTTTGCCGCGACTTGGCCATGCGGAGCTTATTGTCATCGTTTGTTTTCTTCCCGACTTTGATGCCCTCGCGAACAGTCGCTTCCATGTGGGCTATCTGCCGCTCCTGGGCTTCCTTCATGCGGCCCCAGTATAACTTCTGCTCTTCAAAGTCCTGTTCATATGCAGTCAGGTTTCCTTTGAAATAGGTGAGCTTTTGGTCTCGGATAATGACGATCTCTTCGCAGACAGCGTTCACAAAGTCTCTATCATGAGATACTAGAACAATTGTCGTTTGCGAAAAGTCTCGCAGCTGTTTCAGATACCCCTCCAGCCAGATTACTCCTAGCAGATCCAGGAAATTGGTTGGCTCGTCTAGGATCATGATGTCCGGATTCTGGATAAGGACGCTTGCTAACATGCACCGCATTCGCCAGCCACCTGATAGTGTTGAGAATGGTTCACTCAAGGCGTCCTCGTTGAAACCTAGACCAATAAGTATTCGGCGAGCTTGCTGCTCTATGTCGACGAGTTTCATCTAATCTCTCTTTAGCAACCCTCAGGCTTGATCTTAGCCAATCGACACTCACTGCCTCAAACTGCGATTGCAGGTTGTGTAATGTGTCCATCGCACTCTGAGTCTCTTGTTTTATGGCCTCGGCATCGATATCCTCCTTTGCTTGCTCGAGCCTGTGAAATTTAGCTATTTATGGAGGCGAAAGACAGGGAGCAACTCACAGCTCTTTGGAGCCTTGTAGTTTTGACTCCACGACTTCCAAATTTTTGCGCGCTTGCAGTCCTCGCGCGCCACTCTTCATATCGGCGCTTTTCTGGGCAAGTAACAATTGCTTCTCTATATCGTCATGACGAAGCCTTCGAATTCTTCTGACAGGCTCTAACGGGTCTTCTATCTCCAGACTCCTTGACAGGACTTGTATATGCGTTCATCGTCAGAAGAAGATGGTTAGGACAAGAGCAACGTCCTTACAGTTCATCTTCCAAATGACATCGTTTCTGTGACGGTCACTGCTCATCACATAGTCTAGTACGGACTTTCTCTCCTTTTCTTCCCGACCTTCGCTTTCAAAATGGCCGCCATGACTCTCGGTGTCTGTCTGCTGCAGGATAGCTATCCGGGTTGCCTGCGGTATCCCCGGCACCAGCTTATCTGCCATGGCTCGCAGAAGCGCTACGAGCACAGTTCATTATCCGGGAACACCATGCACTAATGGATCACATACTCGATTTTCCAGTGCCATTCCGACCTATCAGCCCATAATGCACGCCGGCTTTGAGCCGTAGGTGCGCATCGTTGATGAGTTCTCTTGTCTCAGCCTTGAGCTTTGACTTCCCCTTTGCTTTTGTACTTGGAGAGTCCTCTGCACTTTGCATGTGTGAGGACACTGCAATAGTAAGACCCTCGACATCAACCTAAAAGACTGAGTTCTGGGCCTAATCTGGTTAAGGAAACAAGTGACAGACCTCTTGGGACGCTTGGTCATTGAGGATGTGAAACCGGGTCTGCTTGCAGGTGGCGAGGATTGACGGTGCCATTGTGAGCCTTGATTATTTAATTTGTTTCTTAATGATAGTCAAAGGCTGTATGTAAACTTGTTTATCTCGGTGATGTTCTCGCAGGGTCAAAAAGGAAGTATATATCCGGGAGACGTGTGGTAGCTGAGGACCATTCCACACAGCTTCTGCTAACTCTTGCCAGGACCAGGCCCAGGCCAAAGAATAGATTGATGACTCCATCTTCCACCTTCAAATCTAACGTACAGGAGTGACGATGTTCACTCAATTTTCCCCAACACGAGCAGCGGGCTCCCAAAAGGGATTAGCGCACTTACCGAGGTATGCCATAATGCCGTTGTCGGGGGAATTGTGACACAACTCCTCTAGTCAACTCCAGTGACTGAGGCAATCGAACGCGACATCATGGCCAATCTCCCAAGATCATTGACTGTTTTGTCCGAACCGTCTGTCCTGGCTCGAACCTTCTCGGCTTCTTACACGGTCCGATGGTACTCCGTAATCATCCGACATGGTGGCTCGTTGCCCTTCGGAAAGCCCAAGGTGGTTCTCACTCGAGCTTTGTTATGGGGGTCTAACATTGCTTTACGAACCAATGCTCGCGGTTGCGTCTCTCTTGAATCTGGTGTTGATCTTTGAAGCTTGGTCCAATCCTTGAATAACGCTTCCCCGCTGTCCTTCATGATCACGTTGACGATTCCCCGTGACGCGGGGTCCGGTGGCTCGACAATAACATGCGCCATGGCCAAATCCCACCCTCCACCTCTCGAGAGACCGAGTCCGCTATCCCAAAAATGACATTCTTGCGAGCTAATCGGCGATCCCGAGGCATGGGTTTGCGGGGCTGACCCAAAGAACACCCCTTCTTCATGTGGGCGGATTATTACTTAATCGCGTTAGATACTCGATAGGGTATGGGCCCTCGAAACTAATGTCTAATGGACTCTTCTATCGCGGTGTCTGGATTTGTTGGGATAAGAGATCTGCAGAGACAAGACAGATCTGATCGTCAAGCCTGAAATTTCATCACATGCATCCTACGACGAGCTTGTGCTTCCGAGCCTCAGGGCTCCATTACGATAATATAAGGATGGCGAGGTTCCTCTCTCGTGAGGAAGAGGAACCGGATATCACCATAGCTACACTATTTACGCCATGACTGCAGTCAACCCCAAGGACTCCATGAAGTCCACTTGGCGAGATGGTAATCGAGACGACTGGAACTTTTACCACCATGTCATAGACTTCCTGAATGTCTATCACATCGACCGTGACCGCGAGGTTCCAGTGCACCCAAAAGACGACAAAGTGCCCTATGTACCTCAATGGTCTCTCCATCGTTTTGTGCTCATATATTCGACTATCCCTCTCCTCCTCCATCAAGTCTTTTCGTCCTATACCGGTTACACCCTTGGTCCTCTCGCCGCATTCAACTACTATTTTTTTGCTTTCAACGCTATTGTCATCTACGAAGTGCATATCCTCCGAAGACTCGGTCACAAGTGGGGCTTTCTGGATGGTGACAAGCACGAGCGTGACGGTATCCCCGATGTTGGCATAGCAAAAGTTGTACAATCACTTTATAAGACGACAGGCTCGCGGCTTGCCATGTCCATCTACTTTTCCTACAATGCCAGTCGCTTGCCTGCGCAGATGAGTTGGGTATGGCTTCCCCTTGAGATTGGCCTCTACGGCATTGTTCTTGATTTCTGGTTCTATTGGTACCACCGGGCGATGCACGATGTGGACTTTCTCTGGAAGTTTCATCGTACCCACCATTTGACCAAGCACCCAAACCCCCTGCTTTCGGCCTATGCCGATCACGAACAAGAGTTCTTCGACATGGTCGGAGTCCCGTTTCTTACTTATATGACTCTCAAGGCGTTCGGGCTACCAATGGGCTTCTACGAGTGGTGGATCTGCCATGAATATATCGCCTTTACGGAAGTCCTGGGGCACAGCGGCCTTCGAGTACATGGTACAGCCCCTTCGACTCTAGGTTGGTTGCTAAACCTGTTCAACGCGGATATCGTTATTGAGGACCATGACCTGCACCATCGCAAGGGCTACAGGAAGAGCTACAACTACGGCAAACAGACACGCCTCTGGGATTGTATATTCGGCACCTGTCATGATCGGATCGAGTCGGCGAAAGATAATATTGACTTCGACAAAACGGCGCCCATGCCGCTTTATTAGGCTGCAGCATGACAATGAACTGGAATGAGGCATGAATGAGGCTTGGTCAGACTTGTCGAAGGCGATTGGAGGGTGATTTGGCATTGGTTGGGGGTTGAGTCTTTTGAGTATACGGGCGGTATCTTTTGCATCCGTAAACCATGTCTATGTACTTTCATATTTCCCCTTGAACGACGGACAGCTGTTTGCAATTGCGGGAGCATACCCTGAGTGCTAAGGATCCAACGCCTTCATTCGCCACCGCTAATCATACAACCACCGCTGCGTCCAATCGCATCGACCTTGCCATATAATTGCGCGAGGCCGGAACGAAGTGGAGGCCCGCGCACGATAAATCGTAGGTCCCGGCTCCCGGTCACGTGAGCTTATTAGGGATTATGTAAAACAGTAGAATTGCTTAGGGTTACTATAATTAGTTTAAAAAAAGTATTATTATATAACTTTTTTTTACCGCCTAGACATCGCGGCGTTGGGTTTGCTATAATTAATTTAAAAAAAGTATTATTATATAATTATTCTTGCTACTAAGTTCTTATAATATTATTATTTAATATTCCTAGCCTTACTTTTTATATTTAAATACTATATAGCCTGTATTTATAAAGTTAAATATAATATTAACTGCTTACTGCACTAGCTATAGTTATTAGCTTTTAATAATATAATTTTAACGCGCCGCGGGCTATAAGCTTACTAATACTTATAATAAATATAAAAATTAATAGGCGCTTTAAGTTTGCGCGGCTTTATTTATTTATTATTATTATTAACTTAGCTTTAAAAAAGTAAAAAGCGCTTTGCTATAGTTACTAATTTTTTTAATTTACTTACTTAACACCCCCCTTTTAATAAAACTAACCTAAATATATAATAACCGTGCTTATTATAGCTAAAGCTAGACTATTAATACTATAGTATATACTTATTTAATAACTTATAATAAGTAAAATAATATTATAAAAATATAAAATAATAATATACCTAGCAAGTAGCTAGTTAAGTAGCTTATATAATTACTTTTAATAAATCCTAACCTTTTTATTTGCTTTTAATATATTTATTATTACTTATAATTTTTATTACCCCTATACCCCCTTTCACGCTTGTAATAACTATGTTTTTACTATTATTTATACCTTGCCTGCTGGCTAGGCGCCCGCAGCTGGCTATTATTATTAATAAAAATAATAATAAGTTAAATATTAATAGCTTTACCACTGTGAGCTCCTAGTTAACTATTAAAAATAAATGTCAGGGCCAACGTTTTTCCGTTCAACGTCACCGGAGCCAATCCACCATTGGTCTGGAGTTAGCGCCTGAGCTTTAGCCTTAGGCCGCCAAGGCTTGGCATACCTTATTATTATATTAGGTTATATAACTTAACTAGGTTATTAATATTTAGGGTTTTAGCTATTAGTTAGGCAAGGCTAGGGTAGGCCCTAAGTATAAGCTAAAGTAAAAACCCGTGCGTGAAGTATTTAAATTTATATTTACTTTTTAATTAGGAATAGCTTAAGTATAGCTTAAAGGTTTATAAAAATGGCCTTAAGGCTAGTTTTTATTAAAATTTTTAAGTAACTTTTTTAATATTATTTAACGGGGTTTAAAATACTTTATTTTTATTAGTTAGATTTTTTTATTAATATTTTTATTATTAATAAAGATTTTTAAAACTTATTAGTCTTATAGTTAGAGTTGCTTTTACCTATTATTTTTTAAACTTTTTTAATAATAATATTTTAAATTAAATTTTTAAAGGGTAAGCGGAGGCGGTTTATAGGTGTTTTAGTTAAGGTTTTTAAGATTTAAACTTAAATAGCTAAAGAAGTGTTCCCTTTTTTATTTATACTTAAAAATTTTATTACTATTAAAAATAGTTAAAGAAAAAAACCTAACTTAAATAATTTAGTTTACTAGCTTAGTAAAGTATAGGGTAAAATATACCCTTTACCCTATTATTTTATATTACTATTAAAGCTTATTAATTTAAAATTTATTATAATTAAAGCTGTTTTAAAGGGGAAGCGGCCTAAAATTATAACTTTTAGTTTATTTATTTTTTAACTTTAACATAATTAATATCGCGTGTTAAAATTAAAATATTTTTTAAAAAAAAATAAGAAAAAGTTACCCCTGTAACCYAAAGCTAAAATAATATTAAATTATTAATTTTTATATTAATTTTTTTAATAATTCCCACGCTAATTTTCTTATTAATATTTTTAGTAAGTTTTAAAAAAAATTAACCCTAGTAATTTTTTTAATTTTAGTTTAAAGTTAAGCTTAAATAACTTAAGCTATTATTTTAAAGCTACTTTATTTTTAAAACTTAATGCTAGTAATGCTGGCTTTAAGGGGTTTGGAAGTTTTAAATATATAAAAAAAAGGTATTAAAAGGTTATAAAAAATTATAAGCTTTATTATAAAAAAAAAAGGCTTTTTAGGAGCCTAAAATCAAGTTTAGAAAGGTTAAAAAGTTAAAAGGGAAGGATATAATAAAACTTAAAATTTAGTTTAAAAATTTAAAGGATTACTTTTATAGTACCCCTAAAAAATTTTAAATAAATAATAAAAAAATTATATTTATTATTTAAAATACTTTAAAAAATGCCTGTAATTATTAAAAAGGTTAAGTTAAACTTTAGGATAACAAGCAGACCTAGGCAAATTTTAAGAAATTTATATATATATAAGTTAACCTAGTTATAAACTAGGGCTATTACACCACCTAGTATTTTTTAATTAAATAATAAGGTACTTAAAATACTACTTTTTAGGGACTCTGCTTTATAAAGTTAGGCTTATATTTTAATAATTTAAAGTTTAGGGCGCAAGTACTTATTAAAACCTATAATAAAAATATTTACTTATACTTAAAAAAGTTAAAAAAACCCCTAAAAACTATATTTAAAGTGGATACAGCGGTAATTTATATAAAATTTATTAATAAGTATAATAAGGCCTTAAAGGCTAAAAAAAAAAAAAAGTCCGGAGCTGGTTTTAACTTTAAAAATAAGAAAAATAAGGATAACTTAGGACAAAACTAAAACAGCAGCAGAGCGGCTTTTTTAAAAAAGGGAAAAAAAAAAGGGTAAAAAAAAAAGTAATAACTTATTTTTTTAAAAAAAAAAAGAGCGCTGCAAGAAAAAGGGTCTTTATTTTAATTATAGTAAATTAGGCCACTTGTTAAAGGCCTGTTTAAATAAGAAAAAGCTTAAAAAAAAACTAGTAAAAAATAAATAGTAATCCCCTGGCCTTAAGTTATTAAAGTTATATAATTTAAAAAAAAAAATTACTTTTTTTATCTTGTAAATCTTAAAATATAAAAAAATAAGGTAAATTAATAGTTTAAGGCACTGCTTAATACTAGGGCTAATACTAATTTTATTTTAGTTTAATATTTATAAAAGCAAGGTATTAAAATAAATACTAACCGTATAATATAGCTAGTTTAATATACTAATAGCACTTTTACTTCTTACTATAGGTGTTTATAAGCCTGTACTTAGGTTTATAATTTAAAAAAAGTTATAAAAATATTTAACTTAGTATATTATATTATTAATTTTATTTATAAAAATTATTAAGTAGTCCTAGGATATCCCTAGATAGTTAAATTAAATTTAAATTTTTACCTTATTATGGTGGAATGGACCTGGCAAAACCATATACCTTTTATTAAAATTAAAATATTATAAAAGTTTATAAAAACTATGCACAAGGGACTGGTACTTATAGTGCTTTATTAATTAAAAAAAACTAAAAAAAAAGTAAAGGTGGTCCTGCCACCCTAGTATGTTTACTAAAGTAAAGTTTTTTTTAAGTAAGAAGCTACTTAACTTTTAACTAGTAAAGTAAAGCATAAGATTTTATTAAAAAAAGATAAAAAGCCTTTATAGGGTCTTATTTATAATCTTTTTTAATATAAGTTATAAATATTAAAAAAGTATCTTAACAAGATGCTTAAAAAAAAATAAATTAAGCTATTTTAAAGCAACGCCGGAGCGCTGGTACTTTTTATTTAAAAACCTAATAAATCTTTATATTTTTATATTAACTACCGTGGTTTAAATACAATAATTAATAAAAATTATTATTTATTACCACGTATTAACAAGCTAATAAATTAACTAATAAATATAAGATATTTTACTAAGCTGGATTTACATGACGCATATTATAAGATATAAATTAAAAAAGAAGATAAGTAAAAAATAATATTTTAGACCTATTATGGTTACTATAAGTATATAGTTATGCCTTTTAGCTTAATAAATACACTAGCTACGTTTTAATCTTATATAAATATAGCTATAAGCGGGATTTTTAACAAGTTTTATATTATTTACCTTAATAATATTCTTATTTTTTTAAAAATAAAAAAAAAACATGTGCACCATGTTTAGAAAGTCCTTAATTAATTAAAAAGGTATAATTTATATGCAAAATTATTAAAATATAATTTTTATAAAAAGGAGGTGAAGTTTTTAGGCTTTATTATTAAATAAAAAAAAATATTTATTAATCCAGACCGCAGCCGGACTATTACTAATTAACTAAAATTAATATTATTTTATAAGTTATAGGTTTTTTTAGGCTTTATAAATTATTTTTAACACTTTATTTTTAATTATGCTAAAGTAACGCGTTTAATAACCCAGCTTTTAGTAGGAATAGTAAAAAAATATAAAAGCAGGCCTTTTTTATTTCTTATTAACGCGAAAAACGCGTTTAAAAAAATTAAGTTAAACTTTACTAGGCCGCTAGTACTATAACACTTTAATTTTAAAAAAAAGATTTTTATTATTATTAATATATTAAGATTTATTATTACTAGAATTATTACGCAGCTAAAGCAAAAAAAGTTACCTAGTAAAAAAAAACGGGATTATTAGCACCCCGTGGCCTTTTATTTTTATTAGCTATATAAATTAAAGCTTTATTATAAGGTTTATAATTAAAAACTACTTATAATAATTAAGTACTTTAAAAAGTGGTGTTATTATTTTAAGGGCTTTTTATACCTTATACACGTGTAGTGTAATTATAATAACCTACGCTATTTTTTTATAATAAAGGTCTTAAATTAAAGGCAGGTATAATAGGCGGAATTGCTCGCGGCTTATAACTTTAAAATTAAATATAAGCTAGGTAAGTATAATCTAATAAATACACTATTATAATAATTAAATTATATAATAAAAAATAAAAAGTATTAAGTTAAAATACTCCCTATTTTATAAAAAAAGTTAAGTTTATTTTTTTAATAAATTATTACTAAAATAATACTAAAGGACCTAGCTATCCCTTTACACGGTTAAGCTTATAAGTATTTAAAACTTTTAAGCCTTAAAATATTTATTATAAAGGTAGTAAGTAAAAAAAAACCACTGGACTAGTTATAAATACCTTTTAGTAATAATTAATTATAGCCTAACAAGAGGACATTCTTGCTGGTTAATTATAATAATAGCTTAAAAATATAATTTCTATTAATTTAGGGCAGGCCTTTTTTATTACTAAATAGCATAAGAAAAAAGGACTTTTTTTTTATAAAAATATTATTTATATACCTCCCATGCCCGTGTTATAACATAAGATTATAAAATAGTATTATAATAATTTTTATACAGGCCACTTTAGTTATAAAAAAATTATTAAACTACTTACCTGCAAGTTTTAGTAGGAAAAGCTTAATAAAAATACACGTGTGTATATTAAAGAATATTCCTTATACTAAAGATTTAAGGTTTTAAGGTAGTTATTTTAAAAAAGTTTAATATCTCTTCTAGTGCTAGATACACCGTAAAGGGATATTTTTATAAACTTTATTATTAGCTTACTTTTATTAAAGTATAAAAGGCGCGTTTATAACGCAATTTTAGTAGTTATAAATTAGTTTAATAAAAAAGTAAAATATTTTCCTACCACTAATAAGATTACTATAAAAAAGTTAGCTAACCTATTTATTAAAAAAATTATATATAATACAGGGTTGCCCCGGAGCATAATAATAAATTAAGATTTACTTTTTATTTTAAAGTATTAAATGGCCTTTTATTAAGCGCTATGTATTAAGCAATAACTTAATATAATATATTATTCTTAATTAAATAGTTAAATTAAGCGCTAAAACCAAATACTTAAGGTGTATTTACGCGTGTATTATAATTATTAGTAAAGTAATTAAGTATTATACTTACTGCTGGCACGCTTTGCCTATAATAACTTAAAGAATAACTTAACTAGCTACGCTTTATTAATAGTAAGCCGTGGGCAGGAACTAGTAATTCCTAGGCTTAAGAATCTAGGGGAATTAATATTTTATTTTTTTATTAAAAAGTACTTATGCTATTTAAAATAGCTTTATAAAAATTTATAGAATTATATAAATAAGGCTTAAAAAAAGCAGGCGCTTTACTATAATTAAAAATATTATTTAATAAAATTTAAGGTTAAAAATAATGTCTTGGTGTTTTTAAAAAATATTAAATTAATATATTTAAATAAAAAACTTAACCTAAAGTATAATAAACCCTTTAAAATTAAATTTATTATTAAAAAGCAGGTATATTAGCTCCGGCTTACTAGTATATATAAATAGTTAAAAATTTATTTAGTGTTTTATATCTTTTTTTTAAAGCCATTTATATAGCAAGATAAGCCTAAAAAAAAAAGAAATAACTGCTAACTATAAAGTTAGTTAATAAAAAAAAAAAAAAAAAAGTTAAGGCTATTTTTAAAAAATAATAAATTTATAAATATAATAAATTTCTTGTTAAGTAAAAGGGCTGGCCTAGCTATAAAAACTTATAAAAATTACTTTTTAATTTTAAGCATGTATAAAAAGCCCTGGTAAATTATAAAAAACTAGCTATAATAACACCGGTCTGCTACTAGTTTAAAAAAAAAAAATAATAATCTTACTAAGTTAAATATTTTTTTTTTTTTACTAGGTTTTAAGGTTTAATAAACCACTAGTATTATTAAAAAATTATTAAACCACCACTTAATTACTACTAGTTACCTATGGCTTTAAAAAAGGGTGCAAGATTTTTTATTTTATAAGATTTTAAAATTATACCCAAGGCCATAAGTAAAGTAATTATTTTTTTTATTTTTTTATAAGGTTTTAAAATTTAATAAATTACAGCCGGACCGCCCCGGCTTGGTATTAAAACTTATTTTAAATTATAATTTAAAATAAAGGACTATGTTTACGTTAAAGTTAAAGTATTAAAAAGAAGAAAAATCTCTTATTTTTTTAAAAAAAAAAAGAAATAATAACTAGCTATATAGCAAAGGCTATAATAAAAAATTACTATTTAGTATTAGGAGCAGGAGCAGGGGCCTTTATAAACGCCTTTTTTTTATATTTAGTATTTTTTAAAAAAAAAGGCGTGACAGGCCCATTTTTTAAAGGGAAAATATTAGCGGATTAGTAGCTATCCTAGCTATTATTAAAATAGGCCAGGGGCTGTTTAATAGCAAGCTAAAAGGATTAAATAAGCTCCTAGATAACTAAAGCCAAAATCTTTATTATATAAACCTTAGGGCTTATTTTTTTTTTATAAGCCTTTATTACTAGTTTAACCTAGTAAGTAAACACGTTTTAATAGTAAAGGTATTTATTATAATTATTAGGGTTTATTTATTACAAAAAGGTAATATTTTTTTTTATATAAAATAGTAGGGGGAGGCAAGTGCCTTTAATATAAATATAATAAAAGCAGTTACACCTAATAACTAGATAAATATAGTAATTAAAGCTGTTAATTAACTTATTATTTTTACATGCTTAAATATATTTCACGCACCGCAAGTAAACCTATTTTTTATTAGTTAATATTTATACTAAAGCTGTTTTACCAGCAAACTAGTTAAAAATAAAGTGTACTTATAAAAAAAAAAAGGCCAAAGGTTAAAAAAAAAAAAGCCTAAGGGGGCAGTAGCATAAAACCTATAATAAGGGTATTAATAAGGGCAAAGGCTAGTATAGCGCTAGGTAAAGTAAGAAAAGGCAAGCTAGGGGGCGCGGGAATTATAGTTAAATAATAAGGCAGCTATTATAAATTAAAAGTTAGTATATTTAGCAAAGCGCTGGTGGAGCGCCACCAGGCAGTAGTTATTAAAGTAAAAAAAATTTACTAAATTATTACCTATAACCTTGCTATATAGTTTAAAGGTACTTATTAAATATAAGTTATATTACTTATTATTATTGTTGTTGCTGCCCAAGAACTAATTAAAATTAAAGTTTTTAAAACTAATAGGGGACTGGTATAAAAAAAAAATTAAAAATATTAAGGGCTTTTAAAATTAGCAAAAATACTATACTAAAGGGGTTTTATAATTATACCACTGTGGGAGTTTAAGGGGTAAAAGTAAAAATATTTTAAATTACTATAATTATAGCTAGGCGCTTTTTTTTTACTTACTAAAAAGCCAGGGCAGCGCTTGAAAGGGCTTTTTTTTAGCTATAATAAAAAAAGGGCGACTTTTTATTTAATAAAAAGTTTAATAAGTTTAGGAATTTATAAAATTATAAGCTATGCTATAATTTATGCTTTTATACTAGGTATTATTAAAGCGCCGCCTTTCCCCTTTTAGTTATAAATAAATATTATATTTTATTTAAAGCGCTATAAATAATAAGGATAAAACACTAAATTTAATGCGTTAAATAATACTTTAATAAAGTTAAAAATAGTAATAATAAAGCTATGTTTAATATTAATATTAATAATAATAGTAGTATTTTATTATTATTTTTTTTTAATTTAGCGGCGGGTCGCGGACAACCCTTTAATTAAAAAAGAAAAAAATTATTAAGGCTAATATTTTTTTATTTAATATTACCAGAGCTAATTTATTATTAATTTAAAGTTAGTACCTAAGCTTTAGCCTTAGGCTACTAAGGCTTAGTATACCTTATTATTATATTAGGCTATATAACTTAACTAGGTTATTAATATTTAGGGTTTTAGCCATTAGTTAAGCAAGGCTAGGGTAAGCCTTAAATATAAGCTAAAGTAAAAACCCATGCGTGGAGTATTTAAACCTATATTTACTTTTTAATTAAAAATAGCTTAAGCATAGCTTAAAGGTTTATAAAGGTGGCCTTAAGGCCAGCCTTTATTAAGATCTTTAAGTAACTCTTTTAATATTATCTAACGGGGTTTAAAATACTCCATTCTTATTAATCAGATTCCTTTATTAATATCTTTATTATTAGTAGAGATCTTCGAGACTTGTTAGTCTTATAATATATAACTAAGTTATAAACCTAAAAAACTTTGCCCGTGTTAAATTAATACTTTACTATTTATTTATTAAAATAAATAACCTGCGTATAATTAATAAATTAGTATTTAATAACTTTTATAATATATACAAGTACTACTATAAATATTATAGTTATAAAAAAAATAGCTACATGTAGGATAATAAAAATATAAAAAATAAAATTAATTTACTAACTTAAAATAATAATACTAGCCTAATTACTAAGGTACTTTTTTAAAAGGCCATGGTAGCTTAATAACCTAGCTATAATAATAATTTTCTTGCAAAACCTAATAACCTGGGCTAGCGTGATATTAATTAATAATATAATTAAACTTAGTATATAAAAAAACCTGGTTTTAGTTTAAAATTTTAAAATCTAGTAAAGGTAGATTACCTAGCAGATATATTAGCTTATTTATTAGCTTATTTAAATAGCCTAAAGGTTAAGTAACGCTAGCTATATAATATTATAATTAAATATTATAAAAGTATTTTATAGTCACGTGGTTTACTAGTTTTATATTTAAGTAGTAAATAATAGTTTATTTTTATATATTTATTACTTTTACTAGGGTAATTATTAATTAATTTAAATAGCAAGGCTAGCACTAGTAAATTTTATATTATTAACCTATTATTTATAACCCTAGAATATATAGCTTTTTATACTAGTAATTATAAGACCTTTATTATTATATAGGCTATTTTAACTAGTGTTATTATATATAATATTAATAGCTAAACCCTATACTTACTATTTTAATTATTAGTTATGTTAAAAGGCAAGGGGGGTTATAATTACTTATAGCTTTTAATACTATTAGCCTTGCAGGCAAGTTTTTATAGCATGTTATATTTAATTATTAATAAAAAATTTATAATAGGTTTAAAACAGCTATATTATATTAATTAATAATATTATAAAATTTTCCTGGATTATAAAGCTAAACCCTTTAATAACTTAAATATTATTTTAGCCGGGGACTTTTATTAGTTACCTTTAATTAGCTAAAGCCCTTTTTTTAAGGCCATGTCTTTGCTTGTAAATAAAAAAAAAAGGCTGGTTAATATTTATATAATTAATTTAATCTTATTATTAAGCTAAATATTATTTATTACTAAACTATAAGCTTTTAAATAACTTATATATTTATCCTTGCGCTAGAGCGCTTAAAAAAAAATATTATTATAATAAAAAACTAGGAGCTTTTTATAATATAAGTATAGGTTAAGTTACTTATAAATAAAAGTAATGCCTTTATAAATATAATTTATATATATAAAAAAAAAAATAATATATATTAATATAATTATAACCATGTGTTAAACTCCGGTAAGCCTATAATTATTTTATAGGCTAATTATGTTAAATTTAGTGCTATAACTATAAAAATAAACCAGGCTAAAAACCTAGTTAAAAAGCTTATAATTTTTTTTAGTTACTATATTATGCTAATATAAAATATTTAAATAAAAAGGGGTCTTGTAAACAGCGCTATAAATATATTAATAAATATTATATAATTACTAAAAATTATAAATCCTATTTAAAAGGCACTACTTGCTTTAATAATAGCTTTTAACTAGTATAATAATTTATATATTAAAAAAAATAATAACTATAACATGGTACTAATCTTTCGCGTAAGGCAAGATTTTTACTATTATAATATTATTTATACCTATACATAGTTTTTAGCTATACTAGCATATATAATAATAATTTATAAGGCTTAGGGGGTTACTATTAAGCAGGCTATCTTAAACCTTACTATATATAAAAAGTTTTTACTAGGTCTTATATACATGGCTATATTACGTGTATAGTTGCTTAAAAAACTATTATTTAAAAAACCTTTTAGCTATAACTAGTTAGTTAGCAGCCTGTTTAATACTAAAAAATAAAGGTATAAAAATAATTATTTAAGGCGCTGCTAATATATATTTATTATAATTATAAATAATATTTCTTGTTATAAAAGCAATAATAATATAAGTATAAATTTAAAAATAAAATAATAATTTAAACTTACTTTATTAACTAGGGTCCAGTCCTATAAACATTAATTATTTTTTAATAACTTTTTATTAAAATTATTTAATAAACTAGGGAACTTATTCCTACTTTTTTTTTTTTTACTAGTAAACCTGCTTTTTCCACAAACTTAACTATAATATTAAGGTATATTTTAATAAATGCCTTTTAGGCAGCAGTGGACGCGTTTTTTTAAGTAGCTATTATATTAAATAAGTTATAAAGCCGCTTAGCGTGGTTATAGGTTTATAGTTAGGCTAAGGTTAATATTTAAATAAATACTTAATTATTTATTAGGTAATATTATAACTGCTTTATAGCACGGCTATTATTTTCTTTTTTTTTTATTTTTATATATTTTTTTTTTTATAGCACGGGCGGCGGTAGTAGTATTTTTAATATTAATTTTTATACTATTATAATTAGTTACTAGTTTTGCGGATTATTAGTTAGGGTACTTATTATAATAATTATAATATTTATTTTTTAAAATATAATAATAGTTAGCGCAGGCGCTAAATAGCAACCTATTAATAATAATATAACCTATAAATAATTTATTTTCTCCTATATACTAAACGCAGGGCGTAAAAAGGTGTTTTTTAATAATTTATATTATAATTACCTTTATATTACTAGGTAATATAAAGGTAGCCTTTAGGTACTTAACCTATAACTTTAACTCTTGCACTGGTGGTATCTTAACTAATACTTACTAGTAATAGTTACTTATAACCTTAATATAATTTATAATATACTACACGGCTAGCGCGCCAGGCAATAGTTTTATAATAAAATATAAAAATATAATAAATAATATAATTATAAATTATTTTTTATAATAATATATTAAAAAAATAATATAATTAAATTTAATTCTAGGAGGTAGCTATATTAGTATATAGCTTAATATTATAAAGTTAAGTTTTAGGTATTATAAGAATAAATAAGGTAACAGCTATTTATTACCTATTAAAAATAAAATATAACTTAAATAATAATAAAATAAGGCTATAGTATTTAATTAATAGGCTGTAAATTATAATAACATGCTTTAGGTAAGGCTTTTAAAGTTATTAAGTAGTTAATTTTATTAGTTTAAAGTTAAATAAAAGGTATTAATAAACTAAAATAATATTAATACTTTATTAAATACTTACCTTTAGTTACTAAATTTCTGCCTATGGTTTATACAAGCTATTTTTAATAATATTTATAATTAACTATACCTAATAAGTTATAATAAATTTAAACTTTTTTATTACTAGGGTCCAGCCCCAAAAAAAATAAATTAAAAAAAATTACTTATTTATTATTATTATTATATTTAATACCCTTAAAACTAGCTTTATTAACAAGGTTATTTATTATAAGGGTTATAACATGGGCTATGGTAGCTAGCCTAGCTATAATAATATTAAAGTTTATTATTATTATAATTATAAGGCGGTGCAGGTAGCAGGTAAACTAAATAGTATATATAGGCAGGGTGGTAGTATTTACTTTTTTTTTTTTTATTTTTTTTATCTTTTTTTTTTTCCGCGACCTTTTTAGCCTTTTTTTTTTATTTTTTTTAGCCTTTTTTTCCTTYTTTTTTTTATTTTATTATTATTATTATTATTATTATTGCCTGGTATAAAAGCTAAATATATTAGTTAATATACTTATAAGTAAATAAAAGTTATAACTTATATTTATTAGTATACCGTGTACTAAAATTATTTTAATAATAATTTATATAATTATTATTAAAGTAGCCTGGTATAATAATATATTTTATAAATAACTTATAGCCTTAGGTGTAATACCTGTAAACTAGATTACCCTTAATAAGTATATTAATATACTACCTAATAATAACTTTTTAATTAATAAGGCAGGCTATAATTTTTTTTATTATATTAATTTTATTAATAGGCTTATAAAGCGCGAGCTTGCGCTATAAATAATATAATTATTTATAAAGTTTATTTAAAATTACTAATTTATAGCCTAAATAATTTACTATATTAATAATATAGGCTACTAGTAGCTAGGTTAATAAAAAAGTAAGTAAGTAAATAAAAAAAATAGTATTATTATTACCTTTAGTATTAGCTATTATAATAAAAAAAATTTAAAAAATTAGGGGTTTATAAATTACAGGTTTATATAAATAAGTTATATACTACTTATATAATTTATTTTTTTATTATTTTTTAAACATGTTTATTAAATTTATTATTATTATAGCTATTAAAAAAAGTGTTATTATTTAAAATAGGCTATTAATAAAAGTATTAAATATTAAACAGGCTATTAATAGTAATATTTTTAGTATTTTAGGCAGGATAAACTTTGTTCCGGCCTCGCGCATTACTCCCAGCATTAAAGCCTGCGCCCTAGAAATAACAGGACCTACGTATGACTTCAACCTCAACCAGATTCCTTTCACAGAATGCGGGGAATCGGATCATATCCCCTCAACTTGACAACCAATATCCCTTCACCGTGGCCAGTCGACCCCAGATCTTCCCAGCTTGGTTTGTAGGGTCGCCCAACCACGGTTCGACAGCGTTCCATCAACGTGTCCTTCTCCTCACAGTCATGACCTCATTCCACCATAACTACTCTGCTATAAGAGGAGCCTCCTTCACACCCCTTCCACCATAGCTTTCTATCCAGCAGCTATTACTGAAGACTCGTCTCATCCTAAATTCATCCTCGGCTACAACAATCAATACCTCGCCTCAAAATGAACCCAAACTCGAACCTCAACACCGGTCGCACCCGCTCAGGCGGCGGCGGCGGTAGTTTCACCGACCAGTTCAACGCAAACGTCGACTATACCCGGAACAAGAAGGGCCAGGGCCAAGGTGGCACCACGGATATGGGCCAGTCCCAGAGCCAAAGCACCTTTGGACAGGGCACCTTCGGTCAGAACCTAGCGCAGGCCCAGGCCGATGCGCAGGACGAGGCTCAGGCTGGTTCTGCTCCAGATCCGCGCGGCCCTGCTGTTGGAACTGGCGGTGCTGCTACCGGTACTAAGGCTGCTTACGGGAGTGATATCACCCAGGTTGGTCGTTTCTTTTGGTTCTGCGCCGTTTTATGCTATCTATCTGTGATCTTCTTCTACCAGCAGTCAGCTGGGGCATCAGAAATACAGCGCTGCGTCTTCTTAAGACGGACTAACAAAAGAACAGGAGCCTACAGAACTTGAAACTAGCATTGACAGTACCAATGCGGGCGTTGACCATCGCCGGACAAGTTACTCGTTCACCGCGGCCGATCTGGCGCATCCCGATGATAGGACCGGTCCTGAGGAGTGAATTCTGCGTGTTTGCCATGTCTGGTGGTTCGAGGGGGCAGGCTCAAAATGTATATGCCCTTTCTCGCTCGGGGCGTTCTCTGTAAGTTCCGCGACGATGCCAGATATATCTCTGCAACTCAATGAAAATTGTATCAACCACTAGCATATTGAAACCCACCACCAAGCCATTACAGCGCAGCTAGAAAGACCTGCGTAGACCCACCGATGTAGTCAAACAGCGACTAAAGGTCGCATGTTCATTACTCCGAGCATAAATCACTGTCCCATGCATGCATTTATCATTCGGCTAAGCCCGACCGACAACAGTGCCGGGCGATATCGTCAGCATCCCAGCAGTTAGCTCCACGCCGACATCCTCTTCCAAATGCTCTGCATCATTCTTGTAGTATAGTCTGTATCTCGGCGAGCCGAGCAGAGGGATGGATATAAATAAGTCAAGGCAGGTTAAGGAAATGAAAAAAAAGAAATGCTCACAAGCGGACTTGAACCGCTGACCTCGTGATAACTCGGATTAATGTTTTTCCATACTAGTCACGCGCTCTACCAACTGAGCTATGCGAGCTGCTTGATATAATTAGTCTTTGTTTTTAACAATATAATCCAAAAACTTTACCGGGTGCGGTGCATTTTCCCAACTGAGCCACTGGGAGTCATGAGATCAGCGTCAAGTCCGCTTGTGAGCATTCTTTTTGTTAGTATTTCAACTTGGACATTAATTTGTGTGGACATTGATTGACTGGGAAGATTTCTGGGATTTCGGCCAATATGGTCGCTGTCTCACTTAGGGTTACTTACGGAGTGGTATGCAGCACCATCAAGACAAAATGAAACAACATTCAAGGTGGGGCAAGAGGATGATCATGCCGTTGCAGGCTCCTCTAATTTGGTACCCAGCACAAGCCAGTGCCGGATTCAGTGTGGGATGCTCGAGCCGACCGGATATTTAAAGACACCCTCTTATCGTGCTCAGAGTGCTGGGGCCTCCGCGTGGCCAGAGCAATGGGATTTACAAAGAGAACAGCAAACATGGGTGAACCGTCCAGGTAGGAGCTAGTTGAAAGTAATCAGTGTCACAGAGCTGGCTGAGAGAGCCTTTAAAGTTACGTTTCTAGTGTTGAGGGTTGGTTGCGTGCTCATGCGATATCTCGGCAGCCGGTTTTGCTTGCCACGTTGAGTCATTGAGCCTTGTATGGCCTGTCGAGAGGTTGACTGCGACTGGTATCTTTATAGATCTGTTCTTGGCCAGTCAATCAGCTCTTGACTATGCTGCGCTGGCAACGGTGCTTTGGTTCTTTGTTGTTGGGTCGTGTCAACACCTGCCGAGCAGACGAAGAAATATATCAGGACCGGCCTATTAACCACCTGCAACTGGCACTATATGCAGTCCCTGACACACCAAAGGCATTGGATGTCAAATGCAGGACAAGAAGACGGCATTACTTCATGAAAATAAGACGGAGCCCCATGCTACAGGAAACCGACAATGAGGGCGAGAAGAAACGCAAGGCTCAGCCAGATATAAGCAAAGAGCCTTGACAGCGTCCAGTAATCCAAAAGACGTTATTTGACATGGCCGGCTCCGCCATGGAAGCGACATATTTAGCCAATCTTATGTAGGCAGAAGAGCCCGCAGTCTCCGAAGTCAATCAAGCCGTCAAAATAGCCACCGTCGAGACGCCAAAGGTGCAAGCGCACGACGATACACCCCTGCTCCAGTGTCGATAATGACAGCCGAACATACCCTACGGCACAGGCGGCTCTCCAGGCCCCTCTCCACCGCAAAGATAAACCACTCGTATAGCCCGCTAGGTACCTGTAATGCAGGTACCCTCCGACATGTCGAGCATACCGGTCGATCATCGAGCGCGTAGGCTTCTGGACACCCAGGCAACAAGCCGGAGCAACAACAGATTTCTGAAGCCCACCCCTGGTTGGACAGCCGCCCTCGGCATAAACGAGGCAGTGTTAACCAATGTACTCTGTCCGACAAGATTTGCTACCTGCCTGGCTTCGCAAAGTTTAACCAGTATACCTAGCCAAGAGCCTCGAGGCATGGGCCCTAACCCTCTCGTGGGCATTCCATCGCCATTCGACCTCCTTTTCGTTCTTATATACGTCTTTAGTGCAGATCCCTATCTGTCACTTGCGTAAGCGTCGCTTCCCAGCGGAATAATCACGCATTGAGACCATCGTGCTTGGTGTCATCTCCCCAGAATCGGAGACTGGAGCTCAAACGGTGGTCCTCTGTTCGAACGAGGCTCGAGAAGAAGACCCGTCATTTGAACACAAGTAGTAAGCCGGCACGTACCGGAAGCATCGAATTAGGGACGATTAGGTGGACGGCAGCCCCTCGTCACAACAACCCGCTACCCAGCGGTCATATAACGAGTGAACAATTATAGGTAGTTCTGAATGATGGGATGAAAATGCTCGCACATTGAACCCGTTTGATGGAAGATAACCTGCTGCTCCGCCACTCGGAGTCATGAAAGGGAACTTGACAGTCTTGGAGATGAGCAGAAGAAGAGATGAGCAATGCGATTCAACCACTTGCTGGTACTTAGTGGCGGGACGAACAATAGGTTGGAGCCTGTCTCTGGAACTGCCGTGTTATTCTTGATGCCCGCATAACCCGAGAAGAAAGACCAGGGCACTTACTGATCGATGCAGCGTTGACAACCCACTCGTGTAGTTAGCCAAGGCTTAGCAAGGTGCCAGCTTTGAGCTATCGTGGCGTAGAACGGCTGTCAGCGGAGAGGGAAGGTACGAGGTTGGACATAGGAGGAAGGCACGACCTTGTACATACATTGTCCCGGACTTCATGGCGAGGCCAGGTATTCAACCGCCAGCCAACGCGACATTCCATATAGCCTCTATGATATTCCACGCTCAGTGCAGGTGAATACGGGTAGGTATAGTTGTTTCCGGCCCCGGGCCTGATTGGTTTTGATAGGAACTGAAGTAACCATACAAGACAACACAGCTAAGACTTATATATATTGCGCCCTGCTCTGACAATGGGTCAATTGGACTTGCTTCTCTCCCCTGGAACTGTTGGTGTAAGCCTGAGAGGATATGATTTTTCCAACGTGATAGCAACAATGCTATAGGTTAGTCAATCTAGGTAGTCCGTGTCATACGCAACATCCATCTCCTGCAGAGCGCTATTGGGTCTCCACGGATCCCAAGCTCGTAATGAGGCAGTGAAGAATTATACATTAAGTTGATTTTGGAACCTCTTTCAGCGGCCTTGGACCAGTCTCATGGCAGAAATTTAGTGCCTCATAAAGAAAATCAAAGGGTAGGGCTAAACATCCCATCTTCTTTTTTTTTTCTTCTCTCTTTTAGGTTATCAGATTAAAAAAACTATAAGATTCTGAACCAATCTGCTCGCATAGCTCGCTTGTGAGCCTCTCTTTTTTGGTTTTTTTTCCTCCTTACCCAAACCAATATAATCAACAACAGTCCAGCTAACCACTCTCCATATTGCAGCGGCGCTCATGGCATGGACGGATGGCATGGCTGCAGTTCGTTATGAAGAGGACCGCATGCCAGTATATCTAACGTTTCCAAACGGCCTTTGTTGACTAGACTAAAGGAGTTGCGGACAGAAGAAACTCAGAAGAACGCGACTTGCACATAATGATGGAGATTATAGATATAGGTACATACATGGGTAAGATATAGACAGTCTACGTACTTATATATACACCGTCTGAGCTGTAACATGCCTCTATTGTATCCCAAACCCCCGATCTCTAGATGACAAGAGAGAAGATAGGCAAAGAGAAATGTGAAAAGAAATCAAACCACATAACAGAAGGCTCAGCCCAAACAGACGGCCTTCCTGCCTTTACTCCCAAGCGCCAATCCGCTCAAGGTTCCCAACTGGCTTCGCTCCCGCTGCTGCAAATACTCAAGGTTGCTTGGTTTCAGCACCGTTGTCGGATTCCGACTCCGAAGTCCAACCAGGTTCGCTTTCGGGGGCATCCCAAATAGAAACCGTATTTTCAGGGGATCCAGATGGAGATGGAGATTGATTCAGGGACCGTATGGGAGAGGGAGACCTAGACATGCGTTCTGCCTTTTCAGCTCTCGCCTTTGCCTTTTGTTCCTTGGTCATCTGCGCCTGCTTCACCTGGTAGGCGCGCGCTCGCTTCAACTCCTTCCGCTTCCCGTTCGCCTCGACCTCGAGCTTTCGCTTTTCTCGCGCTTCGTTCTGTTCAACTCTGTTCGCGCGCTCGAGGATGTCAAAGAGGCGCTCTATGGCAGGGGCATATTGTTCGAGAGTGTACATATCACCAACGCGGACACGCATGTGGTCAAAGGCCGCGACGATCGGGACAATGGCTGGGGGCGGGGTTTCGGGTTCGGAGTCAAAGGCCTCGAAATCTTCAGCGGCTATGTCTTCCTGCGCTTCAATGTCGTTCTCGAGAGGAATATCGGTGGTTCTTTCCTCCGCCGCCGCTGCTGCTGCTGCTCGAGCTTCATCTGCTACTTCATTCTGAAGGAGAGCTTTGTGAGCTCTGAATTCGCGTCGGTGGACTGTTTTATCGTCGAGAAGGTCTTTAGGTTGGTCGAAATAGACGACCTTTTGGTATCGCTGGCTAAAGTGCGTGAGGAGGATGGAACGAGCGCGCATTTTGCGGCCGATTTCAATAGCCTCGCCGGAGGTGGAGTGCCTCTTCGCGACGGCTGAGCCAACCATGTCGTCACTGAAGGTGGCTTCGTGGATAAGAACGGTCGAGTCCTTTCCTATGGCTGCGAAACTGGGCGAGGGCCGGCAGTCGCCTGAGAAGGAGACCTTGAAGCCGTCCGGGAAGACGAGGGACACTGCCATGGCGCCACGGCAGTGAGAGACATAAGTCGTTAGGAGATCGGATAGACCCGTGGCCTCGCAAAGCATTTTACTGGTATACTTCCATTGACTGTTAAATCCACATTCGGTTTCTGCAGGCTTTTTATCCTCAGATTCACGCCCGGGGAAGGAACCGTCGGCACGGCAGTGCCGGTATATGAATGAGGTTTGGAGGTTGCCCCCGATTGTTCTGTGTGGGAGGGCAGCTAGAGGTATGAGCTTGCCGAAGCCAAAATCCTCAACTCCGGCATACTCCTCTAACCACTCAACCATCATTGCATCAGATACGAGGAACAAGCGCTTTTCCTCTAAGACCTTTGCCATATCCATTTCAATCTCGGACGATTGTGGGACCCCGCCCGGATAGTTTGCCTCGTACCAAGCCTTGAGGACGGAGACTGTACCAAGATGGTGGTCCGCGTGGAGATGGCTAACCCAGACTAATCGCAGATTTTTAAGAACTTCCTGTAGCTCCCCAGGGCTAAACAGACGCTTAAGCTGACCAAGTGTGCCCTCGCCACAATCAAGTAGGTAGTATCCTTGGTCTGGCACATAAACCAGGGTACTCGAGACGTTTCGGTACTTGGACGGTGCAGAAGAGCCTGTCCCGAGCGTTATGATCTCCGCATCGGCACCAGGTAGGTTTCTTTGGAATTGTTGAATCTTCTCATTGCGCAGTGGATGTCTCAACTTTTTGTTAATCAGGACGGCGCGTCTTACAGCAGATGCCGGCATCTTGCGCAGGACGTGATGTGGAGACAGCCCTCCTGTTCGCACCTCTTCCAAACTTAGCTTGAACTGTGGTTCCATGTTAACAATGAGTCCAGGCTTGGCTGGTTCGAATGGAGGCTTGCTGTCGCTATCCACGTGCATATGGTCCTCCGAAGACGTCTGCGGAACCACGCGACTGTCCCATCTAGGTATCTTATAGTTATCGGGCCTTATGTAGGCCATGCGGGTTGCCGACGTGGCAACACTCTGCATGGTTAGATAGTTTGGACAGTAGTCTGTGCTCGAGACGATGTGCTTGGCTTCTGGCATCGAAGCGACGAATTCGCGAAGCCGGGGATGGTCCCCGACGCCAGGGCCCAGAATCCAAAAGAAAGCTGTCAAATTGCTAGCCACCGCAGGAGACTTCCACTCTGGCCGGTTCAGAAGGCTCTCAACATATTCCGGCGTTGGCAGATCCATTACTGCTAGTCCTTTGCCGGGTTTTGAAGGCTCCAAGACCATATCAGGCGTCACCAGCTTCCCATCTGTAGCCGTCACAGCTTCACCCCTCGTAAGCGCACCAAAGTCGGGGCCCTGTTTGACGTTCAGAGCCACTGCCTTCTTGTTATCAAACTTTCCACGCATGTCATGGTTCTTGATGATGTAACATAGACTTTCATCGCAGGGTTTTGTCGTCGGAATCCTGGCAGTCGTCGCGCCGGGCCAGGGTTTACGGACAAGTACCGTCATCTCGGGAACTTCCTCGTCCCCTCCAGGAAGCGGCCCCGTATATTTGTCCAGGTCCTTAGTCTCCGGGTTGCGCACAAATATTTGCGCAGGCATCTTGACATCCACCAGGCGGGTCTCCTCCAGGGAATCCAAGGTCCAGCTTGAATTAAACATATCGGCAACAACAGCCTGCCGCACCATTTGTTCCTTGGCTTGCTGCTCAACCTCCGCCAGACCTGGTGTATCTTCACGGAACTCATCGAGGCTCCGCTTCCTAGGGCTTTGAGAACGCGAGGTTGTGGAGTAAGGGCTGACAGGCATAACCCAGACCTTGATGTTTTCATCCGAGAAAGTCGGCTTCTCAAAGGGATCGCTTGGGTTAGTGCCCAGTCTTTTTGAAACACTTTCCGCGTCGTACTCCTTCGTAAACACGGGCAATCCCCTTCTAAAAACAAACCGCCGAGCGGTGGCCAGAGTGTGAGCCAGGTTCCTCGCACCATGAACAGTCAAGTCATGCTCCATGTCTTCGCCGTCAACGTTAACTTGTACTTTATTGCGGTCTCCCTGTTTCAGTCGGTTCGCCTTCTTCTCGCGTACCACGGCCTCATGCGCCTCCCTCGAACTGATGCGCGCATCGGCACTTGTGAGAATCAAGCCAATCAAGCCCCCGTTGATGTCCCATCCCATCCGACCCGACAGGAAAATATCAGACACATTTGTCAACTTCGTGCCGTTTTCCGTACATGATCGTTGGAATCCCTCCGCAATTTGACCGAAAAGATAACGTTTCTCAGGGAAATGCAGGAGGAGCGCGGAGCCCGGGGTATCGGCCGTCGGCGTCGTCAAGATCTGGTAGTAAAACTTCATTTGGGTGATTCCGACGTCCGGGATAACAGGAAATTGTTCGAGCTTGGACGTCTTCCTATATATATACTGTTGCTGCTCCTCCTTTGTAAACAGGCCGTCCTTCTGATGTGACTCTAGGGCGAGTGCGATAGGGGCAACGAATGCTGAAGCGATCGCGCGGAGGCCGCTTTTCGCTCGTAACGATGGATGGATGAAAACAGCGGCACGGTGGGGTAAGAGGAGGGCTGCCCTACGCGGGGCTTGATTGAGCAGCCTTGCTGGTAACCGAAAGGAAGCCAACTTGGCTGGTGGACGGATGCACCTAGACAAAAGCTAAGACAGGCATATGAGTCACACGAGGAAGTGCGCTGTGGACAAGTAGTAGATAATGTTCCGTATGATATGGCTCAAACAACCATCCACAGAAGAAGGGCCGTTGGCAAACATTAATAAGTGGCGAGGAGCTAGAGTCGCGCGAGCGTAGAGGTCGAGGCGCGAACTTTTTTTTACCCGATATGGATAGTTTCACCATCTTGGAACGCCGGTAGCCGCCCAAAAATAACGTGCGGACTTAGTAGCCCAGTACGTACTTTTTATTCATACCACCAACTAAAGTTTTTTAAAGGAAGATTTTAGATGAAGGACAATTGGCGCAAACACTGATAGTCATTCGAGTAAACTAAACTAAAAAGTAAACATGACCGGTTAAATTCCCCATTGGCTTATATAGCCATCCCATTCCCTGACCAAGTTCAATCGCTAGCATTTGCAAGACCAATTTGATGAAGCCAGCCCAGAAGAACGCGCCAGACCACCCCCAACTCCGGGAGGAAAAAGAATGTAACAGCCGATAGGAATGTCGATAACTGGCTGAGATTGTGATACTCAAATACTCGATGCAGAAACCCCTAGAACAAAGGAAATACTGGTGTACATGACATGGAGACGTGCCCAAGAACGGATGCACTAGATGAGAAAAAGAAGCTCCATGATAAATTTTGCTATCGCAAGCGTGAAAACAGTAGCAAATTATTGGAGATGGGCGGTCAGGTTGGAGACGCGCTGGAAGGCATCCTCCATGCTGCTGCAGAGGTGAGCAAGTCGAATGGCGGCGGCCTTAGAGTCATTCTCGACAACAAGCTCAAAGGCGGGGGCTTTGTCGGACTCGATTCCATCAAAAAGAGGTTCTTGTGCGATTTTCGAGACGGATTGTTTCGGCTGATCGGCAAACAGTGCAAGGACAGGGTCAGATCCGTCAACCTCAACATTCACGTCCCCAGCATCCATGGATGTTTCTTCTCCAGAGCCTTCAATGCAAGGAGAGCATGGGATCGATGGAGTATCCTTGTTACTAGAAGTCCCAGCAAAACTGACTCCGTCAAGACTATAAGATTTTCCGGAAAGGGCGGCAGCGTCTAGTGCAGGGGGTTGGGGGACTTCCAGGACAGCAAACACGGAGGGATTGAAATCGATACCCGAGTTCCAGCCAGCATTGTTCATGTTCATTGTGGAAACATCGATGCCCTGGCTCGGAACCATCATCATTCCCATCTGAGAGCTTTGCTGCTGCATTGGGTAACCCTGTTGAATGTGATTGGGAGTTGTCTCAACTTTGGCGGGGGGTGCTTGCTGCATCGCGGGTTGGGAAATGGCCGGGTGTTGCGGCTGCTGCGGTAGGTGCGGCGGTGGCATTTGAGGAAGGCCATTGACGTTTGGCTGCTCATCCAAGTAGTGCGCAAAGCTGGGGGACGACAGGAGTTGACGAACAAAGTCTGTGAGACGAGCATTTTCGTCACAGAGAGCACGGTTCTGTTGGCGCAGTTCCTGAGCTTCGTTGGTCCTCTGGGAAACTTCGTTCTCTAGCTGTCCGATGTATTCTAGACGGTCGATTAGTATCGCGCATTCAACAGCAACACTCGATAGACAATCGAAGCTTACCTTTCCTTCGAGATCTGAAAGCACGGGCTGAAACCTTGTTGCGAAGCTGCCGGCGCTCCTTGCTACTCAACTTTTTTCCTTCTTCGCTGGCGAGGAGCCTCTCATCCTCATCCATGTCTTGCTCATCCTTCTTGGATCTCGTAAGAGGAGCGGCAGACGGTGACGGAGAGGAATCCGAGGGTGACCCAGATGCGGACTTCATTTGCTGCAAAAGACGTGAAATTCGTTCATCAACTGTTGCATTTGGGACCTGTCCGTGATGAGACTGAGGTTGCTGCTGGAGGTGTCCCTGTTGCTGCTGTTGACGGAAGAGGTCATGCTGCCTTTGCTGTTGGGCAGCCTTGGCCATGGCCGCTTGCTGGTGCATTCCAGGGTACATGCGTCCAACTTGTGTGGAGCCCATGGCGGGAACGACCTCCTGTCCACCGAGGGCACTCGGATCCACAAACTGGGTGTTGTTTGGTTGTGACATATAGAAGCCGGGCACGGTCGCGATGATGCTGTCAGACTCCAAATCCATCTCTGAGATGTTACGGGTTGGGGTGGAGTTGAAATCCAGGGGCGCATCATCGCGCTTGATCTGAGGTTGGAACATGTCCCCATTCACAGCGAAACCCGAGCCTGGAGCGCCAAACGGAACCACTTGATTAAAGGGAATAGCCTGGGCCAAAGCTCCAGGAGGGATGCCGGTCTGTTGCTTGTGTTCGTCATATTGATGGCTAGGGGCGGGGAACGCGACGGGTGATTGACTGGAGGCGAAGCTTGAACTTCGTGTATCGCTGGAAACATACTCTGAGCTGGGGAGAGCCGGATGCGATGTTGGCAAGCCGATTTTCGATCGGGCCGGCTCTGTAGGTGTGTACCCGAGTTGGTCGAGGTTGAGGAATGAGTCGATGTCTTGGTCGTAAGAGGGAGGGACGACAGGGTTCTCGGCTAGGGTTGCCATGCTGAAATTCCTATGCCTCTAGGGCCGCAAGCGAAAGATGGAGTGGTTTCGACAGATCTCGTGGGCCGGTCAAGATGCAATGCACAAGCTGCTCTTGAACGTGGTCGAGATTCGGTTGTATGGGGTAGCGATCGGACAGGGGCAGGGTCGAGAAGAGCGAGAGTGACGTTTTCGAGGCGCGAAGCGATGATCCAAACAGATGCTGGGATGAATCGAGTCAATGAGAACAAAGCGATAGAATGATGATAATAAGAGAACAAGATGGATGGGAAGCAGATGGAGAAACAAACAGGGACAGGTGGTGGGTGGAAGTCTGGAAGATCAACCAGGCCGGGCGCTGGGATGAGGACATGGTCTGAAGTGAGCGAACGGCAGCCGGTGGATCCTGGTGGGGAGCGCCAGGGGAAATGGCGTTACCGGTATCTTACCATGAGAATAGAAGCAGGTAATGAAGGCTTGCGTGTCCTCTGCTGATTCAGCGGCTTTCAGTATCCCGGTTGGTCGCACTAGCTCAGACTAGGGCTCTTGAGACCGGACCCTAGATCCGCGGCTCCGCTTATTTTGATTACTGTATCTGATTACAGTACAAGATCCTGCTCAAGCAGTACCCAGATTGTACGCTACAGATGTTATGATGCTCAATTATTTTCTTCATCATATCACCGGGGACGGAAGACACCAATAGTAAACAAATGTATCGCCATCCAATTACTGCTATGTAAGCTACTATAATCTAGCTATCGGCTGTGCTGTGCTATATTTGCAACTACTATGCTCCAGGCAGCAGAATAGGAGTCTTTCTAAGTTCCGAGTCGGCGAATTGCTTAGAAAGGGATAGCGTTCCACGGAAATATCCACCAGGATTAGGTGCGTGGGCTTTACAGCCACGGGACACCTGACGGCCTAGCGGTTGCCAAGAAGGACTTGGTACAGAGTAAATGCTCTGCCTCACCAAAGTCGCATGAAGAGTTGTAGAAACTTCTACCATGAGCCTTCCATCATAGAGAACATGATGTATTTGACTCTCACTACTGAGATGAGCAAATTGGTCCCAAAAAATGCTGGGATGTTGAGTTTACTTTTATATTGCAAAAAAAATCCTAACATGTTAACCAGATCGCATAGCTCAACTACTGAGCTATTATTTATAGGTCAGTGGTTCAAGTTATGGGCGAAGCGCAGAGACTAAGGGAGGCAGTCACAAAAGCCACATACCTTAAAAGCCAAGCGCCACGCACAGCTCACCCATGGATTGCTGTTTTTATTTGTTCTTACTATTTACTCTGTTTCAGGTTTGGCAAGCCCTTGAGCCATCCGCCAATCAATCCAATCCAACCATCCCCTGCATCGCAGATAAATGACGTAGGGGCAGTTCATCTGCTCCAAGCGCCAAAGAACCGTCTTGCAGAGTACCTTAGCAGCGCACCGTTGATGTTACCGTTCAACTAACTTCTTTCCAAGCTACTATGAACAATCCAAGTGTACGGAGTACCATACCAAGGTAGGTAGGGGCAGCAATGTCTTGTTTGAACTTCCACGTCAAACGGTCAAAGCTCCAATGGCTTCTGCCCTGTGGCAATCATAACCGTTTCATTTTCCAAATCCGGCTGTATCAGCTTGAGTCTCGTCAAGCCAGACAAGGCCATGGTGGCCCGCCAGCCTCGTCTTCGAGTCTGCAAAACTCTAATAATCATTGAATCAATGCGGGGATTCCCAGTGGGGAGCCCTATCAACATTGAACATCAAAGCTTGGCGCTCTCACAAAGTCACAACCTGGAACTTAGCGCCGGCAGTGAAAAACCTTATGATCTTATCTAGGACTGTTTCATGATTGTACTGTGACTAAGATTGTGGTTTCAACAAACCAGACAGCGTGTATGCTCTTGCACAAGTTATCTCCCCCTGAGTCTCCCTGGGCAAAATGGATGGGGCCTCGGAGCCGCGCCTTATCTATAACCCCGAGCTCGGATTTATCAGATCGTTCAACCATGGGCCTGTCCTCAAAAGGGCAAAAGCATTTTAGGCTCTTCAGAGAGTGGGCTAACCAGCATTACCCCTATTGTGGTGTTTAGGTTCACTGGACCAACTACCTTTTTAGGCATACTGTACGGGCACATCGCATTTGCGCCTGATTTTGAAAGCCGCTGTCAATCCTAAACTTTCCGAGTGGTCGAAAACTGAAAACGCCTTCATGAGGGGAAGAACATGGCTCTATTAACTCATGACTGAGCCTACAGAAAACCCGATTATCACGAGACAGGCGATACTACGGCGTCTCAGCAAACTCCGCTTTCCTTCAGCATGTCTCATTTTCGTACCAGACCTTCCTCCGAGGGGCTTAGATCCCGGGCCACGACATAGGGCTAGCCGAAACCAAGCCCCTCCGGGCTCCGGCGTTCTACCGGTATCTTCACCGTACCAAACAATTTCATGGTCAAATATGGTCTCTAAATCCGAGTCTCGGGTCTAGATGCGCCTCGAAAGAATTTCCTTCCATCTAATCTTCCCCGCTCGGTTCTCGACTCCTTCTCGAACCATGCCGTTACGGCCATCGCGGCGTACGTATGCAAGTGTGGCACAGCAGTCCTCAACCCTTGTCGTGCAGCGAACCTCAGTTGCGTTGTCTGCAGAATGTGCTGTCTTGCATAAGCCACCTAGGCATCTCTTTTTCTCGTCGGCCGATTTGAACCAGGTGCTTCAGTATCGGTTTGCAGATGACGGGACTTTATGGAGTGGCAGTTCTGGCTTGGCTTAGGAGAGAACTGCACAGTGCAGAGTATAGGGTAGTTTACGGGTCGCTGCTCCGTAGTATTCTGTAGATCATGGGCCATGGCCTCTGCGCCATTTCATCCGGGATCGCCAGCAACCCGAATAGGGCTGTGGCTTTGTCTGCTTCGCGGGAGGCCGGGGTGGTTCTCAAGACTCACAGGCTGAACTTCGCCGAAGTTAACCCGATCGACGGAGGGGGCGCATTTCCTCAACCCGGACTAGTATCTAGATCCTAGATTGGTTGTAGTCTGAGGTAGCTAGAGCCGAAGTTACTGTGGCCAATGCCAACAATATCATGGGATGCACAGCCTCGTCTGATACTCTTGGTAAAAATAACTTGGTCTCGGCCTTGGACGGCCTCGTCCATTGCTCCAGCCTATTGTGAGCGGTCAGAGAAATCTTTTGTCCGAGTAAAGGACTGGCCGTATTGACTCTTGATTTTAGAGTCTAGTGGTCAATATATACATTCTCATGTTTAAACCCTGCATACCCACGATCAAGGAATCTACGCCATCTATCACTGAAACGACGTCTAATCTAGAAACCAGAAATGGCCTTCTCCTTGTCATCCTTGCCATACAACCCCTCTCCCAGATTCTGAACGCACTCGCTCCTCCAGCTCTTCGGCGTAAACTTGTCGACGATCTCCTTGAATGCATCCAGTTTGCAGAAGGTGTCGTCGCCTGGTAGATGGTTTTCAGGCTTCACAGCACAGCCGGGGATGCGCACAACCCGATCATTGTAGCGGATACGGACGTAGTGTTCCTGGAGGGACTGGCGGGCAGAGTCTGGGAGAGACTCAAGAGGAGTTCGGGCCGTTGATGACGGAAGGAGGTGCGTTTTGCTGGAGGTTGAAGAGGTTGAGCCGGTGAGGAAGGAGAAAAGGCCGCCGCCTTGCTTAGGCGCGGGCAGCGCGGTGTTTGTACTTTCCGAAGAAGCTGAGCCTGCGCGAGAGAAAAGTTCGACGGCGATGGAGGATGTGAAAGGAGGCCATCTGTTATCCAGGGCGCCTAAGCTTCCCAGAATGGCGGCCAGAGTGGTGTCGTGGCATCCGCTCATAGCGAACTTGATGGCTTTGCCCTTCTCTGCGGAAGAGCCAGACGCGGAGGTTTCGCTGCGCCAGCCGCCGTCTACAGCGGTGGTCACCATGCGGTCGACAACGTCGCCCATCAGAGCCCCGATGCCGAGTTTCCGGTACTCGGTGCTCTCGTTGTAGCCGGTGAACCACTCATCGACTGCGATGTGCTCCATATATGCCCGCGCCTTGTTGTTGTAGAATTCCGTGGGGAGTCTTGTAGCGGGTCCATGGGCATCTGTAGCGTTGATCGTGTCCTGAATACCGGATAGACGAGGGTGAGAATCAACAGCTACCCGGGGTGAATTCTCAGGCATCCATTTGCCATAGACGCTGTTGATATAGTCCATTTCTTCAGAATCATTCCCTGTTGCGGTATATGTCAGCGTATAATCAACGTCCGAGCGGGTAAACACGCACATTTCTTTGCTGCTTTATCGGCAAATAGCCTCGCGAGTTGTCTAAATCGGCGGCAGCTGCTCTCGTTGGGGAAGAGAGTCTCCTCTGACACAGAGCGCGCCACAATCACTGGTGGTTGAAGGTCTTCCGTACGGGCATTGGGAGGATACATCCCCCAGAACGCTTGTTGAAGTGACTCGAGAGCTCTCGGGATAGTCGTCGCGCGGAGATACATGTCTTCTGTGTCGGACTTTATCTTGGGCATAAATCCGAGCTGATCGACATATAGGTTTCGTAAACGTTGGCCGAGCTGGTATGTGGTCTCACGTCCTTTATCGGTCAATTCTCCGTGTTGACTGCTCGAGCAGTTAGAACTAGCCGCACTTGCGCACACCGGGTATATGTTGACTTGCCATATGCCTTCGATGTCACCACCTGCACCGACAGTAACTATTGTTTGATCCCTGTCGCCGAACGTTTCCATCTTCCTCTTCCACTTGAAGCCATTCCAAGATGAGAGGTCCTCATTACTCGCGGCCATCTGGACCATGCGACGGGCGACATTGCAGTAAGGCCAATCTTATTGGAGGAAACGAGGGGTCAGCGGGAGAGGCGAAGACGGGGATCGGGTTGGATGTCAATTACATGGTAGCAATCCTGCCTAGAAGATCAATGTTAGCTCGATTAAGTCTAGTTCTGGAGAAGATTCGGGCCCGTACATTTTCAAAGCGCGAAGACACTGGTGTGCGCTCGCCTGAAGGTTGGGTTAGTCGCTCATTTTGCGTAGCTTTGTCGCCGAGGACATCTCTCTCGTACCATGTCGCAGGAACTGAGCGGGAGTTAGCAGCAAGATCTTAATTGGGCCCGGCCTTTTCCGCGGCGATGGATCGGCACGTACAACTTGAACCAGCTGAAGCTTTAACTCCTTGGGGTAGAGCTTGTCGATCTCATCCTGGGAGTAGGGTGCATGCGGTATGAGAGTCGTCATTTTGAAGAGATGATAGCACCCGTAGTGCCCGGTACAGGGATGCGAAGGAGAGAAAGTCGAAACCCCGACAATTGGAGACGGACAACAGACCGGCGGCGATGACGCAGGCGACCAATCAGCTGACCCGCACTCATCACCTGCCCGTGCTCTATAAACGGCGCACTCTGTCGGTTGCCGAATTATTAGTGTTGCTGTCCGCTTATCTACAAGGCTTCGGAATCATGCAGTCTATGTGATGCTTGTACCTGGCAAACTGCTGCTTGTGGCTACACAGACAAGAAGTTATGTACATAACCCGAGGCGGACTGCACTAAACGCCAAGCCTTAGCTATCCCCGGCTTATCGCCAAAGCGCACGACCTCAACTACTGCCCACTGCAGCCTTCTTCACGCTTCCTGTTCTGATATTGACCAGCCAATCGACTTCTTTCCTGGAGGACGGAATATTCCGAATTTCACAGATTTATTAATTTCTAGAAAAGAGATCTTCGAAGGAGAGCCGCCACCGGCAAGGAATCCCTGTCTGTCTTCTCCGCACACCCAACTCCGCACGCCCTGGGGTCTGTAGGTGCACCTAGGCAACGAGCCCAAGACCTATATACTCCGCCAGAATCATTAAATCAACCCAATTGTCCCATGCGCAAAATGGGTGCCTTCCTCTGAGCTGCTGTCGCCCAATTGTTTGTCTGCAGCGACCCACTGAAGTCCGGAGTGCAGACCACTTCATCCACGGAAACATTGAACTGTGTGGGCGGGGATTTCAGCGCTGACTTCGCTATAATATTGAAGCTCGTCATCCAAGAACATCAGTCTTGACGGTGCCGTTGTCTGATCACTGCCTAGCAGCCTGAGCCACAAATCGAACCCTCACTTCCTGCATCATTGGCTCGCTTCAAGTGTCCTTCTAGGAGAACAGCTCTTCGAGTAAGTATTTTTGGTCTTACTCAGAGTATGCAGTATGTCCAGGGTTGATAGGTCTATAGGCACATCTTGCATAGCTAGTGCAATCTTTGACACTGACGGTATCACGACCCCATGGAGGTAAGAAGACGTGTTTCCTTATCTGTTCTCTGTTTGCCCCAGCACATGGTATCTGCTATTGCCTTGCGCGATTCCGCGTCCACTTGAACTTCTCCTATGGGGTTCTGGGTCTGGCAGTTGCATGTACAGCTTGGGTATCGCTGGGCATGCGTTTGCCTGGTTTCCTACCGATTCACGGGAAGGTGTTTGCTCTTCAAGGGTAGCAACGAGCCATGTATTGTCCCGATTTTCCTGGTCTCTTTTCAAGCAGAGCAGAGATTGCAATACTTATCCCACTGTGTCTGATCACGCTTCATGCTCATGGCGAGGCCTCTGCATTGCAGCTTTCGATGGATTGAACCCGGCCCCGAGAGGCATCTATTTTCAAGCACCATTATCTTGCAAGGCATGCTGCCAGTGATAAAAACCAGTGCTGAGCTAAAACTTGAGGAATCCCTGCAGGTCTCAACCACAGCGTCGGGGCAGCCGACGAGAGTCAAGTCCAACAAGCCTCATGATTTCAAGCCTCGTCTTCTTCTGATGGGACTTCGCCGGTACGAATCTGATTCGGGCACTATTCAGAGGTTGAGCTAATAGCCCCCACAGAAGCGGCAAGTCGTCCATTGCCAGCGTTGTCTTCCATAAAATGCCTCCAAACGAAACTCTCTTTCTAGAGTCTACCACGCGCATCCAGAAAGACTCCGTTCAGTGAGTCTGTCTAAGCTTATGCACTAGTAGCACTACTCTAATACGCCCATATAGTTCGTTTATGGACTTTCAGGTCTGGGACTTTCCCGGTCAATTTGAGTATCTAGAATCTTCATTTGATCTTGAGGAGATTTTCGGAAGTCACGGTGCCCTGGTTTGGGTTATTGACGCACAGGATGACTATCTAGAGTCTGTTACACGTCTCAACCGGACAATACTGGCCGTCCAGCAGTATTATCCGAATATCAACATCGAGGTGTTTATCCACAAGGTGGACGGTCTGTCAGATGAATATCGGACAGACACGTTTCAAGATATCGTCCAAATTATCTCTGACGAGCTCAGCGACGCTGGTTACGAGAACGCACCGGTTCACTATTACCTAACATCAATTTACGATTACTCCGTTTTCGAAGCGTTCAGCAAAGTGATCCAAAAACTCATACCCAACTTGTCTACCCTGGAAAACCTGATCAACACCTTATCCAACAATTGCGGTTTCGAAAAGAGTTATCTCTTTGATGTCCTGAGCAAAATCTATATTGCTTCCGACACTCGCCCCGTGGACATGTCATGTTACGAGATGTGTTCAGATTATATCGACGTGATTGTGGACATCTCCGAGCTCTACTCTTGGGATCACCCTGACCGAAAACCAAAAGGCGAGCAAAATCAGGAAGCCGAAAGCCATGTTGCACTTCATGACGAGACCATGATTCATCTGATGGAAATGAACAAGTATGTTGCTCGTCCCGATCTTGCCATAGCTCTGCTGACTTCTGTAGATATCTCTGCCTTGTCTCCGTCATACGCAATCCCGAGGCCAAAGAAAAGAAGGGACTCATTGATATGAACTGCCGCACATTCCAGCAAGCCCTGAATGACGTATTCTCGCGCAGCTGGGAGCAGGACCCGGAAGCTGAGCGCAGTCAGGGTCAACCGGGACAAGCACAGATTGAAGAGCCGCCAACAAGCAACTTCTTGTCATTATAGTGACCCTAGTATAAAACTGCTATGATTCCCGATTTGTGCTGTTTGAACACTCCGATTCACTACTACCGGTTAACTTTGTCTAGTTGAACTCGGTAATTCTGACAGTGTGGTGGGCTCATTTGGCGAGCTCTGATAGATTCTGCACATCTATAGGGGTACCTGTAGGGGATCAACCCGACTGTCAGCGAAGAAAGCTAGACATGAACAGAAATAAAAAAAGCCTTTCTTTCCAAAAGCACGGCGAGTTAAGCCCGGCCCGCCCGCCGGGCCCATTGTATGGAGCCCCAAAAGGGAAAGGTGCCGCTCCACTCATCGGACGAGGAACGTCCTTTTTCCGATACTGCTAAAAAAGAGGCTATAAAAATTTCAGCGTCTTTTCTTTCTCTTCCAACCATAAGAGCTTCCTCAATCGAGGATTCGCTGCCTGCATACTATCTGCAGATTCAAATGTTGGATCTTCGATGCGTATAGCAGTCGACAATACCAGTTACGCTCGCGCTTCTCAACTGACCTTATGGTAAGCACCACACAACAGCAATCATCACACCACGCTCCGACTGCCCCAATCTCGATGATGAAAACCATTCCACATTCGCAGTTTCCACGCTAGCCGTCGCTAGAACCCAATCTAGACGTGCTCTGTGCGCATTGTACTTCCTTGGATGTCTGACGAGATTTTCTGCCCACGCATTGCTTGTTTACGAAAAATTTTCTATGGGCTTTGCTGACTTGTACAAGATTCTTTAGTTGCTCCTTCACCCACTCTTTTTCGACAACAAGGCACGGAACCTCAAAGAAGCCAAGGTTTGCCGAGGGATGCCGTCGGCTTAACGACTAGGATAGCTTCGAAAGTCGAGTTTTCGGTCACCGAGATGTACGGAACAGTAGGATATTCAGTTTCGATAAGCGATCAATACAAATTTTTAGGGAACTTCATACTTGTGCTTCCACTTAGAGGTAGTAGAAAAATTGTTGTAGACTGGTACAGTGGAGTTGGTCTCGAAATATTGGTCTACAAACATATTTTTGCGATCCACAGGGCAACTTGTAAGTTGTAAGTTGTAACTTTAGCCATGCTAGTGGTGTTAAGGAATCCGAGGTTACCGTCCACCATTCTGTCGCAACCAAGGTGTCCATTTTATTAGCCTGCTGTCACAAGGCATCGGCAGTCGAGACACGCCTACTGTAGTCAGCGATCAGTGATCAACCCATGGAGCGTTTCAGGGTCCATTAGAAATATCTGTCCTTCCACTGGCGTAGCCTGATCCTCCTGCTCCCTACTGTTTAGCCCATCCCTCACCAACAGCACCTTAAATGCCAACACACTAGAAGAATGTCCGAACTACGCCAAAGATCCGGTGTCCCCAAGGACGCACCCAAGTCCTCCACAAACCAAAACCGCAACGATGAAGCCCAGCATACTTCCGGTGGCATCAGCATCCTCGACATCTTCCGCGTCGTGCTCACCCTAGCCGTTGTCTCCTGCGGCCTCTCATACTACCTCACGGAGACCACAACATGGGGTTATAACCCCTGGTTCACGAACTGGCCGCAGCTCGTGGCCTATGTTGTACGTCCTGAATCCTTACCTGTCTATACCCCATCGACTCGATCCTAATACAGCCCGGACAGAAAGGCCCAGTGAACCTAACCCCATCCGAACTCACTCTCTACGACGGCACAAACCCCGAAACCCCCATCTACGTCGCCATCAACGGCACAATCTTCGATGTCTCCGCGAACCCCCGCATGTACGGCCCCGGCGGCGGGTACCACTTCTTCGCCGGGCGCGACGCAACCCGCGCCTTTGTGACGGGGTGTTTTGCCGAGGATCTCACGGATGATCTTAGCGGTGTTGAGGAGATGTTTATCCCTATCGACGAGCCGGAGGAGCTTGAGAAGCTGAGCAGCGGGGAGAGGAAGAAGCAGCGCGAGCAGGATTTACGCAACGCGAGGAAGAAGGTTGACAAGGCGATTGCGCATTGGGTCGGGTTCTTTGGGAAGCATAAGAAGTATTTTGAGGTTGGAAAGGTCATCAAGTCTGAGGAAGATGCGGATGAGATGAAGGGAAAGAGGGAGCTTTGTGAGACGGCGAGGAAGCAGAGGCCCAAGAGGGAGAAGGCTAAGAGCGCTTGAAACTTGGATGGGGTAGACTGGGGTATATATAGGGACTATACGGAGGATTATTGTTTGACGCCTGGCCATCTTTACTACAAATTTGTACATCCATATTACTTGTTGAGAGCGAGATTGAAGAGTTTGATCAGGTTGATTTGATTGAGTCACTGCAATGTACTTGACACGTCCAGTAGCGCGACTTTTCCGTCCATGCAATGCGGCGGTCGATTCATCGTACCACCAACATCATTCCCAGCCGAATTCCGGATTTAGAGATATCATTCGTAGCAAAGGTATCATAAGCACCGCGAGAAAAACTATTCGTTCGGAAAAAGCGTTTACTCGGCGGTAACGGCACGGGCTGTAAAGAAGACAAATCAGTATCCTATCCTTCGTCGATGATTGGATAAGATCAAGGGCGACATACTGTAGATGTTCATCTTGGAGTGACCAACAACCTTCTTGATCTGACCCTTCTCCTCGAGATCAGCGAGGGCCTTGCGGGCAAGGCTGCCGTTGATCTTGAGACGGTCGACGAGAGTGGCGACAGTGATCAGGCGGTAGGACTGAACGTCCTTGTTGAGCCTCTCAGCGGTGGCCTTCTCGAGGACGACGGCGTGCTGGGCCTTGTCCTTGACTATAGCGGATAAATGTTAGTGGAAGCGTCTATTATCGTTCGATGTGTGGAGGAGGGCGAAAGTCGATCGGTTTTTCTTGTCCGTCGGATGTCGCGAAATCGACGATAACTCGGTGTTGGGTGATGAGGATCAGGATGGAGAAAACGGTGGAAGCATACCCTTGCCCTTGGACCACTTCTTCTTTTGCTTGCCTGCGGGAGCCTATTTCATCTTTATTAGCATCGTCTTCGGCGATAAATCAGTCTGTCCCGGTAAGGGCCGCAACTCACCATTTTGTCGTCTGTGTGGTTGTTGAGAGCTGCGAGACTGAAGGCGTCCGAAGTTAAGCCCAAGTGCAAAATTCGAGTGGGGAAGACGGCAGTCACGTGGATTGTAACCCTAAGCCCTGGGCTGGTCACGGGCCCAGGCTCGGTTACTGTTCTTAGATGACGTTATCAATGATTATCGGAACTATAGGATTGGTGCCTCAATACTTAGGCAACAAGTTGCTATAAGAGATCCAAGGGCAATGGCCACAGTTATAGGATGACCCCTTAGTATAAGCCGATTATAATGAACATATGAATGACCAGCTTCAGCGGCTTGTAGTACCCTGGCTGCCTGAACTCATTCTTCCACCAAGGGTATTCATGCCTTTAAACTCTGGCCCACGCTCTTCGTCCAGCGCAACGAACCCTAAGATATAATCATCTTGGGAGCCAAACCAGAACCTGGAATTCTCAGTTCCATCCGAAGATAACCAGCGGACGTCGTATTTTCCGCTCTCGCTTCTTGGGATCGGGATGCGGACGATGCATGGTGATCGGTGCGAACTCCAATATCGGACGCCGGGAAGAGCATTATTTGCCGTCGTGATTAGTAGCTGTGTACATGAATGATGCCATATTACCTGCCGGACAGCGTGCTCGTGGATAAGAACTGAGATTAGAGATGGAGTTTTCTCCAAGCTCCATATCCAGACAATGTTCGGCCGCGTTTGATCCACGGTACTCAGTAGATTACCGTCATGGCTGAATCCCATCAACGATACTCCACGGGGTGTGCCCATGGGCTCAGGAAAGTTTGAGAAAGCAGAAGAACTTGGTGATTCAGCATATTCTAGGGCCATGCCCCCAGCGGCGTAGCGTTCCCGCCATATACTGGGAGAGTATTGATCGGATTGTAAGACATGTGAGAGGGTGGACGAACATGAGAACTTTATGTGTTAGTGAGAGGTATAATATGGCAAGGGTGCATGAATACCGTTTTCGTCCCCAGCAGGTCCACTGTACCATCCACCTTACCAACAGCCAAAGCAGGCGACAAGCCGTTGTGAGCAGCAATGGGACTCCATTCGATGCTTCTAACGCCCAGATCAAATAAGCCATCAGACTCTGGCAAACCTGTATAAGTCCTAAAAAGTTGCCCATCAGCAGTGAAGATGAGGACCTTCGTCCCTGCACTCGCGGTTTCCCATATAGCTATCCATCGCCCATCGGGGCTCCATTTCAGTCCTTGAGCATCAACCGTCGGGAGGGTGTCGCGTCCTATAACCTCGTATGACTGAGCTTCGTGTACCGTGAGCAGGTCACTTGTTTCTGGTTTCAACAAGATAGCAAGCTGCCCAGTCTTCGGTCGATATCCGAAACCGTTCTGATGCGAAAATTTGGGGGATTTAATGATATGGCTGCGGCCAGAGTCCAGCCCAAAGATAGTAAGCTTAGTGTTGAAGGCGTGGAAAGCAACAATTTCATTCTCATCGGCCCCATAGTCAATGTTCAGGGCACCAGGCTCGACATTTTCAATCTCCGCATACTGCTGCAATGGATCTAAGTCCCAAGTTACGATGCGAGTATCATTTGCGCAGAACAATCGCCGTGATTTTGCTGTGCCTTGCCTGCGGGAGAACCTCAAGAACTTGCACCCGACTTCCTTAACCCTGACGATTTGTACTTCTTTGAAGTCTGATGAAGTTGGGTTCAGATGGATAATGAGGTCTTTCCCATTTATTTGCGCGGCAAATTCTCCATCATCTGATAGTGCAATTGGAGAAGAGGCTAGAGCATCATTAGCGCTGATCAAACAACAAACAACAAACAACAAACAGCATAGACTTACTGGAACCCGCGGCGTCAATTGACGAGGTCGGAGTAGGGCATATTCGTGACATTTTTGGAAATGAGCACATGCGCCATGAGAGTTACTGGGGTGCCCGTAGATGTCTACCTTCAAGTCTCAAGACAAATTGATCATTGCAACGAATACGGAGTGTCTACGGACTAGCGCTCCTCACTGAAACGGCATGCGTGATGCGGGAGGGCGGAGCCCGAGTAAATAGATCGGCAAGCCTCTTATCGATCGATTAGATAGGCGTAACAACATTTATCCGTTCCCATTACCTACTATGGCGAAAAAAGTCGCCTGCGGAATCCCTACTCCGCAAAAAGCATATAAGTTCGGCAGCGAGGTTTGGGGTCTTACCAGATTCATAGATACCGTCGGTCAAAATAGGTCTCACTCGATTTCTCACCCCGCGCTTGGGGCGGTATTTCTTTACGTTCGCGCGCCCATTCTCGACAAAAATGGCCGTCTCCGAGACTACCCCCGCGGTGTCGAACGGCGTAGCGCAAGTCGCACCCGAGAAGCCAGAACCCATCAAGAAACTACACGGGCGAGAGTTCTACAATAGCATCGGGTGCCCCAAATATATTGTTGCTCCTATGGTCGACCGGTCCGAATTTGTGAGTGCAGGCCATCCTAGCCTTTGCGCGCTGAGAGGCTAACCAATAATCATTAATTCTAGGCATGGCGCATGCTCACCCGTTCCTTTATGACCCCCGAAGAGTCCAAGTCACTCCTCTCATATAGTCCAATGTTTCATGCGCGCCTCTTTGAGGAACATGCCGGCTACCGCGCGCAAGCGTATCATCCGACTCGCGCCTGGGCTAGCAACAAAGACAAAGGCGATGACGCACCGTACCTAGATGGCAACCCAGCAATTGACCGGCCGCTATTCGTGCAGTTCTGTTCCAATGACCCGAACGAGTTCCTCGCAGCGGCGCGTCACGTAGCGCCTTATTGCGACGCCGTTGATCTGAATCTGGGTTGTCCCCAAGGCATTGCAAAAAAAGGACACTACGGCGCTTTCTTGCAGGAGGACTGGGATTTGATCTATAAACTGATCAACAAGCTTCATACGGAACTTCCAATTCCGGTGACGGCGAAGTTCAGAATTCAAGAGTCGAAGGAGAAGACGCTGGAGTATGCGAAGATGATACTCTCCGCTGGTGCAAGCATAATCACGCTTCATGGACGGACAAGAGAGCAAAAGGGTCATAATACCGGGCTGGCTGATTGGAGCTATATCCGGTATCTTCGAGATAATCTACCCCCTGACACTGTCATCTTTGCGAACGGAAACTGTCTGAACCACGACGACATCGCACGATGCCTCGAGGCAACCGGTGCAGACGGTGTGATGAGCGCGGAAGGAAACCTCTCGGACCCCTCTATTTTCGCCAAACCTCCCCCGGTTGGCAGCGAAGGAAGAGAATACTGGCGAGGGCGCGACGGGAAGGGAGGATACCGTATCGATGCAGTTTTCCGACGGTACTTAGACATCATTTACAAATACGTCCTTGAACAGCCCGTTCCAGAACGACAACCTTTATACATCCCGGGCGACCCGGAGGAACCTGCACCATCAGAATCCCTTACAGATACAAATACCACAGCACCAGAAGCCGAAGCGCAGGCCCAAGCCGAAAACCAGGAAGGAGAAGGAGACGGAGAAGAAGAAGAAGAAGGACCCCCCAAGAAGAAACAAAAGAAACAATCTAAGAAAGAGCTGAAGAAAGAGAAGCAAAACCAAAAACTCCCGCACAAATTCCGCCGCGCCCATCCCAACAGCGCCTCCATTAAATACATGCAAGCCCATCTCTTCCAGCTCTTCCGCCCTCTAATCGCTACGCACACGAACGTCCGCGACGCCCTCGCCAGATCCACACCCAACGACATGTCTACATTCGAGAACACACTCTCCGTCCTCGAGGAAGAAACCAAGAAGGGCCTCAAGGAGTACGAGCAATTCCCTGATCGCTTTGAGCACAAGCCCGATCCCAGCCTGACGGGCTCGAAAGCGACGATTGCGGAGTACGGACGGCCGTTCTGGGTCTGTCAGCCGCATATCCGACCGACGCCGGAGGAGGCCATGGAGGCCGGGGCGTTACAGGTTAAGAAGAGCGAGAAGCAGAAGAAGCAGGAGGCTGAGAACGGCACGGATGGAGCAGAAGTTAGGACAGCTCCGGCTCAGGCTGTCGATGCTGCTGATACAGCAGCGAAGGATGCGTTGCTGAGTGGTTGAAGCATTATATCTCGTCGAGAAACCTGTTTAGAATTTAATAGCATGTACATAGATTAGACCTTTTATACTGATGCATAGCGTTCAAGATCCGTTTGAATAATTCAATACCGACAGACCAGTGACAATATCTATATAAATCCAGTAGACTTACCAAACACCGGCATATCGAGGCCTCCGTAATCGAGCAATATCCACATGACTGGTATCACGAGCAAAACCAAGGACCATGCGTGCCCTAGCTGCACCCAACGCCCAACACCCAAATCCAATATAACATATTCCCAAGTAAGATATCAACACCTAAAAGTCCATAGCAAGCTGCGGCGCCATTTTCTCCAGATCCTCCACCTAATTCAAGCCAACATTAGTCAGGGACCAAGAGGGAAACAAGAAATGCGGAAGGAGACGGAAAACAAACCTCCAGAAACCCATCCCCAATCCCACCGCCGCCAGCAGCGCCTCCCTGCGCCTCGACTCTTTCATGAGTAGCTCTGGCGACAGCCTCCCTCACAAAAACATCAATATACTTCGCGACAACGGCATTCGCATCCTTGGCGATCTTTGTCTTCTCGTTCCGGAAGTGATGGTGCACGAGCTTCGTCAGTAGTTTCGACGGGATAAGCGGTTCAGCAGAAAGGACATCTTCGTGCTCGGGTTCGACGTGTGTGATTTCAGCGAGGATATAGTTTGCTTCGTTCTCGTCGTCGGACGCTGAAGCGTTGGGCGAGTCGCGGTCTGAATCGTCCGATGCGGAGCCGGGGTCGGAATCGGTCTCTGAGCCGGCGGGCGAGGGTGAGGGCTTTTGGCGCGAGGAAGAAGCTTTTGCAGGTTTGGGCTTTGAGGATGAGGTCGTTGCAGTGGTTTTCTTTGCCTTGGTTCCTGGTTTGGTGACTTTGGCTGTTGGTTTCGCCTTTGCTTTCGATGTACCGGCTGTGGTTGTGGATGCGGATCCTGCTGCTCGACTGGGGGGTTTGAAAGGGAGTGTGCGCCGCTTCTGCGCTGGCTGTCGTTCGGGAGGCATGGCTTTGTATTCAATGGATGTTCTCTCGCCCTGGAGTAAAGACGGAGGAGCTTGGTGTTGGTGGTTGAGGATGATGGCGCGCGTCGCGACTCTCAGGCGCGAGGTCAGGTGACCTTATCTATACCACTTTCCATTTCGATATATTTAGTTGGCCAGTTCTAAATAATTTGGCAGAGAAGTGGCGGCGACTCCCCGATACATTGCACCATTTCTACATACTCGCATACTAATCGCTCTGAGAGGGGGTATCCTGAACTCTACCAACTACTCCGTACCCTCGCACCCTACACCTCTTCCGAAGGCGGACGAACAACAAGAATCTCCAGCCCCGACTCCTCCAGAATCCTCTTCGTAAGCGCCCATTTCACTCCAAACAGACCAGAATTAAACCGACAAGCTCTGAGCTCTGTAATACCGACATCCTCCGGTCCGAGCTCCCTCTCCTCCAGCTCATCAAGCTGCTCCTTCAGATCCGCAACTGCCAGCTCGGTGTTCTGCAGAATCACATCAACACCGCTCACACCGCGTCCAAATCCACGCGACGTAAAGAGGCAGATGATCCAGTGTTTCCTGCCTCGCGGCCTTTCGTAGTCCCGTCTCTGCGGTGGGATGATCAATGTAGTTGCCTCTGGCAGTCGGGTATTTCGGGTCGCTAACTGGTTTGTGCTAGATGTGGCTGCTGATGCGCTGATGTTGCGATACTGGGGGTCTTTGATGTATGCGCGGCAGTGGGATTCGTAGATTCTGTATGCGGCTGGGTACTGGCGGGTTATCAGCTTCTGTCCTCGTCCTGCCTGTGAGCTTATATACCTTCGTACGGAAGACCCGCGCGATTCCCGCGCCCCAGGATCCAATGCAGTTGCAAGCGTCTGGTAACATAGAGGTCAGCATAATGCCTACAGATGTGAAGGATGACTCACGGATCAAAGCTGTGCCATCCGGAGCGTCAAAAAGGTCGCCCTCCGTTTCCGTTATCTTGCTGACGATGGGTTTTGTATTCATCTTGGCGCCTTGTTGCATTGTGGTATAACGCTTGGTGCGGATGCGAGGTTGCGAGAGGTTAGGTGTGTTGATGATTGCTCTAGAAGCGGATGACATGCCATGCCACAAGCCCATATGTGGCTTACACGAGATGCCAAACGCGTCAGAGAAATGTATGTACAGCATTGTACTCTGCCTGTTTGACTGACGTAGTTAGAAATGGATGGAAGACTAGAAGCGGCTTTGGCATCCGAAGGCGCCAACTCTCAACACTTTTGCGGGTGAAAGATCCGTGAAGTCTAGAAGACCTTTAAAGGCTTGACGCCTTTTCTTGATGGACCTAGTTTGGTTCTACCTACTAAACATGCATATTAGATGCTCTTTGACTTTTGAACCTACTAATAGTGAGTGAAGACTAAAGTCTCTAGGCTCAGGTAGAACGACTGATGGTTAATAATAAAAAGCTTTCTCCAAAGGAAATACAGGTTGTAACAATCCAACATAACTAAGCAAGCATACAAGAAACAGGATGACTGGGTTCAAGCAGCAAAGATACCGAGACAAGTTGCATGTGATACGACCGGTTCAAAAACAGAATCTCCATGAACATATGAAGCCACAGTCCATCCCAATATGAAAAGCATTAAAAGTGTTCATTCAACGGGGTTCGAGCGAGTTGAGTGATCTGAGTGTTCGGGAGTTCGACGGGAAGCAAAAAGCCGGAGGGTTCTAGGTCTAGACTTCCCAGGTCTTGCTAAACTTTCATCGACAGAAAGAGTGGCTCCTTCGGATTCGGAAATTGCGGCCGGTTTTGTCTCCTCTGCCCATGAAGATGTTGTGGCAACGGACAGAGGCGCACTCGCGCCGCTGCTCGACTTCTTCCTCCTACTCAGTGTCCGTGAAAGAGACTGAAAGAATCGAGGCTCTCGACCACGGCCACGATCATCCTGTAAACGAGCGATCTCACCCATCATTGTTGTATTATTGGTTGCCATGTTCTCCTCCGCGACTGGAATATACAAAATAATCCCACTAGCTGGCGGGATGTGTAGAATGTCCTGAAGCGCTGCTTGAATGAGTATGGTGCTGCGAAGGTTCGTGATCGGAGCAATAAGGTATGGTAGGGCGAAGATTTTCATCGAATACGCTGGCATAGTCGAATTACCAAACCGGAGGGACGGAACAATTTGGATGCTGACAAACATGAAGGACTCGGACCTTTGATAGATTTGCGCCATTCGTGTGGTGATTCTCGATAAAGCAGCATCCTCATCTTTGACCTACGGGCTATATCAGTCCAAATCCACTGTGACTGGAATGGCCGACTCACGCAGGTATTCACCTTGACTTCAATCACGATATAAGAGTCCTGCCCTATGCGCGCAATTGGGGAGGCCCACGGCAGACGGGTGTTGAATGACTCTTCCAAGAAATGACTCTTGGGCGGACACTCCTCGCCAATGACTTTGTGTGCCGTTCGCGGCGCTGAGCCGTCCTTGTCGTCGTCGATTATCGTTTTGGACACTGGCCCATCTTCTTCCTCTTCCTTGTCGTCGAAAAACATGGACGGTTTGACCGGAGCTCGATTCAGCTTATTGCTCTGCTTCAATGTAGCCTCCGGAACCTGCTGTGATGCCATCGCGTGAAACGACATGGGCGATTGGAGTACGGGAACGTCGGGGGAGAGCTCTGAGGAGGAGGCCGACGAGAGGATTTGACGCCTTCTGAGTAGCGACAAATCGATCCGGCGGCGTCTCTGAGGCATCTTGCGTCTTGTTGAAAGAAGTAAAACGAAGAGCTACTGGAAATAACAGCTAATGGTATAGACCGTGGTCTGCAGGCCAGACCTTGTTTGATTTGAAGTCGAGGACGAATGGAACTGATCGTGAAGGGAAGGAACAACTGACGGAGTGACAGGTAGGTACAGTCACTAATAGATCAAGCGAGGAAAGCCAGATAGTCAAAGGCCGAATTCCCACTCATAAAGATTTTATCTATCCTTCGTCGCCTGTCCCATACAACCTCAGAATCCGACTTTCGCTTGATGTATAGGATGCGATGCTGCGGGATGAATTCCTCGTCCGTTGACTCTCTCTTCCATGAGTTGAGACTCGCCTCCAAGCGCCCTTCAAACCGATCCTCATAGCCTATAACAAATTCCGTGCTATCGTAGTTCTCGTCCCATATGAGACGATTGAGTATATCTACCACAAAGTTAGGACAGACACTGAAGACTGGGATGATGCTAAGTACCGGCGGCTGGCCTGAGCCTGTTCTCTGCCGTCTGCGGGGCTTTCGACGTAGAAGATGTCGGTATCCCAGCATCGTCATCTGGAGACGGGCTTCTTTTCGGGCTGTCTTCCTTCTCCAAGGCTGGAGCCGATTCGCCTTTAGGTGCATGTTTGTCGTCCGCCATGATCAAAGGTACATTTAGCTTATCGATGATTTGCAGAGAATGAGTAGGTCAGTTTTGAATGTAGAAGCAGCTGCTGAGCACTGTAGGAAAATATATGTCTCCGCTTTCAGTACATCATCCATAGTCCCGCGAACCTGGTGGTCTGGATTTGGCAGAGTCAGTCATGCTTGAGGTGAGGTGTATCCACGCTGAGTCAATCGTGGTGTGATAGAAAGACCTTTCTCCCAAGTGAAGCTGCTCTGGTTTCATCTCAGATGCTGATTGGTATTAGTTGAGCACAGCCCTATGTTGACTCAAACCTGAGGGCTCAGTGAGTCACGAAGGGATGGGCCCTGCGAACAGGTAAGAGGTCCTCATTGGCAATCTGCTTTCCACTGCTATTCATGCCAGTATAGGCCAGTAGTTGGAGATGAGCGCGCGGATAATTAATTCTACATCTGGAGATTTGAGCAAGTTGGAGAGAATAGATGGTAGAAAGAAGTCGGGCTGCAGTGGGCTTGGCCATGTCGCGGTCTTGGCATTGCTTTCCCCTCGCGCGACAAACTTTATCCCCACGCGACGCGCCCCAGACAAGAACTACGTACACGGACTCAACAACCGGCCAGGTGATGAATCAATTGATGCCTTGCTGATACTATGGACGACCTTACTACTTCCCTGCTCACTGAGCATTTTAGCTACACCCCCTTGGTTAGTCCGTTCGCGTTGAGCCGGTGGTTAGCTCGGGGGTCGCGACATCGCTAACGCAGCTATAGTCGCTTATAGATGACATTATCAACTCAATTAATAACCTGATATACCAAGCTATATCTAGTCTAGAGACCGGCCTCCTTTCCATTCCCCCGGAGCGACTGGGATTTGGGCAAGCCAACAACGGCTCGACCATCCCCGACACCGACGAAGACGGCAACGTTGTTTACCCGGAGGCGCAACTGGAGATTGAAAATGGATTGCACCAATTGGAGACTCTGCTCGAGGCGACGGTTGATAAGGCGTTCGATAAGTTCGAAATTTTCGTGCTGCGCAATATCTTCAGAGTGCCAGATGACTTGATGGGGTGGATCAGGCTCAAACATTACGAAGTTCGCACGCCTGTTCCCAAACTAGACCTGCTGTAGACTAACTGTTATTCTCTGCAGAACATCTTGCTGAATCCTTCCCCCGACGCGCCGACTGTTGAAACAATCCTTGCTATACGCCAGAAGCTACAAGAAACGAAGAAACTGAACCGGGCACTGAAGCAGGAGAGCGCGAGGAACGAAGTAATGATCGCGCAGCTTAAAGCTATTCTATCGGCAACGCAAGCCTCCGATGCAACTGACATGAAAGAAAACGAACCTACTGCTGCCGGGAAGAAAGATCTGGACTTGTCGTTCTTGACCGCTAGCCCTGCTGCTCAGCAATCACGCGTTGGCGTCGCTACTGGATCGAACACGCAACATACACCATTGACGACCAAGACTACATTCATCTTATCGCAACTCCCTGCTTTGCAAATGATGCTGAAAGAACTTCGTCCTAAGCTGGCCGCGCTGCCGAAATCAGGCCTTGCAGATGGCAAGGAACTCAAACCCGATGAAAGAGGAGATTATATCGAAAGCAGGATCCGACTGCATCTTGAGCGCTCGGGCCAACTGCCAGCTGGCAACGACGGAAATCCTACCCTTGGCGGTCGTAGGATGAATATTTCCGAAGCACAGGCACTTGAGGCCGTTACTGGAATGCTTACACAGGTGGACAAAAAGGAGGACTAGACGGTATACATTTGCGGTCTATGGCGTTCAGCTGAGAGTGTTTTATGAAGACCAGGTCACGCTCCATGTCTCCTGATCCCTTCTGAAAGGGACTACGTCCACCTTATCCGACTTGAGGATGTTTACGACCTTCTCATCTTTCTTTTCAAGAGTGATGAACTCCTTTTGCTCAGCCTCAAGGCCGTAGAAGGCGCGGCCGAATTTGCTCATGAACCCCTCGATGATCTCAGGGGTGATATCGTCCTCTTTCAGGACGCCGTTTTGACAGGCCTGCTCGAAGGCGTCAACCACCAGCTGGGTCGTATACGGCTGAGTGAAGACACCTGCAGCGATTTTCTCTCCACCTCTCTTGGATGCTGCGGGGTGCGGTGCACTATCCGAGCCGAAGAAGAACTTGGAGTTGCCGGATGCGGCAGCCCGCAGAAGAGCGTCTCGGTCAGCAGGAGTCTTGGCGACAGGCTTGCAGAAGCAAAAAGGGTCTCCGGCCCAGGAGTCAATGATAATCGACAGGTGGTGAGCGGTAACTACGGCATGGTCAGACAATATCCAATGCGATACATGGAAGGCACAATTTACTGGTTCCCGCGACGGTCGGCCCGCACTTCTTGACAGCTTCCACAGCCGCGGCAGTGGTACAGTGCTCCAGGATGATCCGGAGCTTGGGGAACTTCTCATGCAGTTGCAGGAGGGTGGGCAGGAAGCGCTCCTCCGCAGAGAGGACTGTCACATCGCCCTGAGAGGGAACCTCTCCGTGCAAGTTCAGGATCATACCCTGGCGCTCCATCTCAGCAAAGACGGGATAGAACTGCTCGTAGTCGACCACACCAGCAGAAGAGTTGGTCGTCACACCAGCCGGGTAACTCTTAACACCCGTGATGCCGCGCTTCTTGGCATCGATGATGGTTTCCGGCGTAATAGACTCGTGCAGGTACAGAGACATGAGGAAGTTTACGTTTGGCTCAATTGCCTGCAGACGCTGCTTGTACTCGAGCGCGCGGTCGACTGTGGTGACAGGCGGAACAAGATTCGGCTAGCATAGCATACGTTATTTGGCGCTCTTAATCAATGCAATTGGCATATTCATCTCATCTTTCTCCCCAGTCAGCTCCTTACCATGACGAAAACAGTGTTGACACCACCTTGTCTGATGGTGGGGGTGACCAGCTCCATCATATCGCCATCGCGGAGGTGGACTTGGCCGTCAGTCAGCACCGCCGTTAAGTCAATGGATTATACGCACCGTGGAAGTCGGCCGAGGCGGGGAGCTTGACACCCTGCAGCTTTGAGAGAGGCATTATGATATATGATCGAATCAAGGATTGAAGTTGATTGCGGATCTGATCTCAAGCTTCTGTTCACCCCGCCAATTTTTTCATCGTGGGGTAAGATCCGTAGATCGGCTCTGATTGGCCGATATCATGCGCATGGCAATTGAAGTCAATCGACCATCATTTCTGTAGTCTGGACTATGACAAGCTTTATAAATGTGAGTACAATCAATCACGGTGAATACTAGGTCTTTGGTCGCCTGTGCAGAATCACCACCTGGTTCTGTCTTCGTTTCCTTCTTAGACATAACATGAAGGGCTTCAAAGTCTTACTAAGCCATCGTTGCACAGAGAAAAGCAAGGGCACGTCTTGGTCCAGCTTCTAATTGGCCTAGTCACACGAGATATATGCATGTATTGAATAGAGGCATAAAGTATTCTAGATACTATAGCACATACCATGTCCCTATAGTAGAAACCGTTGAGGCTCATCCTTAGTGGCCGCGAGACTAAGGAGTCTGGCCCCTGACGGATGGGCCGATTCCCGTGGGCCGTAGGCAGCTTCCCCTAAACTTTGACAGCTCTTTTCCAAGTTCTGACAACCCACTACTTTGAAAAGCAAGGAGGTCCATTCTGCATAATGGACCCGTCGACATTCATAGATCCAAATCTAACGGAGCCCGATTTGCTCGTCCTGAAGGATTTATTGCATGATGCCAGCGCTGATCGTCAGCACGAGAAAAAAGGAAAGGATTCCGCGGGTGCACGGAACAGAGGGAAATGTATACCGCACTTCGTACTGACAGGGTGTATCTATACTGACAAGCTTGATAGCTACACAAAATGGGTCATTTCAGGCTGAGCCTGAAGACACAATCCAGAAGCTGAAAGCTCTGAACAACGCCCAGGCAGCGGAATTTGAGCCTACTGTCTTCGTGACATGGGACATGAAAGACCTCGCGAAGCTGCCGAGCGTGCTAAACAAGCTCTTACAGGCCTACATTGCCTTCGGGCGACAAATCGTCCGTGTTGAGACAGATGTGGTCATGCTCACCCATCTCATCCTCTATTTCACCACCTCAGTCCCCAGCGCCCTCTACCTGTTTCAGCCTGGGAACTTCACCTGGATCCACGGCATCCTGCACTGGATCATGCAGTCCTACTATGTAGGAACATATACTCTCATGATGCATCAGCACATCCACATGGGCGGGATTCTGAAAAAGAGTCTCTGGTGGTTTGACGGGTTGTTCCCCTATATCACAAACCCGCTGATGGGGCATACCTGGAACTCATACTATTATCACCATGTTAAGCACCACCATGTTGAGGGAAACGGACCGGATGACCTGTCTTCGACGATAAGGTACCAGCGTGATGAGCTCGTCGATTTTCTGTGCTATGTTGGGCGGTTCTTCTTCTTCATTTGGGCAGAACTGCCGCTCTATTTCTTGCGAAAGGGCAAGACGGGTATGGCGGCTAGGGCTGCGTTCTGGGAGATCGGGAACTATGTTGTCCTGGTTTTGCTTTGGAAGTATGTCAATTGGCGCGCCACACTGTGTGTTTTCGTCCTACCGCTCTTGCAGCTGCGCGTAGGATTGATGGTGGGCAATTGGGGACAGCACGCCTTTGTCGACGAGGTCGACCCCAATTCGGACTTTAGATCGAGTATCACTCTGATCGATGTACCTGTACGCCACACTACCCCCAACCCTAATTACACAGATAAGCCAACTAACATATACAGAGCAACCGATTCTGCTACAACGATGGCTACCACACGTCTCACCATCTCAACCCCCTCCGCCACTGGCGCGAGCACCCCGTTTCACTCTTGCAGCAGAAAGAGCGCTATGCCGCAGAGCATGCGCTCGTGTTCCGAAACATCGACTATATCATGATCACCGTAAGGCTAATCCGCAAGGACTATGGATACCTGGCGAAGTGCCTGGTGCCGATGGGCGATCAAACCGGGATGAGTATGGATGAAAGGGCGGAGATGCTCAGGAGAAAGACGAGGAGGTTTAGCGAGAAGGACGTGAAAGCGAAATTCTGACGAGAGCGCGTAAGACCCTTAGCAGGGTGTGAGCCTAGACCTGGGGTTACAGGTGTGGGAGAAGGAAGCGGTTAGACCCTGGAGGTATGGAGACGGAGAATGATGAAACTCCTCGCACGCTTTAATATATAGTTTTACTTACATATTGAAGCCCTATAACGGCCACTACGATGAGTCGAAACAGTCTGATGGCTAAAACCTCGCTTCCGCAGTTCTGCTGAGCAACGTGAGCCCAACCAATATCCTCAGCCCTGTAGCCGCCGACCCTCTAGAGGCACCTCATTAGCCAAGTTCAACTTAATCCACTCCCCAGGAATAAGCATGAAGAGATGATCCGTGCAACCCGCCCTACTGCAGCCAAGAAGACTTTCTCCGGGCTTCAGCTCCTTATTCGTTGGCATCAATGCATCCATCCAGATCTAAGCGCCCGGGGTACAGATTTAGAAACCAGGCCTGCAGAGTGCAGTCAGCCCTGACAGATTGGGTTCCCCTGACTATTAATTCTTTGCAGAAGGGATTGTTCATTAGCCAATGAGTATAGCTTTTTTGAAGTCGATGTGGATGGAGGCGGCTACAGAGCTCCTCTGTATGGTCTTCTGCACGAGATACCTGTTCGCTCAGGGTGAAGATTCATCTTTCGGAAACCAGTGGAGGGATGGGATGCCCTCCATACTGAGGGAGGACGAGGATACTTAATGACATTGTTTCTCTTCCAGCTCTTGTGGTCGTGCAGCAGAAGCCATTCTTTCTCTAGCTCTCCCCTCCTTTCGTTCTTTATCTTCTTGTCTTCTGGAAAGACTCTTTATCTATATACCCTCTTTGAGCCGTTGACCGGACTACTCTTCATACCAACTTATACCCTTGAGCTTATTACCTTCTCGCAAAAATGGCTTCCGCATCGCTCGCAGAATCCTACCACGGATCTTACCATGCATCCTGCGCATCGAACGAGGAAGAGTCGAGTTTCCTCAAGCGAGTTCGTCTCCTCCACTGGATCCGACTCGGCGTTTCTTCCCTTGCCCTGGGTATCTCCATTGCAATCATTGCCTGCGAGGCCGTGCCCTACCGCCACTACCGCGACACATCTTCCTTCGAGAACATCGGTCTATACCTCTGGCCGCTGAACCTCGACATCCGGCCGACCATCGCAATCCTGGCTTGCGGCTGCGTTGTTGCATTTCTGAGCCTGCTTTTCATTGTCGTGGCTCTCTTACCATCGGTTCGTCAATCCTCAGTACCTCATAGACACCTAGATAGTTGTACCTAACTGACTGACTGACAACAGCCACACTCGCACATCCGCCGCGCAAACCTCGCCGCCGTCGGAGTCTCGACTGCAGGCTTCATCGCCACCCTCGTCTCTCTGGTCTTCGCAATCTACCTGCCCGGCTCCTCATACCCCACAAACTTCAGCTCGGTCGAGACCCTGCACTCCTGGACCTGCAAGTGGAAGGCGGCCCATGACCTTCCGCTTGGCTTCTCCGACGCCGCCAACGAAACGGCCTCCCCGGCGCCGGTGCACTTTGCTCGTGACTGCGCCGCTACCCGCGCCGGCTTCATCCTGCTTGGTATACTTATTGGGGTTGAAGTCATTCTGGGTATTGCGGCGGGTGTGGGGACGTGGCTTGAGCTGAGCGTTGCGAAGCGGCGTGGACAGGAGCAGTATCAGCTTGAGAAGGTTGAGACGTCGTTTGGGTTTAAGAGGTGATGGATGATCGCGACTAACTGCTGACGCGCGCTTGTAGTCCAGGCGTAAGAGGTAGGCTCAGGTTGGTCCTGGTGATCGACATGGCGTTAGGGTTGATAAGGAGGGTTCCTGCTCAGACATGTGTGTATAAAACTTGTTTGCAATAGGGTTTGGTGTTCGAGTGGACCGTGGTAATGTATGTTTGATAAGTCGACAATTCACGCAATGCTAACGTCCTTGGGCTGGAACTGTTTCTCAATCTTGCGCTTGCTCCATGGCATAGCTAAAAAATGGTAGCATCTCACGAGTCTGTGAGGGACCGGAATCCTTAGCAACGAGCTAACACCTCATCGCGCTGCTGCAACATAATAGCCTATACCTCCACAGGCGAAGCTGAGATGAGCACAGCACAGTCAACGTAGGTTAGTAGGTACCTATCCATCCTGCATCAGTAAGCAGCTGTCCGCGGTAGCTCCTCCTATCTCGATTTGTAGACAAGGAGAAGCGTCTCGTAGCGCCACCATTTCATTTTGTAAGCAGTCGCCGTGTCTTCGATTAACACTTCATCGTTCCCAACGAGTTCGCTTAGGCCCTTCGCTGCACGGACTGAGTCTGGACTCGAGCCTTGAGGTGACGGAGAACCTGAGAGTTCTGCCCGAATTACAAGGCAGCAAAGCCTTGGCGCTGATAGAAACTGTACCGTAGGTACCGCCCGGCAGAATTATCCAGCAACCGGAGATAGCCCGTCGTCTTTCAAAGCTTCAATAGACTGAAGACAACCACCCACAAGAGAAACCATGCCTCCCGATCCATCGACAATAATGGCAGACGCTGACGTTGAACTTGACGACGAGCAATACGACTCCGCCGACGACGAGGACTTCACCCTCGACCAAGCCGGCGACGACGACGATGCGGAGCTTTCGTCCTCCGACGAGGAGACATCAGCCGAGCCAGCGGCGAAAAAGAGGAAGACAACCGGCAAAATCGGGGACGCGGCGCATGATGACGCGGAGCTGGACTCCGGTGACGAGGCGATGATCCGCAAGGCAAAGGACAAGAAGCAGAAGCAGAAGCGCGGGAAGAAGGGATCCGACAATGAGGACGATGTGGATTTCGATGATGAGGGGGGACCCGGGGGATTCGTGAAGACAAGAGCGATGAGGATGCATATGTACGTCTCTGATTGATGTTCTCTTGGCCATACTAGGACAGCGGGCTGACACCAGGGTATTCCAGGCAGGAAGAGCGCAAACCGCTCGCGAAGATCGACGGTGCTACAATCGATGTCGACGCATTATGGGCTCAGATGAACGCGCCGGACTCGCATCTAGCAGCAACACCGACACCAGAAACGAAGACGCAAGAAGCGACCCCAGCGGCCGATGTCGAAATGCGCGACCAAGAGAACGCAACAGGCAAAGCGCCGGCTCCAGAAAAACGGTCCCAACCCCAGTACCCGGAAGAAATGGTTAAGATCAAACGCACCTACAAGTTCGCCGGCGAAATGATCACCGAGGAGAAGATCGTCCCCCGCGACTCCGCCGAGGCAAAACTCTTCCTATCCGGCAACGGCGACGGCGAAGTCGTAACAGCGACTGAAGACGATATCGCGGGCGGCACTGGAACCGCAACCACGACGCAAATCGTTCGTCTCCGACGCCCACTCCGCAAGATCTCCCGCTTCGATCCGAACCCGTCCGGCGCGATCAAGAAGAGCTGGGAGAAACAGCCTCTTACAGAAGCTGGTCCTGGCCAGGAGGAGAACGCCCGCGGGCCGAAGATCAATACTGTCGAGAAGTCGCGGATGGACTGGGCTGCTTATGTGGATCGTGCTGGGATTAGCGATGAACTTCGCGTCCATAGTAAGGCCAAGGAGGGCTTCCTTGGTCGTATGGATTTCTTGGATCGCGTCGATGCGAAGAAGGAAGAGGAGAGGAGAAATGTCAGGTTGAAGGGGATGTAAGCCGGTACCTGGTTGTTCTCTACAATCTTACACATGCGGGCCGCTGCAAACATCACAACGACATGCTCGAAGCTGCACCATTACACTATGAGGCTTTGCGCGTCGGCATCAGTCTATCACGGGATACACCTCATAGCTTTATAGGCCTCGGTCGATATTCCGAACACCCAAAGATACGCGGCTTCGCTCATGTGAACATCCGTCCACCGGCTGAGAGAGTTGCTTGGTTGGTTAACTACAACCGGCGAGACAACTCTGGCTGTATGAGCATTAATTCGCGTTCGTCGCGGAGATTATTCCAGAAGCACGCTCGACCCTCCAATCTTCTGACAAAGGAGCAATCAGTTACCAGAGAAGGCCTGTGATTCTGGCTACCACATCGGCTGTACGGGTACAGTTCCAGGACGACTTCGTCTCCGGTCTCGCACTTAGCTAGGTTTGGTTTATTTTATCTTTACAAGAAGCCTCCGACCCGTGCATGCCTAATAGCCTATGCTCAACTCCTCCCTAAGACACGCATCACAAGGCCCCAAAATAGAGCAATAGGAGCGATGTCCCTTAACCTGACTTAGGCAAGTACTTAATGCCCGTCTCAGGGCAGTTTGACTGAGTGACTAGACAGGGATTTAGCACATGATCCAGCAACAAAGTACAGGGAGCAGGTAATGGTAAACTCACGCTTCTCAGCAGGGTCAAACTCCCCGGTAATCAGGTTACCGCGGACATAGTAGAAGTACCAAACCTCATTGAGGTTGTCGCCATCACAGGCAACATACGGAGCAAAGCCATCGTGGATGTCCGAGAGAGCCGAGTGGATCTCGTCGAGCGTGTATGTTGCGCTCTCGGAAGGCGTAATGTCAGCTGCGGCGAGGGCCTGGTACGTGTCAAGCGTTTTGAACAGGTCAACCGTTTTCTGGAGGTAGTCGACGACTTCCTCTTGGGATTTGTAGTCGGTGTAGCAGGATGGCTCGATGGTGTTTATGCATGTTCCTGGCAGGAGTTAGGATGTGTATACCAATGATGAAGCGGGAGATATGTACCGTGCTTGTTCCACTCATGCTCCCAGAAGCTCTCATCGTCACCGCTGTAGTCCTTCCAGTACTTGTTCATGTACGTGAGGAGCTCGGTGTTGCCGGATTCCTCGATGATGGCGGTGATGTTGGAGTATTCGCGCGAGGAGTCACAGAATTCTTCGTACGTGCCGTCGCAGTTGTCTGGCCTGTACGGCGGCACTAAGTGTCAGCCCTGTCAAAGCTCAGTGCGTACAGTATGGTGGACCATGCGTACCAAAGACCATGGATAGTCCAGGAGTCCGTCGGACCGGTGGACGGATCGTAGTCCCAGAACTGGGTTTGCAGGAATGAGCCCCCAGGGCTGTTGAAGCAGCAGGATGGCTCAATGGTAGAGCTCGAGCAGCTGAGGGGAGTGTCGCTGGAGCAGACCTCGGCCCCGGATTGCTTGTTGAAGGAGGACTCTGCGGCGAGAACGCTGGGGATGAGGTGCATGGCAGACAAGGCCAGCATGCCTGCGGAAGTTGACTTCATGTTGAAGGCCATTGTATGTATCTATGCCTAGGACTTGAATGGAATTGGGACAGAGCTTGAGAAGAAAGAAGGGAAAGAGCTCGGTGTTCCGGTCATGTTATATAGTACCCGGAGGAGCAGCCAAGAACGGAAGGACAATAAAGATTGAGCCCATGTGCTGATAAGAAGCTGCTGATTTGATAGAAGATCGGCCAGTCTTCAGATCCATCGGAGACCCCGGGCTGCCGCTAAAAAGAGCAAAGACCAATGGGGCGTCACTAGCGGGGGGTGCAGAAGATCAGAAGGTTGCATCGGCTAGAGAGCTTGGTATGATAGGAGAGCAAGCTCAGGCGCGCGCTCAAGAGGAAATTGTGCCTGTCACACGAACTGATAGACAGGCAAATTAACTTTGCGAGATGATAATCGCCCTTCGGCGGTATCCTATCAGTCGACCTGCAAGAAGCAGGAACAAATGCTCATGCGGGGAAGGCAGACCCCGGAAAGCCTCGACTCTGAGTCACTGTTGAACCGATATCGGTTGAAACCCGCTGAGATGGCTTAGATATCTCCTCTCAGTCTCGAAACAATCACTCGAGCGCCGTTTTAGTCATGGAAGACACCAAGTTCCGCATTGTCCCAGCGCAAACAGCGGAGGACATCGCTACAGCAAAAAGCCTGTTCACAGCCTATGTCGAATGGCTCAATATCGACCTTAGCTTCCAAAGCTTTCAGTCGGAATTGGGCTCTTTGCCCGGCAAGTACGGCGCCCCTCATGGAGAACTTCTGCTCGCCTATAGCACAGACAATAAACCACTAGGATGTGTCGCTCTCCGTCCTCTTGACCAGCCGAGTCAAACTTGCGAAATGAAGCGATTATACGTTCCCCCCCAGGCACGCGGTATGGGCGTCGGAAAGGCCCTGGTGGCAGCGATCGTACAACGCGCAAAGGACATAAAATACAAAGAGATGAGGCTGGATACACTCCCTTCGAGAATGCAAGGCGCAATCGGTGTGTATTCCCGGGCGGGCTTTGTCGAAACACCACCCTACTACGAAACTCCCATGGACGAAACCATTTTCCTCGCGCTCGATCTTACTCGATGAATGGTAAACAACAAAGGGGAATCTGCTTCTCGACTCAGACTGTTGAGCTTGAACTTTTGATTTCGGAGCACCCATGGCAGTTTGATGCCTCGTGGCCGAAAAAGTGTCATCATAATCGAGAGACAGATGATATCTGGGTATGAGCTTGCACATAACCAAGCTATGATCAGGCGGAACGATGGCAGCGCCTATTTTTTGGTATGGTAGGATGGTCGATTCTACTGTGGTTGTCCTTGAAGTCGAGGAGAAAATGTGGGAGGAATTGCTCGAGGTCGCGATGTGGACCTTAAAGCAGCGCCGCTTAGTAATCAGGTCGACCGTCTCAAATGGTACTAGTGGGTTCACCACCTCATGTCAACAATCGCACCATAGACCTTGCCAGGTATTCGAGACCGACATGGTTTCTGCTTTGACGGCAAGCTGCAGACTCATGATCTGGTCGCCCGGCTGAGGGGCTAAGGCCCGCGGGGGCTGAGATTGGACCTGTTCGAGCGAGTGACGTGCTCTTGTCCACCAGCAATGGCAATCTATACCCAATATCCAGAATCACAAACTCTTGTTGCAAATAACCAAGACCTCATTGATGGCACTCTTTCTGAACAGACTGTTAAGCTAGGACATAAGCATAGCATAGAATGAAAGAGACAGAAGGGCTGTTGGGTGCATGGGTGGCTAATGATCATTCACTACAGAGAGTCCGGACGTGGTCCATCAACAAATCTTCTTCTCGGCAAACCAAATTGGGTGCTTTGGCGACTTTAACCTGTGTTATCCCTTTCTAATCTCTTCTTTTTCTTCCCTTTGGCATCATGAGTCCTGACCACGAAAATCTCTGCCATCACGCCGTTAACCAGAAACATGGAGAGCAACGCAAACGAAACCGACGCTCCTCAGCAGCTTGCTAGAAACGGCAAGTCATGGCCTCTTGGTCACTTGAATAGCTCCAAAAATACTAACAGTTTCAGGTCCAGACAACTTCGACATCCAAGGCCGCCTCTTGATTGATGAGACAGGCGCTATGGAGCTGTCGAGCCGCACTACTCAGGGTCAAACCGAAGGAAACTCTCTTGTTCAATTCGATGACGCTGATATCCTCAATCCGCACAATTGGCCCTTCAAGAAGAAGTCTCTTACCCGCTTGTTCCTGTTTTGAAACGCACACTGACGGAGTTAGATTCTACACCTTCATACTCGTGAGCTTCGCGACCATGATTGTGTCGATGACAAGCAGCATCTTTTCGCCCGTCGTCCCGACTATATCCAGCAACTACGGAATCCCCAAGACAGTTGGAAACCTTGGAGTCGCACTGTGCGTTCTCGGATTCGTTACCGGACCTCTCATCTGGGCGTCATTCTCCGAGCTTAAGGGTCGTCGGTTGCCTTTCGTCCTAGGCATGTTTGGCTTCACCGTCTTCTCCTTCGCCACGGCAGTTTCAAAAGACCTGCAATCAATCTTTATCTGCCGCTTTTTTACTGGGTTCTTCGGTGCTTCTCCGTTTATTCTGGCCAATGCTGTATGCAGCGACATGTTAAGTGTCCAGGCCTTCATGAATAGCATGGTTGGCTTTGGTATCATCGTCTTCTCGGGACCTCTTTTGGCTCCAGCTATCGGTGGCTTCATAGTCATGGACGAGCATCTTGGCTGGAGGTGGACACACTATATCGCGGGCATTCTTGGTGTAGTGTCATTCGTCTCGGTTCTCTTCTTCCTCGACGAATCCTACGCTCCCGTTGTACTAGTCAACAAAGCGAAGCGACTCCGCTACGAAACCAAGAACTGGTCCATTCATGCAGAGCACGAAGAAATTGAGCTTAATATCAACTCGATGTTCCAAAACTACTTCACCATACCGCTCAAACTCCTGGCGCTTGATCACATCATCCTGTGCGTTTGCATCTTCGGCGCCTTCGTGTACGGTCTGCTCTATCTCTCCATCACGACATACCCGATTATCTTCCAGCAAATCCACGGCATGAACCCCGGCGTTGGCGGCCTCCCGTTCATAGCAGTCATCATCGGCCAATTCATCGCTGGGGTTGTGATGTACATCCGACAACGCTCGCTGGGCCGCAAGCTCCAAGCAAATAACGGAGAGCTCGTCCCCGAGTGGTTACTTTTGATGGCGATACCTGGCTCTGCAGCGTTCGCGGCAGGGCTCCTCTGGCTAGGCTGGACGGGGTACCGAAGCAATATCCACTGGATCTGGCCTACTCTGTCTGGAGTGCTCATAGGCTTCGGTCTAATCACTATGTTTCTCCCGTCTGTTCAGTACGTCGCCCAAGTTAGGCGGAATAGGGCTGCCTCCGCTCTTGCGGCACACACGATCCTCCGCTCGTTGGCTGGGTCTAGCTTTCCGCTTTTCGCAACTTACATGGTATGTTGACATATCTCTAATGAGTTTGTTGTTAGCGACTAATACTGCTCTCTCACAGTTCACCACCTTGGGAGTTCAGTGGGCCCTGACAATCTTAGGATCTATTGCAGCGTGTCTGTTCTCCGTACCCGTTGTGCTCTACATTTATGGTGCCAAACTTAGGGCAAAATGCCAGTTGGTACTTTGAATACGTGCTCCTAGGGCATTTATGGAAATTGGCCGACCACATTGAGATCTTCAAATTGGTGGGTCGGGATTGAGTGGTGGGATGGTTGGAGATACCACTGGTCTTGAACAGGATGGGGTTTGTTATTGTTGGCCTCTGAACATACCGATATCAATGGAAATAATCCCACAGCCACGTTGTATCTGTCTATTCATCATAATCATGTGCTCTTGAGCCCATTGGCGCCAAGCCAACATGCAACTATCAGCCATGCTCCAACAGAACTGCTACCCCTCCCAATCCTCAGCCTCAACTCCAAACCCGCCACTTCCCAAGATTGACACAGCTCCGCTCTAACTACCATTTGCTGTTATGTATTCTAAAGGCGAGCAATGGCCAATGAAGCGAAGTTTTCCCACAATGACTACACCGTCGCCTGGATCTGCGCGTTGCCGCTGGAAATGGCAGCCGCGAAGGTCATGCTAGACGAGACCCACGACGCCCTCCCTCAACCTTCAACCGATCATAATACTTACACCCTCGGTCAACGAGCTGGCCACAACGTAGTAGTCGCGTGCCTGCCTTCTGGTGTCTACGGAACCACCTCCGCCGCGACAGTGCTGTCGCACATGCTACCGACGTTTCCCCGTTTGCGATTCGGGCTGATGGTCGGGATTGGGGGCGGAGTGCCTCAGAAGGATGTGGATATCCGCCTTGGTGATGTGGTTGTCAGTCTGCCGAGCGAAACATCTGGCGGCGTCATTCAATACGACTTTGGCAAGACCATTCGTGATGGACAGTTTCAGCGCACCGGGTCTCTCAATAAACCTCCTCAATTTTTGCTGACGGCGATATCCCAGATGCGGAGTGACCAAGTAATTGGGAAACGGCCAATTACGGAAATCCTGTTGGATATTCTTCGGAGTCATCAGGAAATGAAGGAGCATTTCTTACGGCCAGCGAATGACTGGCTTTTCGAGCCAACATACACGCATGAAAGAAGCCCCGATTGCTCACAATGCGATCAGACCAAATTGATACAACGCCCGCCTCGACAAAGCGAGGATCCCCATGTTCACTACGGCTTGATTGCCTCCGGAAACCAGGTCATTAAAGATGCCGCTAGACGGGACGCTCTTGCCCGAGAGATGGATATCCTTTGCTTTGAGATGGAAGCTGCAGGACTTATGGACCAGCTCCCATGCTTGGTGATCCGAGGAATCTGCGACTACTGCGACTCCCATAAGAACAAAGATTGGCAAGGCTACGCAGCTCTCGCTGCTGCTGCGTACGCAAAAGCTTTTCTTGAACTAATTCCTATACACGGCAAGAACCCTGAGCCAAGGCCGCCGAGGACTGCACACCACTGGATGGTTCCCTTTCACAGGAACTCGAGATTTGTCGGTCGAGAAGAGGAGATCAACCGCATTGAAAGAATGATAAATACATCACCATCTAAAATTGCGGTCTGCGGACTCGGCGGAGTGGGGAAGACACAGATAGCACTCGAAATTGCTCATCGCATGCGTGAAAGAGATTTCGATTCGATTTTCTGGATTCCCTGTACGAGCCACGAGAGCGTTGAACAGGCATACATGAGCATGGCGCAGATGCTTGGAATACAGGAGACAAAGACTGGAGAGGCAAAAAGCAGAGTGAAAGCTCACCTGAGTCAACAAAGATCAGGAAAGTGGCTTCTGATATTCGACAATGCAGACGATATGAGTATGTGGTCTCGGGGCACGAGGCCCGAATCAACACCACTGTCCGACTATCTACCCCAGCATGAACAAGGCCATATCCTATTCACTACGCGTAACCGGAAGGTCGCAGTGCTACTGGCGTCTACTAATGTAATCCATGTTGCCGAGCCAGACCCGAAAGCAGCAATGCGCATGATGCAGAGGTCACTGGTTGATAAAGACCTGCTCAACGACAGTAATCAAGCTATAGCACTGCAACTTCTCGAAAATCTTGCCTTTCTTCCTCTCGCCATATCCCAGGCGGCGGCCTATATTAATGAAAACAGTATCAACCTCTCGGATTATATGGAGCTCTTGCAAGACCAGGAAGCGGAAGTGATTGATTTGTTGAGTGAAGATTTCGGGGACGACTGGAGATACCAAGATATCCAGAACCCTGTGGCTACAACATGGTTGATCTCATTTCAGCAAGTTCAGCAACTAAACCAACTAGCGGCTGAGTATCTGCTATTCATGGCCTGCATAGATCATCGCAACATCCCAAAGTCCCTACTCCCTGAGGCTGCATCTAAGAAAAGAACCATCGATGCAATTGGCCTCTTGAAAGCCTTTTCCTTTCTTAGCGAACAGGCTGGCAGCCTAAATCTTCATCGACTCGTTCACCTCTCGACTCGGAACTGGCTTAGGACGCAGGGTCACTTTGACGGACAAATAGCCACAACAGCAATACGATGTGACCAGGTCTTCCCGGATCATACTTGGACCAACCGAAAAACCTGGCGGGAGTATCTGCCGCACGTTCTTGCACTTATAAGAGAGGTTGGTTTTCAAGAAGAGTACCATCTGGGTCTAGTCCGGAGAGTCGGCAAGTGCTTGAGCGTAGATGGACGAAACATTGAAGCGCTCCCGTTGTTTGAGAGAATCCTGGACAGTCAACGACAGCTACACGGGGATGATGATCTCGAGGCCACGGTGGTGGCAATGAATGATCTAGCACACCAATATTGCAGGCTAGCGCGATGGTCAGATGCGGAAGAAATGCAGCTGCAGGTCTTGGAGATCCGCAAACAAGAATTGGGACCTGATCATTCTGATACACTGTCTATCATGAACAACCTGGCATTAACATATTCTGGCTGCGGAAAGCTGAAAGAGGCGGAAGAGCTAAGGACTCAACTATATCACTTGGACCGACGGATGCGCGGCCGAGAGCATTGGACCACTTTGGGGAGCGCGCATAACCTGGCCTCTGTCTACCGAAAGCTCGGGAAACTGGAACAAGCAGAAAGATTAGCATTGCAGGCATTCGAAGCGCGGAAACGCACGCTCGAAGCTGACCACCCTGATATTTCATACAGCATGGGACTTCTTGCTAGGATATACCAAGACCAGGGGCGTTGGCAAGAAGCTGAACAGCTACAGGTGCCGTTATTAGAGATCTACGAAAGAGTGAACGGGCTGCAGTACTCAGAGGCCCTGAGTACTATGCATAATCTTGCTCAGAGCTGGCAACATCTTGGACGGACAGACGATGCTATTTCCATGCTTGAAACCTGCCTCAATATCAGCCTCAAGGTATGGGATCCCGGGCACCCAGATACAATTGCCACGTTGGACTGCCTACGTGCGGCTATTGAGGAGAGAGATAATGCCGACTTATCGTCGAGCAGCTAGTACATAATATATCAGCTGTCCGTACGAGAGGCTCACATAGTGGTAATGTGAATTACAGACGGCAAACTAGCCTTGATCAGGCATCTATACTACGAGTCTACAGAGCAATGTTATTGTCCAAATGTAATAGATTTCAGATCCTTTGCGGATGTCCGAGGAAAACCATGCAAAGCCCCAGCAAACTGAGACTCCATTGGGCTAAAAACCCCAGCTATCTGAACTATCCATACATGGAACTCCCCAGACATAGCACAAACAGAACAAGATGATAGGAAAGTAGTACTAAGAATAGGTCAGGCAATTTATGCCAGAAAGCAAAACAACCGCCAAGAAGTGTGGAGTTAGGGCAATTTATGCCACGAAGAGCAAAAAACCAACAAAAAGGACAACGCAAAGCCAGATTAAAACTCAAGCCCCGTTCCTACTAGATAGCAAAAGCAGAAGCATACGCCGCAAGAACATTCCCAATCTGCACCTCCATCTCCCCCTCATACAAACAAAAAGCATGCTTGACTATGGTCAGATCAATACCCATATCCTCCGGTCCCAAACCCTCACCACTCTCCCTCTTCCCCATCCTCACATCCTGCCAATGCTCATAACTATCCACCAGATCTAAGTCGAGATTCTTGAGTCTGGAGTCGGTGTGCTGGCGTTCCCGGTCGATGAAGAGCTTGTTTATCCCGGAGATGTCGGAAAGCGGCATGTCGTATTCGTCGTGGAGGGCTGTCCACAGGGCGAAGAGCTCGCGGCGGAAGAGGATGCTTTTGTAGAAGAGGAGGGCGTGCTCGTTGTTTGTGGGCTTTGGACGGAGGCGGCTGATGATCAGGGCGAGCTCGGTGTCGGTTTCTAGGAGGGTGGTGAGGAGGGGGGTGAGGAGGGTGTAGGCTTGTTTCAGGACGGGGACTGGGTATTGGGTGGTTAGGACGATGGTTAATGCGGACATGGTGGTGCTGATGTTGGCTTGGGTGGTTTGAAGGGTCTTGATGATGGGTATGGATGGTTTGATATGATGATACGGCGTGAAGGATGAGAGCTGGAGAGGAGGGCAGAGAAGAAAGGTCGTCTACCTTGTGACATCGACAGAGTTGCGGTTTAATGCTTTAGACTTCCAGGCTCAACTCTTCCCATCCAGCCATCTTGCTGTCTTGAACGGCCGGAGCCCTGGTGTTGGGGTCTAGGGCTCAGGGTTCGGCCGGCAGTCTAGGCTTACAGGCTGGATTGGGCTGGAAGCACGGAGGGAGAGCCCGGCTCCAATGGTTGATCGGACTAGGAAGGGTTCTCATTACGGGAGATGGACGATGCGTCATGAGGATGAGTTCTGGATGTTCGTGTACTCGATCTCCACGCCGGGGGGATCCCGTATAGGGGAGTTAGGGCTACTACCATACTAGTGCGCGGGCACGCTTACAGTGCCCCTGCAGCGTCGACTTATACCGCAGTGTAGACGCCCCTACCTCAGAAGAGCTGGACAGTATATCGATGCACATCTATTATTATCCCGATTTGTGCATGGCTCGACCGTGGTATTGAGTTTAGCTCGTTTGTCGTGTTTGGGGGTTTGGCGTGGCGAAGATGGAAGGAACGATTCCGAGCCAAAGGGAAACGATTTCCTGAAGTTAAACTCAATGTAAACAAACTACTACTTACAGCCCTGAGTCATAGAAGACATTGAGGGGGCTGTACTCCGTATGTTCAAAATCATGAACTGACCATCAGGAATCAACGAACGGAAAACTGCCGAGGTCCACTGCTGTATTTTGGGATACGACATCGAGATGTAGTTATACCTACCTAGTCAATACCAAAGGCAGGATCTTGGTGAGGTTCGCCGGGTTCCTGCAGCAGATGGAAAGTCCTGTCCAGGCATACGCTGTGTTCGCCGGTCCTTTTCTCAATTCTCCTTCCACCATCCGCTCCCACTGTTCCCAAACTTTCCTTCTTCCATTGCTCGGCCGTTAGCCTACAGCTTACAATTCTGCTCTTCCGACAGGCTTTGATGGTTTCCCTCACCTACGCCCTAATAAATAAATACGACCGCAAGTCTAGATCGGTCGCTCGAGACACCTGACCGTGCTCTCACCCCGCGCAAACGAACGAACGAACCCCATAACGGCTTTTACCACCCAAACCCCCGCCTCTGAGAGCCCTTTCGCTTTGCTCGCCCCGTCTCTCGCATCTCCGCCGGCTCTTATACCGTCCTCTGCGATTCCCAGCACATCGGTCTCATGATACCTCCCTCTACTCGCTCATCCTCCCACCTCTATGGTCAACGTACCTTTTCCAAGTATACAACTTACTCTGGACATGTCCCTTAACTCGAAGGCAGTTCCCGACGCCCTGGGTTCGTTCCCAGAAGTACCGACGCCGATACCCCACAGAACCGAAGGCTTTGCGATTTTACAACTCAAGCACGAGTACGGCTAAAAAGCGCTCATTGACAAAAGAATACCTGGCATGGCTCATGGCTCACAGATAGTGCATCGGTGGGGATGGCGAGAAGGTCTCACGGTAAGTGACAATCCCCAATTCTCCCGACGAGTCAAGACAAGACCGACCACCCTATCTGCTGTACTAGGACGTCAATTGTCAGTACCCGATCAACTCCTCAAGCTCGCTTCACATACACTCTCGGAGAACAATGTTACCTACGTACGAAGTCTAAGCGATACAATTACCGTCTTGAAGGCTGAGTGAGTCTGAGCGAACTCCAGAGGAAGTCCCATTCGCGAAGCCTAGGTCCACCATTGCCCTCTTCCTACTCTCGGTCTAATACTCGAGAGACCATTGAAGACGCTTTCACGTTCGATACAGATTTACGGCCGTTGACTCTCCAGCCTTCCCGCTACACGCTGTTAATGATCGAGCATTTCGAGTACTCGGTGGACGACTACTACATGCGAAATCAGCAGACATGGGACCTTACAGGCTTTATACAAGGGTGTATCTTTTCTGGCCACCAGGGTTTTCTTCCCATCTTTTATAGAGTGGCTCTGTGAATGTACCCAGCGAGACGCTCATGCTCATGCGTCCCGGATGGGCGACTTATCTTTCAGCAAGCAGTTAAATGACGGGGACCAAGCCGAGGAACAGCGACTTTAGCGTCGGCCGTTGCATTCTACCTTCACTGGACTTCGATTGGAGCAATTCAACCTATTGCGACCTTAATGACCATACGCGGAGTCTAAGTCTGTCTGGAGACAAAACCTCAGAGTCAACGACCTAAGAAACTGCTTTGTCCTAGCCAAGAACCAATCGCTCGCTAATTTACGGTACGATCACAGCGCACTGATCTCACGCGGAGCTAAATAACATGGGAGTCGAGCCGCAGAGTACACTGAGGTGGTATCAACAAATTCTTCTCCATGGAGTTACATCACATACATCACTCCAGAACCCAAACGAAACTTCCCTGCTGCTACCCCGGGCCCCCACAACCCGGTGCGATAAAGACGTGACATGCCATGACCAGTCCGTGCAGAGAGTAATCTGCTACCCTAAGTGTGATGGCCCTAGCCACGCACATACCGTGCTACCCTAACTCCCTGCTAACTGGTGGAAACTTAGACCCAGGTAACTGCCAAAGCCAGCCCAGGCGCACGAAAGAACCATAGAAGCTAAGCCGTACGGAGTAAGCACTACTTTCTTACGAGTCAGACCTTCTCAATAACATCATGGGGCGTAAGACTCGTTCTTTCATTCAATAGCATTGTTCAAGAGGCTAGAAGCTAACCCACACCGTCTAAGATGGCATAGCCCCATACCAAGCCAACCAAAGCAGGCTGCAGCCATAGCCCAAGATCCAGCTCAGACCAGACTAGTCCAGGGTAACCCGGATTCCAGAAAGCGGGAACGCCCCAGGGCCACCACCACCACCACCACCCGGGGCCTGTGCCCGGCTTGCGCAGCATCGGCACCAGCACCACGCTAGGTTCGCATGCTAGGTTCGCATGATGAGCGAACCAAGAATGCCATTGTACTGGCCTAGTACATACTACATACTAAATCGGTACCACGATCCATTTCTTCAGGGCGAACATACCGTACCCTAAGTCGACTCTCGAGTCAGGAATGTACCGTACAAATAAACAAATCTACTAAGCTGATACATCTCGCATTAGTACCGGAATGGTACTTGAGCAGACCAAGGTTCGAAGTCGACTCTCATTAAGTGCTGGGATCCTATTCCTGCTGATCGACGGGGTCAGGGCTTAGGTTCGGCAAATGCGACGCATCACAAGCAGCAACAGGGAACCAAGGAAAACGCCATGGAACACCCGGCGATGGCTTGGGGTCTACCTAGTTCTATAACTAACGCGTAGAACATGTCTAGCTATTATTATCCCGCTCCCGGGGTCGACAGAATTCGATAGGTCAAATGTAACAAAAATAAAAACAAACTCTGTCAATTGTACAGTACAGTACTCCGCACAGAATCAAAGTCCGACTCCCCACTCCGTTGTTGTCAAACCCGTCCGGTTGATGCATTAAAATAATTCTGTTTGAATTTGTAAACGGCCATCGGCGATCCAGAAACCAGTAATGTTCTACAGAAAGGGAAAAGAAAAGGTGGAAAGAACACCGAGGCGGGCAAAAGAAACACCGTAGAGCGCCGGAACTGCCTGAGTCAGAGACATAAGAAAAGTTTGGCGTAGCATCGAGCCCGCGGGTATCATATTGGATTCCATGCAGATCAGCCTCTCTGTTTCTTTTTCACTCTTCCCACCCGTCGAGGCTCATGTCGCCTGCGCCCGGGACGGGGTCGTCCAGCTTCGACCCGTAGATGGGACGCCCGTCCGGCGTCAGCTGCCCGCGGAAGTCAGGATCGTAGTCGGGGCTGTTCTCATCCAGTGTGGCGACGTATCGGTTGCGACCACCGCGTTTGCTATGGGTCTTCGTATAATGGGCGTTGAGGTTGTCGCTCCGTGAGAACGCACGGTGGCACCCGGGCACCCAACATACATGGGGCTTCTCTTTCGAATGACTCTTCATATGCCTCTTCAAGTGCTCTTGCCTCTTGAACCGACCATTGCATCCAGGCTCTTTGCATTTGAACTGTACCTGCTTGATGACCTGTGGGAGGTTCTCCAGCATTAAGTTCTGCTTGGATGTCTGTCGTCGGAGCATCTTCCTTGAAGCCACGCGGTGGGGCCTCTGGAACCCGTCCCGGTAAACTGGCGAAGGTTGGAAATCATCCATATATTCGCAGGGTCCACCTGAAAGCCGGCTCATTGGGGTATTGGCACCGGACCCTGTACCGAGGGAACAAGACCGGATTGGGGTGGTGGGGCTGTGTTGTTTGAATGCACTAAGAGACGTCGAAAAGTCTGTGTATGATGGTGGCGGAGTAACTGGGCCAACTTGTGATGGTGCAATGGTTTGCGGCGCGATTGAGTCCCCAAGCGGCATCCACGGCATCATACTGCTGATGGACATCGAGGAAGTCAGTGAACTAGGGACGCGCTCGTGTTGGTGGAATATTGGCCGCGACAGGCATGGGTTTGTCGCAGACTCTGGTAGGTAAGCAGCTTGGTGGCGGTAGTTGCTGTTGGCGTTGCGCGCCATGGTTGGGTAATGGTGCATGCCCTGATGGTAAGCGAGCCCTTGAGCGACAGGATCATAGGTTTTGGGTGCATCCGAAGGCATCCACAGTTGTTCGATGTTCTCGTCATATCCTGAAAGAAAGTCGGTTATGGGCATTCGCTCGTGCGTGTCCACGCTGCCGTACTGGAGCCCCAGACTCTCCGTCGAAGCCATGCCTGCAAGGCGAAAGCCACTGCGCATTGGAGCAGCACTGGGGTTGCGTTCGTAGGTGTGGGTGGGAAGAGATCCTGCTCCGTGCCAACCAGGGGATTCCAAAGAACCGTGGCTATATATGCTCGTCGGGGTCGGTGTAGGAGATTCAAGCGGCGAAAAGCTTGAGGTCATAGATGGGCACTCGTTAGAGCCCAGGGACGAACAATCAACTTCAACAGTAAGACGGTCGGATGGTTTGTGCTGATGTCGCATGTCTTCGAGCGACGGGGCGCTGCGATGCTTTTCGAGAGGCGCTGTGGCTTGATCACCTGTCAAAGCGCCGTTCAGTCTGTGCTCTTCTTGTCTGTGCAAGATTTGGCGCAATTGGAATGAGAGACAGTAAATGTATAGTAGTAAAGAGTGGGATGGCCTAAGCCGGTGGAGTCGAGACCAGGGAAGGACCGAAAGAGAGGAAGTCTCAACAGCACTAAAGGCCTGCGTAGAAGCACAGCAAAAGAATGAAGGAAGGCCAAAGTGGGTTGCAAGGAGAAAGAGCGAGCGAGTTGTTGAGTGTAGAGAGAGAAGGAAGGTTGGGCAGCGGGAATGGAGGAGGACCGGCGAGATCAAATAAACAAATGGAACGAGAATAGATGGAGGCGGGCAAAGACAGGAACAGGACGATCGTACTCACAGTTTGCCGTCATTACCCTTCCCCAAAGGAAAAGTACCAGCCAAAGTTAGAGAGTCAAGGCCGAAGGAGGGGCGCGTTCGCGTTCCTTTCGGGGTCCCGAGCAAGGCCAGGAATGTAGGCTATCGAGTTCCTCGAGTAACCGCCAGAGCTGTCCTGGTCTGGACTAGAGGCTGGGCTCCTGTTCCCTGGGAGAAAGCGAATGTCTCTGATAAAAAGGTGCTGAAGGGTTGCGGAGGGGAGGAGGAACGAGGTCGAGGGGTTCAATAGACCCGCCCTTAAACGCGATATCCAGATCACGGGTCTCAAACAGCACGTAGATCGGCGGCGTTCGAGGACGAGACAGACGGCTAACAGGATGATAAAGTGGCTGGTGTCTCAGTTGCAGAGGGAGATGATCAGAGCAAGGCCAGCAAGGGGATGGAAGTAGGAGAATCAACGGGGATGGGCCGATGTCTCAGGCTAATCTAGATGATGATGCAAGTCCAGACTGCTGCTGCTGTAGCCTTGGGGGGCTCGGGAGATCAAGGATAATATAGCCAGCCAGGAACTCAACGATGGTGGAAGCAGAGAAGAGGCAGCGACTGAAGCCCAAAGCAGTAGAGGGAACAGAACAGGACAAGGTGAAGAGCGACTGGCATCCCTCACGTCTGCCAACCTGGAGGGCGAGAGGCTGCGATTATTATTTTCCAATCTTAAGCTATTTTGTTTAGCCTTGATTTTATTAATTCTCCTGGTTAATTTATCGCCAATATTCCTTTTTCCCTGCCCTTGTGCGGTGGGCCTCCACGCTCTTACTGGCGCCCACCATGGCTGATATCGGACCTGCATTTCTTCATATCCCGACCACTACGCTTTTATTTTTATCGCCTAAGGAATGCATGAGCTGGAACACTTCCGAGCCATTCACACAGAGCCCGATACTGACCGAGACCCAGCAGAAATGCTTCAACGTCAGAGAGTGCTTGCTTAGTATCAGAAGACTCGCCTGAAACTAGACCCTGTCGATGGCACCCATTCAGTTAGACTTCAACGACGATCCTGGGGAGCTAATCTGGATCACAATGATTATTGTCAGTCGTCGAGATGGATCTTCGCCCGGATTGACCAACCCTGCTCCACGATTGTCAACCTGCAGGGCCCTCAGTGATCGGCAAAGATTGACGAACAGTGTGGGGGTGGGCGTTTTTTTGCTTTGATGAAACCTAGCTAGCACTAGTCCCTGGATAAAGGAGAAGACCACGATCGAAGATCAATTCAAAGACAGCAAAATGATCTAGACAGCGTGGCCGGAACGTGATGGCAAATACCAGCAGCACGACGCAATGGCAAACCAACCCAAGCCGGAGTGGGATACGGCTGGTTCCATTCAATATTGCCTCCTGTGCCTTGGTCGAATATGCATAAAACACGACCAATCGGTCTGCTATTGGTACTGCGCGAGAAGGCGTGCTGCGACCCTCATCTACCGAGACTTCTCCCACCGAACGTGGATTCCAGAGCTATGCGACGCTGGGTTTTGCCTCATTCCTCTCCAAGTACTGGATCGTCATTCTATTCGACCGATAAGGCAGAGAGGGCTTGAACCCGCCGGTACTCAATGCGACCTTCAGGTGCTGGATGACGCACACCTACTGGAGACGTAAATCACGAGACCTGCTGCATGATTATTCTCTGAGACTTTCGGACGGAGCGGTCGAGGCGGTCCCAGGACGTGGGCAGCGGAGGGATCTTGAGGAGATTACTCGCAAACAATTTCGCGAGTAGTAAACAAACTAAAGCTGGTGGTTCCAGCCATGGTTCCCACTGCCTGTCATTCCACGGTTGGTGAAAGGCGTTTGCTGGGTCGGTCTGTGCGAACCTGGTTCCCACTGCAGGACAGGTCAAAGGACGGTCCAGCTAACTTGGCTCAAAAGGACCAGGTAGATACTTTGACAGCTACTGTGGACAGCTGGTGGTTCTAGTACCGGCCGCGAATCACGATTCTGACCGGTCGACCCGGCCGGGCCAGTCAGAACCCAGTCGCTGAATTATTCCTTCTTTCATCGATTGTTTTCTTCTGTTGGCATGCGAAGACGGCACTCCATTTAGAATCGTGGTCCACAGGGCTGAGGAACGATCGGACACTAAAACGCGACGATGATCAGAATGGTCTTGAGTACGTAGTACGAGGACGAGGCTTGAACTTAGAGTTCTCAGATTTCCTTGGGGTCCCCGTCCGCCCCTTGCCCACGCCCTCGACTCTTGCGGCCCCGGCGCTGGTTTGGTTACAAGTGGCTGGTGCTTATTGTACGACAACGGGAAACTGCAGTCACCGGACGAGGTCGCTCTCGCCGCTCCCCATCCCCGAGTCCTCCCCGGCGTATGGCGTACTTCCAACCTGCAGACGAGAGGGCAAAAGTACTCTGCGGCAGCCTTCGTCGGCGATCGACGCTGCCCAGTGCCCACCGTCTGGAATGGACGAAACAAGGCTAGAGCAGACCGAGGCTCTTGGCCGGAGATCATGGCTGAAATCAGAGCAATCAGGATCATTATAGTGTGCTGGCGGGTGCCGCTGCACATCATCAGGGCTTATTTGTTAGCGTTGTTCGAGGGGTGGCCAATCAAGAATCCACGGTCGGGTGTTGTTGCCAGTTGGGCAGCTCAAGGCTCAAGCAGTCGAGGCTCAGAAGCCGGAGGCTAGAGCTACCGAGTAACGCTGGCGATCCTCTTTGTTGCCGCCCCAGTTCGGAGCGCTTTGACGCGAGACTGGGTCTGGTCCATTTCTTCTGGAATGTGGATGGATCATGATTCAGAACAACGACTCGACGAGCGAAGACAACACTCGCGTCAGATCGACAAGTGGACCCGCTGTCACATCCTTCGAGCCCACACCGCCCTCGTCGCTCCTCAACGGTCTCCGCCAACACCTCTCACCGTCTGCATGGCAGCATGGCTAGACAACGGTAACCTACGCTCATCGATCCATCCCTTATTCCGCTTTCATCGCTTCTCTCGTTGTCTAACCGCTGCTCTGACTATATGCTTAACCAGCTGGCTCTTGGCTCACCAGCGACCCATATCGACCTCACCCTGAGCGTCTGACATGTCATCGGTTCATCGAATTTGAATCGAACAGGTTTCTGGTTTCGTCAGCGGCTCGGCTGCTCAGAGATGCTCAGGTATAGCTCGGAACCTTTATATCTTATCGAAGATGAGAGATCGGATACCGCCTATGATCAGACCCGATTGAAGTTTAAAGGCGTGTCGCTGCGCCAGTGCGCACCGTTTGTGCCTATCATTGCTTGGTATGATCCCAGTTGGGTCGGCAACCTGACTCGTGCTGGCGCGCATGGCCTTTTACGGACACGTCTGCCGTGCCATCCAACCTCGGCTTATTCGAGCACTCTGGTGGTCTTGCATCTCGGCTTCTTGCCCTTCTACAACGTACTTGTCCTCGTCGAGATCGCTTTTCGTCGTTTGTATCTCTCGAAATCAGAGGGATTCCCTGGCCTTGGAGCGATGGGCATCTCCAATGCATAGAGAATGCTCGGCTGAAACGCAAGCCACATTCTGCGAATACGTATCCTCCCTATTTTGGCAAACTGCGTCAAGAGACTTTGTCTAGTCGCAACCTTACGGTCCTTTTATATCTTCCGATTCAGGGACGTACCCAGGATAGAAGCTACTTGATGCAAGATTCTCTAGTTTCTCTGCTACCTAGACGCCACACTTTGACGCCGTTGCGAGCATGGATAGCATATCTTTTGACTTGTCAATAATAAGCTTTCAAGGCAATAAAAGTACCTGTGGACGTGGTCTCTCAACGCTCTTCCTCAGGCTGCATCAACGATCGACCCGGGACAATCGACGCGTTAGGTAATGTAGAAGTCCGAAGACGTTCCTCGCACTCTATCCTTGATTCAGCTCATGGACTTAGCGTCCTATTTTTTTTTGAACCAGCCAGGAACCTCCTCTCGCAAAAGCAAATGCATCGTGCAATCTTGTCAAATACATCTGCCAAAGTGTGTAGCACTCTTGTGTTCCTCTCGCTCAAGAATCTGTACTCTTTAGCAGTCTTGGTAGTTCTTCATTCGAGGACCAAACTGGCACAGCCTGACGGCTAGCGAATATTCAGCTTTACCGTCTCTTTATGCTGACAATTGCAGGTCAAAACATCAACCAGTCACAGCACCGGCCGCTGGCAATCAATCGTCTGAACATGTCCGGCCTGCAGGGTAAACTCGTGCCGGCTGGCCAACAGAGGACACCAGGAAATCAGGTACTTTTCAACGGCTTCTCCAGTGCGGTACATCTCCTACCCAGACCCCTGCAGCACGGGGAAGTACACCGCAAGGAGGTCACCGGGAAATTCTGGGTCATCCCCAGATTGCCACCAGGACCGACCCTGCCGTAACTGCGTAAGGAAATTATTTCATTTCCTTATTTCGTCGGTGAATGCTCGGGAAAAATGCATCTTCTGGGCTTAACTTCGGGGCCTCCGTTAATAGAATGGCCATCAAGCCAGCCTTGCCAGCAATCAACTTCGAGTGGCCACGGCAGATGTGACACCATGAAGGAGTATCTGAACTATTGATGCTTGAGCTAAAAAAGCATCTAGAAGGCTTCTTGGAAACGCCCCGGATAAGATCCTGCAGTCCAGATCCAGATTGCTTTCGCCGATCGACTCTCAACGTGGGCAGCTCGACCGTTGCCTGTACCTACGGAGTTCTCCTGCCTTTCTTTTGGGCTTACTGTTCTCCATGATTTGCAATAATATCTTTTTGTTCAACCCAGTCTCGTTTCCGTTCTTCAGCTTCTATATTGGGATCAAATGAAGCGGCCAATATTCCCAGTGCATGCTTAAGGCCAGAGCATAGCCACTGCATCCCCAAGAGCAAGGAGGCTATCTAACCTCGATTATGCTTAATAACGGGATATCCAGTTCTCCAGCCCACCAAGTAATCAACACAGCGTCTTCAACAAGGTTTTGGTGGACTAATCCTGGGTGTCAAGTCGCCCTCGATTAGACTCGGTTTGCTGGATCAAGATCCACTAAACACGAACCATACGCTAGCTATATGCCAATTTTCCCTGGCCTGACAGTGCATAACATTGAACCTTACCCCGGCAGAGAATGTGCTGTTCGGTCAATAGAGGTTCGCTTTCCATTTTGGATGTTGCCTGTTTGTTGCTGCAGCCCATCATGTGCGAAGTCCTGAGATGCGCAATTCCCAGCGTTGAGCGCATCCGTCTCTTTCTTCATAGCCTTGTATTCGCCTTTTCCGGAAAATAATTTGCAAACTAGCATCTCCTCTCGAACTGTGCCTAAAGCAATAAGGCTGAAAATCGAGACACCATCCCCGCAATTCATATTAGTTGCAGAAGCAGGACAGCTTGTTCGACCTGCATCGAGCCTTTCCATCTTTCCATCTTTGGTTTTTTACCTGCTCGATCCATAGTCAGTCACGATCGGTAGTGTTATCTTGCAGCTATCGCCTTTGTTGACTACCAGGTGGATAGAGGGATGTCCGCCTTCAATCAGGCCCCCTTGCGTCCCCCCATTCTCTTTCCTTACCCTGTCTTCCATAGCGTCCAATAAGTGACTCAGAAACTTGAAACAAGGTTTCTGGTTTCTGCCTTGAGAATTGCAACCGTCCCATCGGTCAACGCCTCGAATTGAGTTGCATTGCATGACTGCCAATATCTGGGGTGACTCGTCCAACGGTTTATGGTGGCGTTTCCATAGACCGCCACCTCTCTATACTCGTGCTATCATTGATATGAGCGTCCAATGAGATCCAGCGACATCTAGTTTTACGGACTCAATATGCATGGAAGGGCCCCTAATCTAGGCTCTTTCAGATAGCCGTTTAATTGCGGGGTGTGGATCCGGACGCCCATCTCCTTGCGGACCTCACATTCCTAGCGACGCCAATTGTTGATCCAACCTGCCTATTGTCTCTGAGATCCAGAGCGCCGAAGATCGACAATGACATGCATCTTCGCCGATGCGCCAATACCAGCTAGGCTAGGCCCATCTCTCCGCCCGGATCGACCATGCAATGCACAGCTAGCTCTGGACCTGCAGAATAAGCTCAACCAGGTACAAATCATTGAACCTAGTCCAAGCTCTCTCTAGCACCAAAGTACCTCGTCCTCGATTTGCGCTGGAATGCGCAGAAAAGACCATATGCGAATGGGCCCATGCATACATGCTTAGCTACTAGTGGACCAGTAACTTCATTGGTTGGCCCGACCTCATGGCTCAAAGTCTGGAAGGTACGTGCACATGCGAGGGCGTAACAGCTGCTCAAATTATTGTGAGTAGCTCCCGCCTTACCATAACGAGCCCTGGCAAATTAACTTTGCCCTTCAATGAGCGCCCAAGTCGACACTGCGGTCTGGACTCTACCTGCGTCTCTCTCTCTACGGTCACATAGCCACATACCAGGCACCCGCAGGACCGCACCGCTCGCGCACTCGCTCCACCCCAGCTCCGTCTTCATCCATAGCATGCACGTATCGGAAATCAGCGTCGATCCGCAGATCCTCTCTCCTAGCTACCTGCGCTCAGGCTTCTCTTCCTATTCGCCCTTTGCGAGACTACTGGGGTTGGGACTCGAGAGTTCGCGCTTTGGCCTCGAAGTCTCATTCGGCCTCCTCATTCAGCCTGTCCGGGGTTACACATCCATCCTCCCCGATGTCGTACCCGATCTCGCTCGGTAGGAATGCACTGCACTGTGCCTGGGTCCTGGCCTCTTGTTGGCGCACCGAGCTTCCAGGCAGGACCAGGGTCCAGGGTCGTACTTTGTCTCCTTCACCCCAGAAATGACAGCCCACCCCGGGCTCCAGAGCTTCGGTTGTGAAAGCGTGCCTGTGCTACGATTCGCTGAGAGTGGGATTCCCGGCTTGTTGTGCGAGCTGGGATATGCGCATTCGATCGCTTATTTCCCAGTGCTATCACTCTCGTTATCGCCTACCCCTCGACGTTTGGCGGGGGAAATGAGCCTCGAGAGGTAGTGCAACGTGAAACTAACCCCCCTAGAAGCCAACCCAACCCGAGCACTAGAGGTACCAGTGATGGCAAGCGATACTCAGCGCACCAAGCAGCCTTCTTTGTCAGACAATACATCCGGCCACACTGCTCATATCCTGCCAAAAAGAAGTCTCGGTCCCAGACATAGCTCGAATGGTGGGTTCCCATGGAGCTTTTCGAGTCACCACCAGATCTCAAGTATCTCGCGGGCCAGTCCAGGATGTAAGTTGCCTTGCTAAATCGAACACAGCTGCCGTTGAGTCTCTGATTCCAGCTACATACATCCATCTGTGTCCTCGTAGACTGTCATCCTGACGTGCCTTCCCTCGGGACACTGAGGCCGGATGTCCTCTAGTATTTTAAGCCCACCAACTACTCTACTTGCAGATGCCTACTCCGTCCATCTCTCTAGCTTCTCATGCGACTAGTATTGGTTCCCTAATCATTGATGTTAGTCGCCAATATCTAGAGTCTGAAAGGGCGTGGTTCGTAGTTCCCCTTACGGTTGTCGTTTCAAGAGTCAAGACCGACCGATCACATATATATCTCTCGATGTGAGCACGGCACATCCGTCGCGGCTGGTCCGGCTCTCTGCCTCCGTAGTTAGGCTTGTCTAACCTGCTAACAAAATTTAATTTATGCACCTTGCTATATATATCACGGCACTTGTCATGGGTGTGTACCGCCTACCCATCTACCCTATACGAAAAATATGAAGAACCTGTCTGAATTCTCCTATCCGATCTGCTCAAATCACCGAAGCGGAGCCCCTAGTTATAAACAATGGTATCAAGTCTGAGTAGTTTCCTGCTTGCTCCCTTCCCAACGCAAAAAAAAAAAACAGAGAAAAAGAAAATCCATCGCAACAAAATGAGAAAAGACAACGTCAACAACCGGTCCCAATGATACAAGTGCCCCAAGAAAGTAGCATAAACAAGAAAGAAAGAGAGAGAGAAAAATCGGTGTCGTAGAAAGAAAGAGAAAGAGAAGAAAGTGAAACATGCGAACCAAGATCAAAAACGTGAAAAAAACGCCGGCCGCCCCTGTTTTATCTCGAGTCCCTGGTTTGTCCTATACATTGCTCCCAAATGGATTAAGCAAAAGAGAAGAAAATTGGTCTTGCGATTTGATGAAGAGGGCGAGGTGGTGAGAGTGGGTGTGGTAGACTCTGGAATGAAATCTCCAGGTCAGGAGGTGGTCGGTCGGAGAGAAGTGTCGAAGGGATATGATATGAGTGTGAGTGGATCAAGAAAACAAAACTGCCGCCTCCAATCCATTAGTCGTCAACGTCAAAAAATTTCATCCTACTTGCCCATTCCATTCTGCATCATGTTATGTTGCTGTTGTTGCAGTGCCTGGGCGTGAGCAACCGCCTGGGCTTGTTGTCGCTGTTGCATAGCAGTGAGCTCAACACGCTCTCGCCGGATCATATCTTGCACGAAGCCTTTGGCAGCGTTCTCGAGGCCAACACTGTACTCCTGCGCCACTTGTGGCGGGTACTGCGTAGGAGGCCCGTATTGCGGCATCAGGCGGGTAGCCATCTCTTGCCGTAGTCGCAAAAGCCGCTGCTGATAGATCTGACCGTATCGCGCTTGCGATGCATTCACTCGCGGCGGCATGTTCACACCCTGCATGTTTTGCGGCATGTGGCCGCCGTTGGCTTGAGCCGCTGCCATCAGTATCTGCTGCTGCTGAGCGTTCAACTGCGGGCTGTTTTGAAGCATCTGCCCTTGCTGGAGCTGTGGCTGCTGTTGGCCTTGCTGTTGCGGTTGTTGCTGCTGTTGCGATTGCTGCTGCCTTTGTTGCTGCTGTTGTTGGGCTATTTGCATCTGCATGAGTTGTGCGCGCATCATCTGAGCCTGGTATGCCTGGGGGTTGGCAAACTTCTGCTGCGCGGCCTGGGGGTTTTGCTGCTGCTGTTGCATCATCTGCTGCTGTTGATGGTTCTGAATGTTGTTCTGCGCAAGCATATTTGCCTGCAACTGAGCGAACTGCTGCGGCGTGAGCTGACTGTGGTTCAGATGCTGCCCTTGTTGAGCGAGTAGTTGTTGTCTTTGTAACATGAGTTGCTGCTGCTGTTGTGCGTTGAGGGGCACTTGATTTCCCATCTGCGGAGTTGCCATCACAGCCTGATTCATCACAGGCGTTGGGGCCATCGAAGACCGCGGCGGACTAGCATGACTCATACGCTGGGTGGGCGTGACATTGCGCATGATCGGGGTAGCTTGGGACATTGCCGGTGTTCCTTGGGTCATCTGCGGAGTGCCATGCCTGCTTTGCCCTTGTTGACTCCTAGATGGCACCATGGGGTGGCTCATCATGTTGGGATGAGCGTGCTGCAAAGCAGAGGGAGGTCTCTGTGGGCTACCGGCGCCCTGCATAGAAGACGTCATTGCCATAGGTACACTACCTTGAGTGGCCATCGCATTGCCAACAAGTGGTGATGAGGTATTGAGAGGTGTCTGATTACGCACCACTGGCGAGGATTGGGTTGGTTGGCTGACACCGTTAGCCTGCGCCATGAGTTGCCGGTTTTGCTGCTGGGCTGCAAGCTGTGCCTGAGCCTGCTGTGCGGCGAGCTGTTGTCTCCTGTTCTCTTCTTTGGCCTGCTCCTCCGCCTGGCGCTGCTCCGTGATCCGACGCCTTTCTCTTTCTTGCTCTTGTTGTTGTCTTTTTACCATTTCCTGCTTCATCTTCGTCTCATTCTCACGTCTATTTTTCTCTTCGTGTTGAATCCTAATATTCTCAAGAGTCTTAAATCGAGAAAAGCGAGGTTCAAAAGGAACAGCACCACCAGTGTCATCCACAGCTGCGGACTTCGGCCCACCTGCGGCACCCGAGGTAGTAGGTTCCAGCCGTTCATCCATGATGAGCATGAACCTCTCTTCCTCAGCCGCCAGTGCTTCGTCAGCTGCCAATTCGGCGATCGTGCGCTTCCTCCTCTTAGGTGAAGGTGGAGGATCGCGATGAAGCGGACTCTCCATGTATTTCAAAAGGATGTGTACATCTTCCAAGCTGCTAACTGGCTCCAAAAACAATGGCGGCGCAAGAGCCCTGGTCAATTTGGATTCGCATTCCAAAAGCTCATGTGGTTCGATGAGCATTTTCTGCCGTTTTGCAACAGGACCCCCTTCAGGCTGAGCTGATGCACCTGGAGACGGAGGAACAGTTCCGGGAGGCGGTTGGGGGCGCGCGGAAACGGGTGCAGCTTGTTTCGCAGCTTTTGGATCCGGTGTGGTCGCAAGCAGGGTCAACTCCGCTTGTAATGAGCGAGTAGTTGGGTGAAGGACAGTTGTGAAGACACGGGGTTTAGGGGGTGCTTGCTTGAGCGAGGCTGATCCGGCTTCTTGTGAGTTGTCCTGGGACACCCCGTCAACGTTATCCTTCGAGTCTGACTGTTCCGTCGTCGTTTCATTCCCGGTCGATTTCTCCGACACCAATTGATTCTGTTTCGGGTAGGGGACATATGCAGACGGAGTAATGTGCTCATTATAGTTATGGATTGAAAATGGTGTGTTGTTGTCATTCGAGGATGGTGCGGTGGATTTCCTGGCTTGCGCGGATACGGATTTATGATCAATCACGCGTACAATGAGGCAGCCTGAGTCAACGACCTAGTCAGCAAGGGCCGGAACTTGAGGCGCAAATAGCACTAAATCCCACCTTCATAGAAGCGAACATTGGCGCGTAACAGTTCCTCCATCATATCATGGGGAACAGTACCCGCACGGATATGTTCAATGATGACCTTCATTTCCGAGTTATACGGGAAGCTTCCATCCTGCTGTTCGAAGCGGAAATGTGTTGGATGTAGATGTAGGATCAATGACGGAGGGGATTTCGCAAACTTCTTCAGGATATAGGGCGTTGTTTTAACTGTATTGTATATCGGAGTTAGTAAAGCTTGGCTTCCGCCGCACACGACTCCCGGTGACACTAACCATGCGGCTCAGGAAACACCTTCCCTAGCCGGCGATCACTCTCCAAAGACGGGGTCTTTGGCGTTTGCCTTTGCACCTTCACGCCTTGTTCGCCTGGCCTTTGCGCGTCTTTCCTGGGCCGGCCCAGGGGCCCCTTGGTAGGAGTGTTACTCGAATTGCCGATGCCATTGACGCCGTTCGGGACCGGATGGCTCGTGGAGCTTGTCGCTGCCGACTGTCCGGCTCCAGGAAGACGCTTCGACGTAGTAGGAGGGGAGGATGACGAGGGCTGCGGCCTGGTGCCGTTGACTCCGGTCTGAACAAAAGGCGGGGGCGGCCGCTTCATCTTAGGGGGATGGGAGGTGGTTTTGGATATCGCGGTCGCCATCTTGACGAAACCAACACCGGAGTGTGATTTCGAGCGATAGCTCCTAGAGGCGACTCCTCGGAACGTAGGCCCGGGGATAGCAGACGGAAGTCGTGCTCCGAAAATCGTTCGTCGATGATATAACCGGGGAACGAGACATGTGGGGAGCGGACGCGGAGAGCGACGAGCAGCGCGGGAACAACGCGGTGGGTAGCACGGATCCCAGGGTCGCTAGATAATGAGATCAATGGGGGCCATCGAAAAGACGTCCGTCACAAGCAGAGTGAGCAAGCAACCGAATGGGACAGTGGTGGTCGTCGCTGAAGGAGTTTGGTGATGCCAAGCCAAGTCGTCGCTGAAGGAGGCTGGTCAGGTGATTCCCGCTTTGAACCTCATCACGTGTTTTGGATGCCCTTTATTCCAATGCCATGGATAACGAACATAACTTTATACTCCGTACACCACTGAAAGTTTACGGATTACATCGAGAGAGGAGAGTTGCGCAGTGTGGTCATCATGTACGTGGTATTCTTTGGCATCATGCAATATACATAGAAATATGATCCGAAAGATCAAAACACAAGTCATAAAGCTAGGGAATCACATCATGATCATCCAAGAGGGATAATCAGCAAACAGCGCAAAATAACACTCACAGGACCACCGTGTCAAAGCAATCTGCGGCATACTAGCTGCGGGTATATCGTCACGCTCTAGTCATGACCACTGATCCTGCGCCGCCAGTCATCTCCCACACGGAGCACATCAACAACGTCAATGCGTTTACCAATGCCGGTGACGCCTTCTTTGCGCCACCACTTCTCCTCCTTGTTCGCAAGCAACGACTCATCGTCGCTATCAATCAGACCGCCCCGACCCCCTTCATCACCGACCACCACGACAACCTGCCTAACCCAGCCAGATATGTGGTTCACCGCGCTTCCATCCTGACCAGACAATGACTCCTGGACATAAACAGTATCAGCAGAGAGATGCCGAACAAGATGTACGTATCCAGTAGGCGAATTGAAGGGCATAATCATGGTGTCCTTGTCAACGATGGCCTGGGCCTGTGTGTACAAAGTGTTAAAAAGCGGTGTTGCACCCTGCGAGTCCTCAGCCTGTCGGGGCTCCAACATGGACAGATCCGCAGTAGTGGCCTCAGCGGACGGGGTAGCTTCTTCAGGGGCAATGTTGGAGTATGATGATGTGACGGACAAGGCATGGGTGGGGCTGCCTTGACCAGGAGCGTGCTTCAATCCAGGCGCATAGATTAGAACGAAGACCTTGGCAGAGTCAGGGTTAATGTGTTCAGGAAGATGAGAAAGGATAGACTGTAGATGAAACTGGTTAGCGAAACTGAACAGACGCAAATCGCAACGATATCACGCGACAACGTACCACATGATCGGAGGTCAGGTCGTGTGGAAGGTGCGGTGATTCTGATGATACCACAATCACGACCGTCTTCTTCTTGTCGGTAGTCGCCGGGGCGCCAACAACGCTGCGTGTTGGAATTTGACTAGGCGCGGATGTCTCTGCCTGATTCCTTTGCTGATTGCGGGATTCCACCTCCTCTGACCACCGAGTATGGTCCTCAAAGTCGCCCCTGTTCTCTTCCCTGATCGAAGTCAAAGCACCACCCACGAAAGCCCCTGCTGCTGCGACACCGGCCGCAACCCTCTTGCTCGCCCCGTCAAATATTTGCTGTGGACTAGGCGTGCGCCGAAGTGCTCCTTGCATGCGAGCCATTACGCTAGCATCTTCCTGAGAGTGACCAAGAACATCTGCGCCTGTTGCTCGGGCGTAGTCGCCCTCAAAGTCGCCGCGCGGGAATGACACCCCACTGGGAGCACTGGCGGTTCGATCACCACCTCGAGGTTCGTCGCGATCATCCTCATCTTCTTCTTCATTGCGCTCAGTCCATATCCAAGCTGCAACACCAATTGCGGCGATGCCGACGGTCAGGGCAAGGGGTGCCCAATAGCCCATGACGGTGCGCCGCCCACTCGAGCTGAAGCCGGTACCCACCCGCCGATGGCGAGCATCTTGGGAATGAGGCATCGCTGTCCACGATATCAATTACAGGCTGCGCATAGATCCACGTCAGTCGCGTCGAGTCGTATTCACATCTCAGGTCGTCGGAGGATCAATGGTAGCGTCGGGAGGCTGGGATAATGCGAGGGATGGGAAAGGAGGAGGAAGAACTATGGGGGCGGCTGGGCCTCGGGGCAAACATGTGGCTGGTGACGCTTTGTTTTGCCGCGGTGTTTACGGGAGGCTGCGGCTGCGTTTGCACTGTTTGCCTGTAGTGCTTAGTCACCTATCCTATCGGCACGTGTGGTGGGCTTTGACTCGAAAAAGTTGCGGAGATACGGAGTTTGACTCACAAAGAGAGAATAACAAAAGTCGCCGGGGCGCCTATTGATTGTTCCTGTCCTGGCTTGGAGTGCTGCAGGCATGATCTAAGCTGACTTGAAACGCGCATCTTCGATTTATACGGCCTGCCCCATTGCATCTCTTGTGATAGCAGCGCACCTTCCCCTCATCCCCGCGGTGATATCAGCATATTTCCACCAGCCTACGACTTGACACGGTCTACTGCCTCGTCTTTTACTGAACTTCAGCTACGATGCCGCACTCCGTTCCAGTACCCCCGACGGGGTTCCAGGCGCTCATTCTTTGCGGGCCTGGCGTTTCCCTCAACACCTTCACTTCGAGTCCAGAGGAGTTCCCGAAAGCTCTTATTCCTATCGCAAATCGCCCTATGGTATGGTATCCGTTGGACTGGTGCTATCGCATGGGCATAACCAGTATGTTAAGCTTGCCTTGTATTCTGATGTTTCCACCGCTAACAAATGTTCTTAGATATTACTCTCATCACCCCTCCTCCTAGCCAAGCCCCTCTCGAGGCCGCTCTATCACAAAACCCCCATCTCACCTCTCTCCCATCGCCATCGCCGTCCATCCTCGCGCCCACAGACTTGACGTTGACAACGGGTACTGCCGAACTGCTACGCCTCCCCGAAGTCCAAGCCTGTATCAAATCCGACTTCCTTCTCCTTCCGTGCGATCTGATATGTGACATCCCGGGAGAATCTCTCCTCGAAGCATGGATGGTATCTCAGAGCGCGCTCGGTGGCTCAACACTTGCTGGAGGGTGGAACACAAACGGCCCCAAGACGATAGGAATGGGTGGCGAGGCAGGAGGACGCCGCGGCGGTCTGGCGGTATATTACCAGACAAAAGGAAGAGAAGAAAGTGTCAAGGGAGAAGTGACAGACTTCGTCGCTACTGCTCCTCTCGAGCAAGATGAAGCCCCCGCAGTTTCGCATCCCACAAACGGACCAGCTGCCGTACGATTCGGGCTGTCCAAGTTGGTACTCTCGATGCCAATGGACACAGTCAAGGAGAAGATGGAAGAGGATAAGGGACTGCTCATCCGCCATTCGCTTGTGAAGAAGCATGCCCAGGTAAAGATGCTCACCAGCTATCGTGATGCACACATTTACGTATTTCCTTACTGGGTGAAGGAGATGGCGCAACTCAACGAGAAGTTCGAGAGCGTCAGCGAAGACCTCGTGGGATGGTGGGCGAAAACGGATTGGCAAACTGGACTGGCTGAAAAGATCCGAATGAACGAGATATTTCGAAAAACTCAAAATGTCGGCGAGAGTGGGAGCCTGGATGACGAATCGCTCGAGGAGGAAATCGACATCAAAGCCATGAGCACCACCAAGGCTGGTGCTGGAGACTCCCACGACACATCAGCGTCCGAGGCCCCGGCCGAATTTCAATTCGCCTCACGTGTCCGAAGCTCAGGCCCTGACTCTGGCATCGAGTCGCCACAAAAAGAAAAAGTCACCCCTCCCCCGGTTCTGGCTTACATGCATTCGTCCCTGCCCTCTGCGCCTATAATCAGGCGTGTCGATGCCTCGTCCCTTCTTCTTTCCGTATCGCTTCGCCTTGCAAAGCTCGAGTCCATCGAAGAAGTTGGCAAAGTCGCCGCCTCTCCGTTTGCGCACAACCAAAAGGTGGCCTATCCGGCAGGTGTCGCTCAACGTTGTACAGTGACAAAGAGCGACTGCCTCCTTGCCGATAACGTTACCGTGGAAGAGAAGTGTGTGATCAAGGAGAGTGTGATCGGTGTGGGATGTCATATCGCCAGCGGAGCCAGATTAACCCGCTGTCTGGTCATGGACGGCGCAGTCGTTGGTGAACGATGCCAGCTCACCGGATGCATTGTCGGACGCCGCAGCAAGATCGGACGCGAGTGTGTGCTGAAGGACTGCGAAGTTCAGGATGGCCATGGCGTTGAAGAGCAGACGGACGCCAAGAACGAGAAGTTCATGAGATTTGAAGGGTTGGATGAAGACGCCGAGGGCATGGATGTGTCTGAAGATTTCGAAGACGATGGCAGCGACCTGGGTTTCTAATCCGAATGGACGATCCCCATGCTCCTGCTACTCCTCCGCCGAGGCGATCTAATGACCGGTATAGATGATAGACCTGACGCTGAATAACGAATAGGGCGACAAAAGTTCATGTTGTGTACAATTTCGGAGGAATTAATACCCCCGCCATTCTCATGGCTTGATTATACCACCTATGTAGACAGGCATTATACGTCGTACTCTGTACATAGGGTTCCACGACCTTAACTCCTTACAGGCCAAAGCAACCAACTGGGATAAAGATGCCCTGGTTTCTTGATCTGATCCCGCCTCATCTCATCTCATTCCCGCCGCCTCCTGTAAGCCCCAGCTTATCCGACCCGATCCATGCGATTACGATAGCGATGCATGATGGTCTCAGCTCCAAGGTTATCCCCGCTATCTGACCATATGCACCATGATTTCACCACTTTGCGTCTTCCCTCGGACCTTGACTCACGAACCTCACCCCACTCTTTTAGCCCGTGCTCCATACCTATCTACCCTAATCACCTACTACCTGTATAACTCGTAAGTCATCGTACTCGCGCCCGCGAGCCGCCCACGGTCACCTGCACCGGTAGCAGATTTCCAGTTCCAGCGACATGCATATCCAACCAAGGAACTTAGCCGCACGATGCTAAGAACGACCCGTGCCCTCCAACCAACTATAGTAGGTATCTGCATGTTGCCATGTTCACGGCTATAGGCTGTAGCTCGTCAGCCTATCAGCCTGTCTTATGCTCGTCTCTTAGATAATGAGGTGGTATAGTTCCCGGCTAGCCTACTACTGTAGCGTACCCTAGTCCGTAAGCCGCCTCCGGCTGCGCAATCGCAATCGTAATCGCATGTGGCACTGGCACCTGGACTTGGTCCGGGCGGTTGTCGGAATTATCTCGCATACGGAGTAAGCCAGATGGATTTGAGGGGTAGACTAGGTAGATAGAGTAAGGTGATGACAGGACAGGACAGGGGAGCTTGTGCATAAATGCGTGCGCGGCACCGGTCCGGATGTGAATCTTATGCCCATCATCCTCCAGGGTTGCTGCGGGGAACTGCTCAGCGCAGCCTGGTATCTATGTCAGGTTCAAGCGTACTTTTTGGACCTGACGAGTTCCTTTGACCGGGCGCTCAAGTGCACGGGTGTCCCTGAGGTTGTTTTAGGTCATGTACGGCACTGGAGTCCATCCGGTGTCATCCCATGTCATGAGTCTAGGGTACGGTACAGAGTACGAAGCACGGATCGACCTGGGGTGAGCTTTGTGCCCCGCGGAGCGGCGTCCAGTGTGTAGAACCCGTGTCCTACGGAGTACCAGCTACGGTACCTGTACTCCGCGTTCTTGATGTTTTTGTCGGAGCCGGACAATAAACTGCAAATGCTTGCTTTTGGTGGCTGTTCTTAACGAGGAGGTCCCCGGGAGCATGTCCAATACCGTTGAAATGAGTTCTGGTCGATGTCCTAGCTCCAAAGCTGCCCGGCTTGCCTACCTTGTAGGGTACGAGACGGAGAGTTATACTGATACACTGGCCGGCTGCACTTGAGGGTCCACGGGTAACGGACGGGACACCAGCCGATCGGTTCCCCTTCCTCATTCCTCATTCTTCCTGTGGCCGTTATGGACCGGGCTTGTGGTCGTGACTCGTGATGAGCACAGATCGTGCCCAGTTCTCGTCGTATATCGCGGCAAATGCAGGAGTGCTCATTTAAATAAAGTGCGAAGGGCAGGGGCCGGGCGATTTTGTGGGGTAAAGCACTTGGCTGTGTTTGAGATCTAGAGTGAATTGTTTGAGATTTGGTGGTTGTAACCAGGATGGAGCTGGAAGAGGTCCTTTGATAGATAGGAGATTGTGTACCACTGTATATTCGTGATCAGGGGTCAGAACGACGGTGTCCCGTTGTCTGTGAGAGTGGCTGGTGGACGACTCTGTCTCATAGTAAAGTCCATTTTTGAGACAGTGTTTGAGACCCGACTCGGTTGATATCAGTCTATCAGTTTACTCCGTACACCGCATGATAGCGGGTCAACCTTGTTATCGTCAACTTATCAATCTGGATAGGCAGATTCTGGGCCCGACCTGGAGTTCTCCTGAGCAACGGGAGAGCCACTGCACGATGACGCGGAAATTGAAAAGAAAAGCTGAAACGGCGACGTCGCCTTGTCGATCACGCGGGAACTCCTTACATGGATCTGCATGCGCTAGTTCTGTCCGGGTTGGAGATTGAAGCTGGAGTATCTTGATGTCGGATGGTAGGTATGTCGACACTCTACACTCGGCGGTAGTACTCGGAGTAGACTCGATGACTCTATACACTGGGTGGCACTGACAATGGCGTGACTTACAGTATGGGCCCATCATTGAGCCGAATGCCGAATCAAACTAGCAAACAGCCGTGATGTACTCCGGAGTACTAAGTACGGCGGTGTGCCGGCCAGATGTATATTTCCCCACACCTTCATGCCGCATACTGTGTACATAGGTAGGTTTGCAAGTTTGAACAAACCTGCAAGTTTGAACAAACCCTACGAGTAGCTTATTGCAGCTTCAAAGCAATAATGCCTGTTGCTGATGCATATTTTCTCGGCCAACTTTATTTCTTCAGCGCCCTGACGGTGGAAGCTGTTTCTATAGTCCGGGCGATGGCTGGCTGACTGTAACCACGTTCTTAGTCCGATGGCCGTTTCTATTGAGCCACGTTGCCATCGCGATCTCGCATATTTCTACCAGCATGAAGCGATCCAAATGCTGGTGCCTGGCTGAGTTTCTTCTTCGTGAAGCAGGCAGTTTTCGTGTTGACTCGGCACCCAGCCATGAATCAGCTGTCAGTCATACCGGAGTTTCTTGGTTCTGGCGGTACAGCTACACAGCCGGGTGGACATGTAGCAATCTGTAACAGAGCTCCATCCCCACCGCGATCAAGTTTGAGCACAAACTGCGGGAGATCTGATTGATTAACTGCTCCATCGTGGAACGGCCGGACCCATGGAACAGAGCTGCGGGAATTTCCCAAGGGTTGCTACGTTGAGAACCAAGGGTGTGTGTGAGATGGCCAGGGCGTGAGCCTCTGTGGTCAGCTTGTGAGACGGATCCGGCGGTTGCTCACTGATTCTCCAGGAGTTCGCTTGGCTGAGGAAAGGAAGCAGGGGTTTTCATTGGCGCTGTGTCTTGACCTCTTGGATGGAACTAAAAATCCTAACCGAGTCATGGGTATTGGGATAAGAAGTTCGGGGGCATAATCCCCAGTCCGATCTCGTACACTCGCAGTCTGACTCTGTCCCATAGGGCCATCACTCCGTTTAATTCTCTTACCGAAGAACAGTGTCTCGGTGTCAGTTTCCACCTCGGAAGCGGACCAACGGCGCAACGCAGAGATATTCAGGTTGCTCAGAAACCGAAATACGCAGCAGACTTGGCTATCCCGTTTAGCGTTCCAGTCTTTGAGGTCTGGGCTTTTTGGCGGCTGACGAGTTACCAGGCGGCGGTTCTCCTTCCGAGGTCCCGTACATATGTACAAGCAAGCCTCATAAGTTTGACCGTTTCGGATGGGATTCCTCCAAAGATCGCAATCCTCCGTCAACCCGACGTCTGTGATGATGACAGACACAGACTCCGGCACCCGCGAGCCGATATTGCTAGCAGGGATTTGTACCTGCCAAGTTGCCAACTTCTTCGCCCTTCCGAGGCTTCCAAGCATCGAGCATGTTCTCGCAAGCAGCAAGCTTGGGAAGTCGGCCCCGCTCTTTTGCCGTATCGAGGATGGAGAAGAGAACGACGAGAAAATAGAAAAGGAGGCGGCGGAGGCTGTACTATTATTGGCTGGGCCTGATCGTCGTCAAATACCGTTACAGCCTAGATACCTCAGGTTCCCCACAGAAGAAGGACTCCATCGGCATCGAGCCATATCCATATCGATGAAGTGGCAATGGAGTAGCTGCTAATAATATGACTGATCTGGATTCATTGATTCAAGTGCTGATGATGAATGACAGGCGGTGCCCTCGACCGGGTCACTGCAAAGTCAACCATCTTTGACTTCGAGCATGACGGAATAAGCGTGACAGTAGTTCCAGAGAATGTCTTACCCCTTTCGATCACTTGATAACGCTGGTTGGCCGAGGCCGATTCAGGAGAATTAACATTAATCTACTCTGATGATAGAATACACCACACCATGAGGATTATGCTATGAATGAAACTGCTTTATCATGGAGCTGGGCATGCGCCCATTCATTTGATCTTCAGTGCCTGCCAACTCAGTAGCTGATTCGTATGACTTGCAGCTGCACGGAGAGTAATCGCCATCTGAAGTTGCTGTTGACGACGCCGCTAATCGATCTTCCCCCTCGTGGGCTTCCTCCAACCAGAAACTTTCTAACCCTCCATGAAGCAGCTGCTTCCCCTGTCCTTATTCCCAGTGTTCCTGTGCACAAGTAGACAAGCGAGAGCCATAATCAATTAGTTAAGCTTCATCGATCGCAAAAACGAGACCCGGCGAGGGCCAGGGCGAGGCGCTGTCCCTTTTCGCGACCAAAAAGTCCAAACCGCAGTGGAAAATCCCGCCCGTCTGTCTCCGCCTGTCAGTCTCCCTCTCCCCTTAGTTAGAGCCATCCCAGCATTCCAGCTTAATCCTCAATCCCATTATCTCCTCCCTCTTTCTTCCTCTCTCTCCAGCTTCCTCCCTCTTCTTGCTCCTCGTCCCGTTTACCCACCCCTCCTCCATTTCTCTCCGGTTCCCCCGGAACGGCGCGTCTTCTGCTTGATTCAGAAGTTCCGTGTCTTCCTAGGATCTGGTCACCGTTTCCTTTCGTTTCTCCTCTGCTTCTCCCTTATCTCTCCAGACTTGCCTGTTAGTTGTCATCTTCATTTCTGAATCTCTTCTTCTCTTCCTCTTCTTTCTCCCTCTTTGTTTCTTTACCCATGGCTCGACCGCTCTAGACAGCATCTGCCGCTCTTGACCCTGTGTTCCTTACATCGTACCTCATCGCTGGCTCCTCCCTCTTCGGTCCTCGCTGGATCCAAGCCTTTCGTTTCTTTCCTCTTTTTCTTCGACAGCATTCGCCTGCCCGCATTCATCTGAGCGACTTTCTTAATCCTTTGTACCAGTATAATTGAGCTACGGGCATTTATTAGACCAGGTACGCTCATATCCGTTGCTCGGAAACGATTCACCATGATCGAATTCATCAGTCATAAACTCTCGTCTATGATGCCTTCGCCCAATCTTCGAACTCGGTTGCTTGGTCGTACAATGCTAACTGACGAATACGTGGTACAGATTCGCCCCCCTGTTCACCCCCTACCATTCCTCTCGCTCGAGTGCCTCTCGAACACCATACACTGCTTGAACGACCGCACCGAAGGGTTCCATTCGCCTCAATTGCCGGGATAGGACCTTGTTCGGTAGACGCCGTTAAGTACGCGTCCGAATTCGATTACTCTGCGATTAGTGGAGGAGAACAACATGGCAGCTTTGGTACAGACGATTCCTCAGCAAAGCAGCGCGGTTCCGGTGCTCCAAACACGCCCCTCTTCCTCCTCGGGTGCCTTCACCACATCTCAGTCCTTACAGCAAACGAACTCTCGAAATTCCGCCATGTCTTGGAACACATACAACACAGCCGGCAATTCGGGGAGCTATAGGCCTGGCCATCAAGTGGTGGCCCCCTACGCCTTTACCAGCACCCCCAACCACTCCAATTCATCAAATGTGCAGAACCGTCAGTCATGGTCTCCTAGCTTGAGACCTGAGCATCGAACTTCCTCTGCCCCTTCTGTTCCTCAACTCCCCGCGAATGCTGCTCTCGTCGGGAACCATTCACGCCCCGTCCACTACACTGCAGCTGGTTCTGTATCTACTTCATCTTCCAACTCTTCCGTCCAGTCACACATGTCCAAAGACGATACGGCGATTCCTTCCCGACAGCCTCGCGGTGACCCTTCCATTCGTCCCTTATCAACCGCCAATTTGCCTTCTCCCACACCGCCATTCATGAACATATCTTCCCCTACAGTATCCCGTCCTTCGCCCGATCGTTATCGTCGTGGAAACCGTCGCTCAGATGCGTCCGCAGGTGCTCGCGCGTCTCCTCCGATCTTGGATGAAAATCCGCAGCAGACGACGTCCGCTGGCCCAACAGGCGCCAAGAGCCTGATGCCGGACGGCAAGGGCCATACCAGGGCCACCAGTGCAGATGATAACTCACGGTCGGATAAGCCCCAACCAGAATTGGCGAAGCGATATCGACGGAGGAGCTGGGGAAACATGGACAACACCGGTCTTATCAATCTTGAGCTTAAGCTGCCCGTTGCATCCCCAATTCCGATGCCAGGCGGACAAGACTACTTTGACCAAGATCGGCCAAGGTCGGCTCAGTCCAACAGGGAGGTGTCGGGGAGCATACAGTCTGCTCGCTCTTCCACATCATCTGTAAGAACTCAGTTTCATACCCTCGAATTTCTGGTATTAACCTTCTACTAGGTCGCTGAACCTGGCACTGTGTCGCCAAAACCCGCTACGAAACCAGAGGAGACTAAACGCACGCCTAAACCATCCCCGCTATCTCAACCTGTCTCTGCAGACCCTACTTCACCACAAACCTCACAGCCAACCCAGCGAGAACCACCCAAACTGGCGAGCCCGGCCTCGCAACGCCTGGCTGAGCTTTCGAGGAATGATGCACATCGACCTGGCAAATCACGGTTGAGGAGGGCCTTTTCGTTCGGAAGCGCCTCGGAACTCCTCAAGGCCTCGCAGAACAGCCACCGCAAAGATGGACTTTCGGTGGACAAGTCTCGCAGGGATATCTTGAAGGAAGAGTTGGGTGCCGAACATGCTGCCATTGCCGAACAGCAGGAAGCCAGTGGTCTGGGAGAAAGTATATACTCACATCACCAGGGCCGTATCTTCAATAGCTCAACGGATAACCTGTCCATCTCGTCAACCGCTTCCTCCGCGTCAATTATGCTACGGAAAATGGGCAAAGGGATGAAACGGTCCACGAGGTCGTTGGTTGGTCTATTCCGACCAAAGTCAGTGATCGCGTCGTCACCGGATGACATGGCGGCGCAACCGATGGCGCCGCAGGTGTCGGTTGTGAATATCGAGGCGGAAAGAAAGGGCGTTGCGGCGAATGCAGACCCTACAGATCTTCCACACGGCGGAACCGTGTTCCCCAAGGTCGAGTCCACTGTCCTCTCCGCTTCCGGCAAGGAGAACGACGATGCGGTGCAATCGCGTAAAAGCATTGTAGGAGGGGACCGAGAGCGCGCAGAGGTTCTCGCAGCTGTCAGAAAGGGTATCCTTAAAAGTGAGTCTGACGTTGAATACCCTGTCTTCGACACCGCAAGTTGCTAACGCTGTGTCATAGAAAACAATTCCGATATCGCATTATCCGCAGCTGCCAAGTCCGGCACGCATACAGAGAACGGCACCGACTCACCTCAGTCCAGTACGCCCAGCACACCGGAAGAACAGCCTCGAACCGGGATACGACGCCCGGACGCGGTTAAAATCGCCGGTGAAGATGAGATACCTGAAACAAAGAATGATTCCCTCGGACCACCGGTGGCCTCAAAGAGCCTCGTTTTCAGCCCTCGAATTCAGTTCCATGAGACGTGGCCTAGCGGAGAGTACGATCGTCGGGGAGATATCGCGACGTGCAACCGACTCACTCCACTTCTGGCTCAGCAGATCAAGGAGGAGCTGAATACGTTCAAGATGGTTAGTTATGCCGTCATCAGAATTGAAGTTAGGTTCGACTGCTAACTCATGACCTCAGGAGATGGAAGTTCACGAAACCTCGAAAATCTATACTCACTTTCTCTGAATGCGGCATTGCAAACGGCGTTCTCGTTCTCTTCGTTTCTGGTTTGTGATATAATTTCGACTGCGATGGATCTATGAAAGGGTGTGGTATCCACATTTGGCGTCTTGTAGACCTGGTTTATCTCTAGAGCAACTCGTTTTGGTTGCGCTGTCGGTCCCAGTTTGGTGTCGTGACCGGCTCGGTCATCTGGCATCGTCCGACCTCTCCCAGTTTGCGGATCACGATGTTGACTTCCTTGGTCCCTGATATATTCTTCTGGTGTTCCGGTCACAGCGCTCTCCCCTGATTCCTGGGATGGGGAGGGAGTTTCTTTGTGCATGCACTCCGACCTTATGCGGATCCAGCAGCGGACAGAATAAAAAAGAAAACGGAGCGATTGATTGTTGGAGACGCTCCAGCCTCGACCACGTCAGATCGTACGATATTGATCTACCTTGCGCTCAGGATTTTGGGCTTTGATCTATTCTTCTTTTTTCTATCCTGTCCCGGATCCAGTCACGTTTATGGATTTTTGTTTCCTTTTTTCTTCCTCGATACATGTTCGATTCATCCAGTCTTTTAATCTCGTCTTTGGCAAGCGTGGAACTGGGCAGTCCCATTATTGATCCTTATCTCACAGTATCTTCCTTTTCTGTTGCCGTCAAACTCGCACTGGCCGCTTTTATCATCGTGTGTTCGCGTTCTGGAAATCGATGCACTGGCATATCTCAAGCAGTTTGAACATCTGTTATCGACCGGTCTAATTGCAGCATATTTCAGGGCTTGCTTTCTGTCTTTATACTCCTGCTCTATCTGTTACTCGGCATTTGAACCTGTCTCCACGTTCTGTCGTTTCTCTCATGCACACGCTCTCATTTGTCTCATAGCTGTTGCTGGTACTGTATCTGGTTGGATGGCATGCAAACAAATCCATCTCTATTCATGCGCCTCACTGTCTTTCAAGTAGCACCGGTCTGTAATTCTCGCGGTTGTTTTCTCGTCAAAGTATCGGCCGAGGTAGGACCAAAGGAACACGCGTCGGAGTTAGACCGAGGGTCTACTTCAGTGTCCAGTTCAGGTCTGTGCCTTCGCTATACGAGAAGCAGCAGACTTCTATGTCAAGACCCAGTTTGAGGCCGAAGAGGTGAGCCTTCCAAGGTTGATGGATTGAGTTATCTACCATAGCATTCGCTGAAACAAGACGTATTGACCACTGTTAGCCCAAGCAATTGTGCACAACAATCCGGATCGCTATCGTGACCCCAACATCGATTCCTTCACTTTACTCCGTATTGATGGAGTTAGGAGGGTTGGACTGTGGAGGACTGATGGTTGGTGCGGCATGCCTACGCTTTTCTCCATGGCGAAAGGTTATAGTGACTTAGGCACACTCATGACTCTAATCTAGAAAGCACTGCTGAACGAAACACACTCCCGCCAGCATTCCAAATTCGCTCAGATTCTTATGGAGTTGGGCTAGGAAACCCGAGCCTTTGCAAGCCTACGTCTCCTTCAACCTCCGTCTCCGTACAGCTAGAAGAACAGCAGCAGGCTTTCAGGTCTAAACCAGAATGGAGGATTAGGATTTTGACTGCTAGGCTGACTTGTTCTGCATGCTTTGTTAGGCGCCCAAAGTCTTTGAGCGCGGCTGGGCATGGTGATACCCTCTGTTTTGGCCTCATTGTGTCGTGTCTTAGGGCTTCCTTTCACCTGCGTGCGAACTTTCTTTACTGGCTACGCAGCCTTGTTACCTTCGTTGTCCCTGTTGAGCTTTGAGCGGAGAACTCTATTCTGGCTGCCCTCTATTTAAGTTGACTCATCTCCTGCTCTTTTCGTTTTCTTCCCCAAATCCCTCATCGACAGCACCGTGAGCACCACAGCCCTCCTGACGTCTCTTTTCATTTCAACAATAATCCATCATACCTACCCAGTCAATCACCCAACATACCTCCACTCAACAATCTCACTTCCAAAATGGCCAATCTTACCGTCCCCGACATCCCTGAACCCCAGGCCGGGAGTGAACCCCAGGCCCTAGCCACCACCACCTCCCATTCCCCCTCCCACTCGTCCCTCCAAGTCGAAACCCAATCCGAGACCCCAGGCAACGAAAACGAAACCTCCGCCTTGCACGGGAAAGAGCGCAAGCGCACGCGCCTCGTCAGGGGTCTCAAGAAAGTCGGCAAGAAGCTCTACAAGCCCGCGCGCCCGGTCCTGATTGCCCTTGCGGCTGTGGGCGGGTGTATTCTCGGCGCAGCCGCCATCCCGGTTGTGCTCGCGGCGGAAATCGTCTTTAGTGTTTTGGTTATCGTGGGCAAGATCCTTGCGCCGCTTGTGATGGTTCCGTATGCGGTTTTGAAGATTTTTTTTGGATGATGAGTGAGGGGCTTATTGGATGGATCTGACTGGTGGCTCGGTAGATACGGAGCTTACCAGTCGGATGGAGGGGAATGTGCTGGGTTGGAATAGATGGGCTATAGACTGTATGCATACTGTCTCTTTTCTACATATTAGCATTTGTTTATGTTCGGGTTTTGTTTGTGAGCGTCGGTTCGTTTGGCTTGGCTTGTTTTTCTTCGCCTGGTCTAGTTAGTTAGGGTTAAGTATAGAATGGGACTACTTTGACCTATATCTTCCTACATTGATGATCATAGGGTGCTGCTTCATGTAGAATTTCTTTTCATTTCTCTTTTCCAGTGACGGAAGGGTACCTAGGTAGATGAACCGAGTGTTAGGTACATTGTAACACTTGGAGTACGTTGATGGGATGTCATTGGAAGAAGCGGACTGGAGGCTAAGTAGCCGCGGACTCCCCTTCGTCTTGACGTCCAAGTGTCCTATCATGATGCCAGACCCGTCTAATTATCTCCCGACGTCAAGACCTATACCATGCCCAGAGTCAGAAGGCCTTGACTTGCTAGTCTAGGACATCTGATCTAGACGGGCCAAGCACTCCCCAAAGCCCACTGGCTCCTAGGATCTCCAACAAAAAACCTCGCTCTCCCAGCTCAGCCCGAAGGCGTGTGATCTCGGGATGATCCTGTACATCAGCACAAGAGGCCTTGACCACTACGGCAGGCCTTGAGACCTCCTCCCAATACCCCCGATTCGCGGCATAAACCGTCTGCCAATCCACCCCTGCTTTAGCAAGAGCAGCAGTCACCAGGGTAAGTGTATCCTCCCAACCCTCCTGCTGCTCCTGGAACAGCGTCGGCGGAAATGTCTTGTAGCCCGATATAGCACGAGGGTCAACGATTTCCACTTTTCCTGCGTATCCCTTTCCAGGTAGACATTCGAGTAAAGCCTCAAGAAGAGAGACTGCTTTGTTGTGGTCTTCGAGAGGCGCACGGATGTAGAGGGTGTTGTCGGCCGCAGAGGCACGCTGTCCTTCTGTGATGCGGGTGCACATGTAGATGTTCTCCCAGATTATACCTGATGTTTTGAGGAGCTCGAGGACGAGATCGTCTGCGGCTGGTGGTAGATTTGCATTATCTCCGATGGAAGGCCCGGTTGTTATCGGCCATGGGGGGAGTTTGCCAGGCCCGCCTATTCGATAGGGATCGGTTGTGTCCATTTTGAGGTGAGGACGTCCGCGGTAGGGCTTGGACGGGCAATTGGTTTTGATTCTCGCTCATTGTGATGATGAGCGTTGGATTGTAAGAATTGAAAGAGAGTAGCTAACATGGGACCGGGCTAGAGATGATTTGCTAGGAAAGAGCGGCCCGGAATTAGGGCTCCGAGCCCTCCATTGTCACCCTGCAAAGTTTACTCGCAGCAAACATCCCTAGCCACTCGTTATATTTTACACAAATCTTATATATAGCTCCCCCTCTTCGATAATGTCATCTCTTTCATCTCCCAACCGACCACCATGGCACGCACAATGGCAGAGGAATACGCCCGTGGAGGCGAATCTCAATCTCAATCCTCAGCCCAACCCTCCCTCGTCCCCGAACCTGATCTTGCGGCCTCTGCAACGCCCACCCAAGCACACGAGAGGCGCTCGAATCCTCCAGTAATATCATACAGCGATCCTTTTCGTCCCAGTTCCTTGAGTGACCCGGTTTCTTTCTCCCGCAGCTCTGAGACACAAGACAGACAGACGGAAAGAGAAGGACAACACGGATCCCGGCTCCAAGTCCCTCGGCGTCAAGGGATTGCGGCTCAGACGCCGCAGACTGAGCGGATGAGTTCTGCGGTGCCTGCTTCTGCTGGGACTGACGATGAAGGCCCTTACGCGGGACTCGTGAGGGTTGGGAGCTCGCGGCGTAGGAGGGCGCCGCTCGCGCCGACTACTGGGGACATCGCTAGGTTGGACGATCGCACGCTGCGGACATTACTCGATGAAGCCCCTGTTGTGCAGTGTCCTCATTGTGGGAGCCATTTCCCGTATCTGCCTGAGGCTGCTTAGGCATCGCTGTCTTGCGTATTTTCTGCTGTGTTCTCGCTGCAATTTGGCCAAGGTGAATGTACCACACTTTAATATGGTTGGCTAGGAACTGCTGTATTATGCTTTCTCTTGGAACTCTGTCTGTAGTCACAAGCTAAATGACGAATGTACAAGTTGTTGCTCTGCTCGGGTGAATATCCGCTGTCTGTCTTAGACCTTAGCTGTAGTCTTCATTCACTCCATCCTTGTACATCACCATTCACCATTCACCAACTTCACCACACCCAGCAGCGAACTATATCACAATGAACCTCCGCAAGCTCAAGCTCCTCCCCCAGTCTCCCAGCGACTCAACTCCCGCATCGCTCCCCTGTCCCACTTTCCCACAAGAACAGCGTACAAAATCTCCGTCCACTTCAACCGAAGAAGAAGAAGGGTGGGAGGAAGAAGACGAAGAAGAAGAACAATCAGAACACAGCGCAGACCTCGACAGCAACGCCCCAGAAAACATGCGCGAGGCCATACTCCAAGGCGTCAACGACGTCAAAGACAGTCAGTCTTCTTCCCCTCCTGATCCTCATCCTCCCACCTTGAACCTCGGAGTAGATCAAAGATTGACGAGACCCAACTGCAATAGTGCTCGGACAAATCCTCCCCTTCCAAGAACCCATCGAGCGCGGCCAGGGTCATCGACGAGATTTGGGTTTCGTGCGCCCTAAGCGTACGTCCCCTCCCCATCTTTCCCATACAATAATACCTTAGGGTATTCGTCCCGTATCCGTGCTAACATGCTTTCTCGTGATAGCACCCAATCCTTGGGCAGTCTGGAGATTCGGGATAGAGACCTCGATTGTGGCGATCGTTCTTGTGGGCGCGTTTATCGGCGTCCTTGTGAATCTGTTCTATATTGGGTTGATATTTGGCTGGTTGTGGGCGCACTATGATTGGGCGGGTTGGGATGTTTGATTCTTTCTGTCCGTTCACTTTCAATGTCTTTCCAGTTTACGTTTGGGTGCTTGCAGGCCTTATCCACTTAGCCTATCTTTGTGCGGCTGTATTTGAGGTCGTTAGTAGACATGTGCCTCTATCCAGCTCGACAGCTTCAGCGCATTTCACCCTGTTATATGTTCTCGTTAACGAGGACCTCTACGTGGAGTAGATAGACGCGTTTCAAGCATTGGATTATAATACTGGGAATCGTTTAGTTCCATTAGCTGGAGTCCTGTTCCTGTTTCGAGTCATAGTCAAAGTGAGGGTCGGAATAATCCTCCGCTTGACTCACTTGTACGCTCTCTCCTTACGTATAACGCGCAATCCGTGTCCCCTTCATCACCATCCATCTCTACCTCTGCCTCTAGAATCCTCCTGAGCGTCGCATCTGCAATTCATTAAAACTCCAAAGCCTGCGACTCGCCCTTCTCTGCTTTCTTTGCCCAGTACCAGGTATCACGAGTCCGCGAACAAAATGGGGTCCCTCCACTCCTACTTGCGCCTTCACCCCCACAAGCCAGACGGTTTCATTGACATTGACATCGGTACGTATGACAACCTCTCTCTTGCCCCCCTCTGCCAATCTACCTAGCTAACACTCAACCGCCAGAAAAACAACCAGAAGCAAAGCAGCCAGAGCCCGCATGCGCGGCCACAGAACCGCCCTATCCAATCTGGAACACCTGCAAGAACGCATTCACGTTCATTGGCACCGTGATATTCGCGCTGGCGCTACTGCTCGGTTATATTATGCTTAGCTGGTTGATTGTCAGTGTATTCCTGGTTACTGTGCATGCTATCCTCAAACCGGTTCTTGCGGTTTGGGTTGCGTGGAGGACGGGGCCTGGGACTGCGGTTTCTTGGGCCTGGGGGGATTCGAGGATGACGCTGGTTGCGGGGTAGACTGGTGTAGTATGATCTCTTGGAGGTGGAATGCTTAGGTATTGTGCCTGGGAAGAAGAGGGTGCGAGTTAATGGGATGTTTTGGGAGCTCTCCAGTTTTTGGTGTTTTGTTCTTAGGGCTTTACCGTACCTCCAAACCTCTCACTCAGAATAAGACCACCAACGATTTGTAGCTAGAGCCTGTGCTAGGATTCCCGTCTCATATGAGTATCGTAGTGCCTCATGCCGGAAGTGAGTTGCGGACAGGCCGGAAGGGACCTCCGCTTCCACAGTCTCACTCACCTTGGTACTTTCATTTCAACGCCCGTGCCTTCTTCCCTTTGCAAGAATTTGATATTTGTATCCACTGCTTCGCATTCTCCAGCTCGGTTTCCCGGTAGGAGTGGCCACCATGGCGTCTGCAAAAATCAACCCAGGGTCTTATAACCTGCACCTCAAAGACAAAGTATTCGACATCGACATCGGCACGTACCCCTATATCCCCCTTCTCCCGCCCTCTCCATCTCAGAATCCAACGCTAACACCCACCAAGAAAAAGACCCCGACGCAACACAACCGCCAACGACGCCCTCGCCAGACGCAGAAGCAAAATGGAACTGGCGTGCCGTCGTGCGCGCGTTCTGTATCGGAGCGCTCTTCGTCAACTTGCTCATGACCGCTATCAGCTTTTCTATGATAACGTATTTGACTGCACGGCTGGTTTTGTCGTGTGAGCTTGAGATTGCGGCCGAGGGAATTCCGCCTGCGAATGGGACGGTGGGTGTTTGGTCGCTCCCCCTAGGGGGCTGGGAGGTTCGGTGGAGTTCGAGTTCGGGGTGAGCTGGATGGATTCCCAGTGTTGTCAGTTTTCTATTGTGAGGCCTGATGGTATTGAAGGGGAGGGGTGGCTGCGTTTAAAGATTTCGATGTTCAATGGATAGGGTACCCTATACTGGGCTCGGTTGATGCGTTTGGATTTAGTACCTGATACCCTACAGAATGCAGAGCTTGTTGACTCAATTCTGAAGTACAAGAGTAGTCTGCCTCATCCATCTTGTAGGCAAACGGGCCACGGCCTTTTCTTGATATAGTAGAAGCTTCAACCGGCGAATGCCACATGTATCAGACTTTGGGTCGGAGGCCAATCCCGGTTGACTCACCTGCCATGCCATATACCCTGATCTCAGTCCTTCCCATACTCAGCACACAATCACCCTACCATCTCAATAATAACCGGCCTCCTAGGTGTCCCACATCTGCTTGGGTACTAAAACAATCAAACATCATGGCCATCACTTGCTCATCCTTGCGGCGTAAGCACCGAAGCCACGACCTCAGTATGTACTACTAGCCCCTATGCCTATTCCATTATCAAACAAAGCTAACCCACCCAGGAAAACTCGCAGAGCAGCCATCAAATACACCCATCTCAACCGCCTTCAAGCTGGAGAATGGCGTTGACGTTGTTGCCAACATAACTCACCTGCTCTTCGAGCTCCTCTTCTTCCTGGTGTTGTTTTCGATGGTCGTGCTGGTCTTCCTATGGGCGGCGTATGGTATCTGTCGTGAGATGTGGCGGATCGTTTCTCCAGCTGTGAAGCTGACTGTGAATAATGCGGGCGTCGTGGTGTCGATTCCTAGGCTCAGAGATGGGCTATAATTGCGTCCGGATGGAGTACGATTTTGTCGATTTGCCCTGTGGTTGGGACGAATCCCAACATGGAGCTGTTTCGAATCATGGTTCAGTTCGTCTTCACTTGATTCAGTCCTGGTCTTATTATGCTTTGCTTGTTGTCCTCTAACTAGAGTGGGTTTTATTGAATGATTCCCGAACATTTGAATCGAATTTTCCCTTCCCATCTGCTTCCATTGCTCTATGAGTAGCCTTGCCCAGCATCGATTAAATCTCATATTCCCGCGGGCTTCCCACAGCCAGACCATGGCCCGGCTTACTCTAAATGTAGCAGCTGAAAGCCTTCTTTTTCGTCTAGTCAAGCAATTGCTGCCACTTAACAATCACATAGCTTATCATCTGTGTGATATAGACGCATGAACGCACCTAGGAAGGCACCAAGTCGAAAGCAATGCTACTATAGTAATTCTTGGCTATTTTCGGGGCTACTCAGGTTAGCCCTAAAGCCCTAAATAACGCTCCCGGCTAGCATGGATCTTCGACCAGCTCTTATTTTCAGAGCATCTCTATGCCCAGGTGTAGTATGCTGTGGCTGGAACTACATTCCGACCGGCCAGTCCAAAAAGAACTTAGACCCTTCTGGAACCACAACCATCTGGCCCGGAATAGCAGAGCCGCTGCTTTGAAATCAACTTGCCCTTTCGCCGCCTTCCACCCGCCTACAAAAGCCTCCTTTCCCCTCGATCTCTCCTTCCTTCCTCCAACTGCGGGCACCTCCCCAGCCTCCCCTCCCCTTATCACTAACTCACTGACACATGTATAGGAGGGTAGCCATCATCACGAGTACCCTAGGGACCGTGCATGCCAGGGGCCCCCTGCAGCGCCCATCCAAGCGCGACGAACAGTCTGTGGCCCAGTCTGTTCGTCGTGTCTTGGGTTGGTGGCGTAGGGGTCTCCTGTGTCTGAGCTTCCATACGAGGTAAGTACTCAGTAGACTATGTATGAATAGGGTACCCTGCTGCGCTGTGTCCAAGGGCGACGAACTGGCTCATAAGCATGGTCATCCGGGCATGATTTGGGCTTGTTCGTCGTGCTTGGGTGCGGTGCGCAGGGGACCGCTACGTTCATACAAGGTTTGGATCCCGGAGTATACTTCCGTAGACTATTTTTTTTTGGAATTGTAAGCAGATGGAAGGACGTGGAATGAGGTAGCTACACTATGTTCATGTGCGATCAGCAAGATTAGAAATTGAGAGACAATCACCCCCATTTCAAGGTCCTCACTGGTAGGCGGCTGGACTTGCCCTTCGGACTATGCGTCTACTGTTCGTCGAATTCTGTCATGGTGTTGCTTGGTTTCTCATATGTGTATAAGCGCCTTTTCCTACGGCCGTAATAGCCTCATCTGTATAGCAAACATATGGCCCGGGCCCTTTTTGGTTCTGCCCTGGTTCCTAGGTCCTACTCATTACAGTAAGAGGTCCATAAACTTCCAAGAAGCAAGGCCCGGATCCCAGGTCCGACATCATCCAGTGTGGCGGTGGGATATACCTCCGGCATTTCAAGCCTCAATGATTTTGACTCATTCATTCATCTCTATTTATTTCGAGGCCACCCATTACTTTGTCGTTTTTAATATACCCTAATATCCATAGTCACTCTGACGTCCTCCACCGCGAACTCTTGCCTCCCTGCATATCCATTATAAGACTGCATGCAAGTTACATCTCCAGAAGTACCTCAACGTCTATGATCATGGCGATCGTCACGCATACTGCCTATACCAGCGTGCAGGATCCAGAGCCAGAGCTGGACCTCGGTAAGTCATCCTATCTCCAAACTCCCATGGTAGCTTTTGCATTCTGCTTGCGAGCTATCCTAGCCTTACGACATATCTGACACTATCTCAAGAGGCAGGCCTGCCCTTGCAAGACTTCAAGCCCGCATCCGCATCCCATCCCCTCCTCCCATCAACGCCCACAGCAACCCAAATGCCTTCAGTAAATGCGCAGACTGAACACCAAACCACACCCGAGCGCAACGATCAAGCATTTCTCAAGTCCACACGGGCCTCTTTTCTATCTGCCTTGGCCAGATTCGAGGACGTTTTGCACTCCACCGCGAGCAAATACAAGGTCGTTTTCAAGGCCGCTGCAGTTATACTAATGACTCCTTTCATTATCACCACGATAGTGCTCGCGGCGTTCATTGCTTCTATTCTTGGCATTGGGGCATTCAATATCATTCTCTGGCTCCTTTCGCCTCTGCTGGCTGTTTTTGGTGAGGTTGTTATGTGGTTGATGGCGGGGTGGGACTTGAGGTCTTAGGTATCTTTGGGTGATTAGGGCTAGGGACTGCGGAGCATAGAGAAGGATTCGACTTAGGTTGAGGCATGGGCTGATATTGGGATTGCATTTATCTGGAATTTGGCGTTCTATTTTCGTCTGATGCGTTTAGTTCTTGTTATAGTCGTGCTTGAGAACTTGATCCTCTCGAGTGTTAGGGTTGGCTCGGGATATCCCCCCGACTTGAGTCACAATCTCGATCTTAGCGCTGCACTCACTCTTTGACTTCTTTATATTCCCAAGTGCAGTTTCTAGACTCCCCATTTTCATCAAGCGCGTTCTTGTTCCGTTACTGGTCATACACTGAAGTCCTCGAGGGCTACTCCCACCATTCAACACATAAATCCGCAGCCGCATCCATAGCCAGCATGCAGGTGATAGCCAGCAGCATTTCATCCAACTCCAGCTACGCCCAGGTCCAAGACCTAGAGCCAGATCTAGGTATGCCACTTTCCGCTTATTCTCTGCCTTGATACTTGATTTTCCGTTTCTATCTTTCCTACCATATTAGGGTACTCAAAAATACTCTCTACAGAGACAGGTCTATACGACCCCCCAATCTCGCAGCCCTCCAATCCAAACCCTCTATCCCACGAGACCTCTCCCGCAAACGAATCCCTACCCGAGCAACCTACACCCCCTACAACCCCAAACATCGAGCAGCTGTCCCTAGCCTCGCCCGAGCCCGAAGCCAGACCCGTCCGTCCACGCATCTTCGTCCCAGGCCTTCGACGGTCCCTCCCCAGCAAGGAAAATATGCTTACCGTATCCATGTGCATCGCCAGACTCCTCGCGGTTATATTCGGCTTGATTGCGGTGGCAACGCTGTGCGGTATCCTTGTTGGGCCTGTGGTGGTTCTTGTTAGCTTGGTCGTGCAATGGGCTTGGAGGCTTATGGGTGTCCCGGTATCTCCGGATTCTGGAGCGGGGGGTAGTTAAGGAGAGTTGATTGAAGGCTGCAATATTTGGAGTTACGGGTTGCGATGGTTTTAGTGCTTGTTTGTTGGGATTTGGTTCGTTTTGCTACCATAGGGTAGGGTGTTGCGAAGTCGGCCCTGTTTTTGGTTCTTTTTACCCTCTCATGCTGTTTTGAACTGTAGCAAGTGAACACTTCTACAGACCGCGTTTCAGGCGTAGTCTGACAATGACTATGGTATCAATCCTCGTGGCGTCTCGCCTGCAACCACGTGGGCTATGTCCAGGATGAGGGGAGATAGGTAGGATCTTCGGTTCAGCTGATTTTGCTCTTGGACTATCGGAGCATTACCTACCTAGCATGACCTCAGGATCTTTACCATGCTTCCTTTATGCTCCTGGACGTAGATTCTGTATGTGCAAGAGCCACCCCAGGGACATCTATGACGCCATATCATCAAGGAGGAGGCGTCACCGGGGCATTAAACTTTGCATCGGGGTGAGCTTCCGGGTTTCTGGTGACGAATATCATAAAAAGCGTCGAGGTCCTCTTTACAGCCATCTATCCATTAGTAGCAAGCCTTGACGGGTTCTTACAGACATAGAGAAACACTCAACCTGCCGATATACAACTCTCCAGGTCGAGTCTCCTACAACCGGACTTCATCGAATCTAGATCGCGACCTAGGTGTGCTTCACCTATCCCATCCCGCTCATGCTATTCTTCTCATTACGAGCCAAATCTAACCACCTACGTGCATACGTAAAGAAGCAAGACTACCTCAACCCACGCAGAGCCCCCTGCCCAACAATACACAGCCCGAACAGCCCACACCTCTACCCGAGAAAGCCATGTCTGAAAGCGAGAAGCAGCATACAGCCGAGCTGGAGCCCGAAACTCATCCCTTGCCGTTCCCCAGTCTAGACGAGGACCCCGGGACATGGGAGCTGTGCGTGACGACTGGCATTGCGGTGTGCGCCATACTTGGTGCGGCGATGATTGCTTCGATGGGAGTCATGGCTATTGTCTTGGGCGTGAGTGCTGCGGCGAAACTTTTGGGGCTTGTTTGGTTGAGGATGGCGTGTTTGGTTTGATGGTGTGTCGTTTTAGTTCTGGTGGGAAGCATGAGGCTTGGTCTCTTGGAAGTTTTGCATTGGATTTAAGGGTTTGATATCTGGTTTTCCTGGGTAGGGTAATGGCTATACACGTATCCCGTCTTAGGTATACACCCATGGGGTACTCGCTCGACCTAGATTGAAATTTAATGCTGATTTCGAGTCCTCGGACGTGTATGGTATCAACAATTAGTCTTCCTGAATTGATTCCCTATCAAATGCGTCATACACAGGAGCCCAAACTCTAAAGGTGACCTGAGTAACATACTTTCAGCCTTCAATGACTCCAACTCCCATCCTTCTCTCCAGCATACACCACTTCGCGCTCAACCTACTCTCCCATCACACTCGACCCCCATCTATCATAAACCCAGTCGGAGTCTCAGTTCAGACCAGCTCGACACACCATGGCACCCCAACCACCCCCCCAATGCCCCGACGCCGACTTCATGCTCTTCGGCCTCTCCACGATCCTCCCCGCAACCCTAGGAGCTCGCGGATCCCCACGCCGTACGTCTGCCCCAGCCCTTACCAAGCAAAACTAACAAGACAACATAAACAGACAAAGAGCAAGACCCCGACCTTCCATTCACCTACGCCGAAAGCGACGACGACGCCGACGCCGACGCCGACGTCGAAATGGGCCTTCTGGCCTCGACCCGGGCCTTCGGCAATGAGTTCCGCGGAGGAGGGCCCGCCCCGCCCGGTGTAAGATTCCAAGGTGCGTCTGTGACATGGCTGGTGGATGAGTGGACGTGTTGACGGTGATGCTAGAGCACGATCAGCCCACTGTGGCCTGGCGCTATGTTTGTCCGCTGGTTGGATTGTTCGTTCTGCTCTTCTGTGTGCTGGTTGTTGTGCCGGTGTTGGAGATGAGTAAGCCTTATATGGATGGGGATTTGAAGCCGGCGATTAAGATGTAAGGGACATCGGCGTTGGATGGATGCCTGGGATATTCCTATGGTATGGTAATTTGCTAGCTAGGATTGGGATGGTGGAGGCATTGCTTTGGAATATTGATTTTGCTGATCAGAAGATTAGAGGCAGAAGCTCGCTTATAATCCTAAGCAGCATTTCCTAAGCCTGAGACCTCTTGATTTCGGTGTTGTCTTCCTTGTAGCACCTTTTCTTCTCATCCTATAGCTCCTCGTAGTCGTTTCCTTGCTGCTCTTTGGCTCGGCAAACTAGGTAACCTTGAACTTGGTTAGCTGCCACTGGAGGAACTGGGTTTATGCAAGGCCTAGGTCGTGCCATAGCCAATCGGCACAAGCCAGCCTTCTACGATGTGCTTATGTAGCTCCATCTCCGTGATTTGCGTGGCATGGTGATGGAGGTGAGGTAGATACCATAGGTATAATAGAGAGTGGGGCCCCTCGACTTAGGGCTCGGGATCCACCTGTCTCCTACCATGCCTACGGAATATGGTACCTACCCAGGTAGTGCTGATTATCCACACTACTCCCCAAAGCCATCGCTGAAGCAGAAGAAGTGCAGATAAAGACGGTTAAGACTGTTCTCGTGTCGTCCCAGGTTGATTGCAGAGCTTGGATGTCCGGACGTGCGACGTGAAAATGGGATGGGAAGGGGAGATGTGCACACTGTGGACTCCGTCGAGGCAATAGAAATGCATATTCATGGATGCAAATGGCTGAAAGATTCAGCCGTCTCTGGAAGAGGATCTCTCTGTTCTCTCGTAGCCACTTGTGGTCTAGGTTAGTCCTAAGCGTATTATTGTCCTGCGGATGAACTTGGAAGTTGAGGGGCGGCGCATGCTCGCCGGACCTGGATAGCTTCAAATATCCTTCTTCTGGCCGTGGCCATACTTCTCTCCCAAACGAAGCAGTTAAGCATACTTTGTTTCTCACGGCCTCAGATATTGTTTTTCTTTTGCTCGCTTTCATCTTTCGATAAGGTGGCGTTAGACTGAGGCGAGGAGACGGTTTTACATAACGGAATATGAGTATAGGGGGCCCTACTCGGATTTTGATGCTCAGACTCAGTCAGGCTGCGTTTCATGCACCTGCATCTTCTACGACAGGCTCAAAGTTGACCTCTCGGTTCGGCCCGTTTCTGCCTGTCTCTTTCTCCTCTTTCTCCTCCGGCTCCTCCGGGGATCTTCTCAACTCCCGCTTCTCTCACCTGTCGCATCTCTCCTTATCCCATTCTCCATCTTACCACTCTCTATCGATACTATCACTTACTTCATCCTCATCTTTACCTTCTGATCGTCTCTATCGTCATCTCATTCTTACCTCCTCACGTTCTCGGTTCTCCGAAATTCCGGTCTCATCTCATCTCACTTTGAAACGCGACGCACGACAGAGTCGGCTCAAAACCTCCTTCTTCGCCTATACTGTATGTCTCACCACGGACACATATGCTTCAACACACAGGCTCACCGTCTCAGATACTCGGTGTTACGTCTCTGTCTTCTACGTCACTATATATCCGTCTTGTGTTCAAAGGCCAGCGTCCGGCGGCTCATCTCATGTCCATACCTATACCGTTCCTCACAAGTCATCAACCATCTGGGCATATCTGCTATGCTTACCCCAGTCCTCCTACGGTGAGTTCAATGCCATAGCTCCCTGACCAGAATCGTCAGTTCGTCAGCTAACAATGCGCTCTCACAGCAAGCCTTCTTGACATCCGCCTGCCAAATCCTCCTCTACCTGCGATCAACAACTATACACGATCTCCATGGCCTTCAGTAAGCGACCAGGTCCCTAGAGTCTCCTCAATTGTCCATTCCTGACCCTCGCTTGCCTAGTTCCCCAAGACGTCGCGGCCGGGGAGCCCGACCCGGATGCCAAAAGCTTGTATTTCCATCCCATCGCCGAAAAGCGACTAGAGGCCGCGGTCCGCCACTTCATCGACCCATCACGAAAGCTCATAAAGCGAATTACCGACGAGGAAAAGCACAATCTGCGACCCCGAACCAATAAACCGGCACCGTCTACCTGGCGCGATACAGACGACAGTGAGGATTACGTTCCCGCGGGAACGAGATCGAAGCGGAAGCGCCAGGAGACATCGACATCGGACAACGAGACCGGCCGTGCGAAGAGACGATTGAGATCTGCTGGGTTGGATCCTAAGGAACTTGTGATGGCAGGTAAAGCTGCCAGCGAGGGATTCAACGATGCGAAGATGGCGGCGGATCACAAGGAAATTGCGGACCAGGGCCAAGTTCCTGTCGACGCACCTCAGGACGTTGATCCTCGGCCCGATGAGGAGCGACTCGCGGCCAACAAGAGGGCTGACAGCGAGGATCTTGTCGATACAAACGCGGGTACTATGGAAATCGATGCCACTGAGGGCGCTGCAGAATCTGCTGCGTTAGAGCCGAATGAACCAGCGACAAAAGAGGTAGTTTCTGAGCTGGACGTAGAGAAGATGGATGTCAATGCTACAAGCCAGGGCCAGGGTTCTGCGGATCAGTCTCAGGTTGAGGTCCGTCTACCAGGTGGCGAGGAAAGCTCGGGAGGGGAGCAGTTGCAGACTGATGATCAGGACTCTGACGAGGCTTCCATGAAAATCACCGTGAGCGCAGGATTCATGGCTGCCTTACGTCCGCTTGAAGAGGCCGACGACCTCATGGATGACCTCGATATATTTTCTGCAGCCGACAAACTGCTGGCCGAGTTCACAGTACAGGCTGGGCTTGATGGCCTGCAAAGTGACAGCGAAGCTGGTCGAAAGGTCGAGGAGTTGGATGGAGACGATGTCAAGACTAAGAAGCATCCCAAAGACAGTGCCATTGAAGGACGGTTAAAAGCGAACAATCTCTCGGCTACGCCCGAATCCCACGGAAAAGACGCGTCAGAGGATGCTGAACAGGACGCGAGCGTGAAAGACTCCGCTGGCCAGCCGCAGGTTTATGAGCCTGAAGTGCAGCCATTAAATGGTGGTGCTAAGAAGCCTGGCGATGATGGGAATTCGAATGGGAAACCTGACGATACGAGCACAGTCCAAACACCTACAGAGGAAGCCACCGGACAGTCAATTGACTCTCCGAGGGTCGCAGAGCCTGGTGGAGAGAGCTCGAATGTAGCAGATACTCCAAACACTGTCAAGGCTCTTCAGAACACCGGGTTGGAAGTCACCAACACGGCTCTCGCGAGTGCCAGTGGGGCGGACGCAGAACAGTCGACAAAGAAGACTGAGACGGTCCAACTGAACACTACAACCGTATCTTCTGCATCGTGCTCATGGTGCAAAGACTTTGCGTACGGCCTCGTGGGCTTCGATAGTGGCCAAGAAGGGCAGATGTGCGAGACCTGCGCAAAGGAACGTGACACCATCACGAAGTGCCCAGGTCATCAGACCGCTCCTCTGGAGGACCTCTACCCGCAAACATTCGACTTCAAAGCAGCATACGACACCTTAATCCCTGATCCCGTCCTCGGCGAGCGGGTCGAAAGAAATAAATGGTGCAGTGTCTGCCCGACACCTGCGTTTTTCCGTTGCTCAACGCCGATCCAAGATGGAAAGTCTGCGAAGACAGTCTCCGGGTGCGGGCTCTTGCTATGCGAGTCTTGCAATATTGTCATTGAGGTGGTTAAGACTATTTCTTTGGTAGCCGCCAAGAATCTGGAGGACGATCTTATTGGAAATCGAGCGGACGTTTGTTATCTTCTGCGGGGAACGCGTATATAAACAGCGAGAAGGAGAATCTCGAGATATTTCTGCCATTGGAAGGAGATGAACATTTTTGATTGAGCTCCATTTATTATTAGTGAGTTTACAACCTGGTAAACTTTGAAAGCCAGTGAATAAAACATGAAAGGAAAGAAAGTTGAAAGTTGAAGCTATTCACTGAGACAGGCAGGAGATGACTAATCCGGAAAGAGGTTCCCCCAGTCCCGGTAGAATCAAATTTGACTGACCTCACCGTCCACTGGAGCGACTGAGCTTTCTCTTGTGTTCTATTGGGGCTCTGGGCCGATTTCTGCCAGTATCCGCCCTGTTTGCTGCCTCGACTTCTTCCCACTGTGCTACCTAGAGCTGCCACGCGCGCGGCTCGCTTCACGACGTCTTCCACAAAGCGCCGCAAGGTAGCGGAGCCTCGCAGACCAGGAGCCCTCCCGGGTTTGTCGTCTGCCTCGCAGGCCGGAAGACGTCACGCATCCTCTTCCTCTCGCTCACCGTCGAGACCTCGTGCTTCTCCCACCTCCGCCTCGAACCGCAGTCACACCTCCTCACCGTCCCCGCCGCCTCGCTATATCCCCGCCCATCTGCAAGACGAAGTGTTGGGGACCCGACCCCAAGCCAACACCGCTCGCTTACCGACCCCGGATTCCCCCACGAGCACCGTCGACTATCCTTCGGCTGCCTGTGCGGGCCTCAGCATCGTTAGCGATCCTGCGACCGATATGTCAGGCTCGGAAAAGAGAGATGACAGCGTCCCGCCGACCGGGCGCGAAGCCTCGCCAAGTGCGAAGCGGGCTGCGCCCGAGGCTGAGCAGGATGTCGAAATGAGCGTCGACCGAGAAACGCAATCGCGTTCCGACAACCCCGACCAGATGGACACGACGGGCTCTGATGAATCTACCGGAAACGATGGAAACTCGCCGTCCGACAACGCCTACCAAACGCCGTCCAGCATGTCGACCTACACTGCGCCCGTTGCCGAAACGCAAGAGAACACCAAGACCGAAGCCTCTGTATCGCCTGACGAGCGCCCCTCTTACGATGACCAGGTCGCCCAGGTAACGCGCTTCATGATGCTGCCGCTGCAGGAAGACCAGAAGGGATTTGTGGTTTCGATGACCTGGATGAAGCGTGTTCTTGCACGGAGTTCCACCCACGCAGACAAGATAGACAAGACTGCCACGGAGGGCGAGATTGGTCCAGTCGACAACTCGGATCTTGTACTTGTTACTGACCCCGTCAACACGGGGCTCAAGGATGAGCGCGGCGAGCCGTTCATCCCCTTGCGTCCGGGACTGACGTATCAAGAAGACTATGAAGTTGTGCCTCAGGAAGGCTGGGATCTCATTATGGAGTGGTACGGCCTTGCAGAGCAGTCGCCAGCGATCGTTCGCTATGTCCACAACACCAGCCCGTTCGGCGCTCTGGAGGAGAACCTCCAATACGAAATCAACCCCCCGGTCTACACTGTCCTGAAACTCGCCAACCCACAGTCGGGAACTACTCCGGAGACCTTGCGAGACAAAGCGAAGTTGCCCGTCAAGACTTTGGCCAGCCGGCACGACAATTTTCAGAACTGGCTACGGAAGACAAAACAGTCGGTCAGCATTGATACTTCGCAGAAGGTTCGTGTTTGGAGAGTCTTGGGTGGCCTGGGCAGTGCCGCTGCGTCGGCCAACGTCACCCCAGCTGTGTCTCGCAGCGCATCCCCAGCCCCTTTCTCTCCCCTTGTTTCCAACGCAGGCAGCAGTTATGTCCTTGACCTGAATACATTCCTCTCCCTTTCAGAAGGGACCCAAAGAGAGCTACTGGATGTTCAAGATCAGACAGGCAATTCCAACTATAATGGTAAGAGGACGCTCGACGACGCAGGCCTAGGCGAACCGAGCGTCATCGTTCTCGAAGAGAGCGTGCCTGTCTCCGGTAGCAAGCCGCAATGGGTATCCGAACTGTCCCAGCAAGCTATGAACCGCCTCGGCGTGCCGTCCGGTAATACAAAGCCAAGCAAGCTGAAGAATAAGAGCCCGGCAACCAGCGGACGCTCGTCTCCGGCACCAGAGCCCATTCGGAAGACCCGTAAAGACGGCAAGCCCCGCGGCAACACCGGTCTCAGCAACTTGGGTAATACCTGCTACATGAACTCGGCTCTGCAGTGTGTCCGTAGCGTAGAAGAGCTGACTTATTACTTCCTCAGTAAGTGCCGTTAATCGTGCCAGTTGGGTCACTGCTGACTTGCGAAGACGATGTGTATAAGAAGGATCTCAACCCCAGCAATCCTCTAGCTCACAACGGCGAGGTTGCCAAGGCGTACGCGAACTTGCTGCGAAACATCTACGATGAAGCCGGCCCGGGGTCCTTTGCGCCGAGACAGCTAAAGAACACCATCGGCCGGTATGGTCCGGCGTTCTCCGGCTACGGCCAACAGGACTCGCAGGAGTTCCTTTTGTTTCTGCTTGACGGACTGCAGGAGGACTTGAACAGGATCCAGAAGAAGCCGTATATTGAGAAGCCCGATTCCACGGATGAGATGGTCCACAACAAGCAAGCGCTCAACGAGTTCGCCGACAAGTGTTGGGACATTTACAAGGCGCGCAACGATTCGGTCGTGACTGATCTGTTCGCCGGTATGTACAAATCGACACTTGTCTGCCCGGAATGCGACAAAGTTAGTATCATTTTCGATCCCTTCAACAACCTCACGCTCCAGCTGCCTATTGAGAATCTGTGGAGCAAGAGTATCTTCTACTTCCCCCTCCACCAGAAACCGATCATAATCGACGTCGAAATCGATAAGAACTCCAGCATCAAGGCGCTGAAGGAGCTGATCGCCAAAAAGGTGGACTCTGAACCGGAGCGAATGATTGTGTCGGAGATCTACAAATGTAAATTCTTCAGGATGTTCGACAATACCGGCTCGATCGCTGATTGGAACATTGGTGAAAACGATGATATCGGCATCTTCGAGCTGGAGTCGGTGCCAACGAATTACAACCCCGACAAGCCAACCAATCGTGGCTACTTCTCCCGTGCGAGCTACGAAGAGTTATATACCTTGGACTCGCCCAAGGCTGACCGGATGGTCATCCCCATTTTCAACCGCCATGACGACAAGAGAGGATTCCGCACCTCGCGTCAGTTCTTCGGCGTGCCTCTGTATGTCGTCATTAACCGGGAGGAGTTGACGGATTACGACGCCATTCTGCGCAAGATCCTCGCTGAAGTTGCCACAATGACGACGAGGGACTTCCTCAACGAGCAGACTCCGGATGAGCAGCGAGATGCTGCAGAAGATTCAGACACTGTTATCATGAATGAAGACGACGCAGAGTCTGGCGACTCCAAGATCAAGACGGCGTCTGTTGATGGCGAGGAAGGCATGGTGGATGTTTCCATGCGTGATGCCGCCGACCAAACAGACGCTGAAGAGTCTACTCCAGCCTTCGAGAGCTCGATTCCCGCACGATTCCATAGTCTTTTTGACATCAAGACTGCGCGAACGACCGATGCCGTTCCTACTGGTCATACGTCCATAGATGAGCACAAAGAATATAACTTGATGAAGTCTCGGATCCAGAAGCCCACCGTCACAACGGAGGCGGAGAAGGATGATGAAACCAAAGAAGAAGACGAAGAATCAGACGACGAAATTGACATGCTGACTGAGCGTACGACCACGCCGAAGCCGAAACCTCAACGACCCCTGATCAACCCTGGCGAAGCCATCGTGCTGGACTGGGCGGAAGAGGCTTATGATGCACTATTCACTGGTAACCTTAGAGATCCCCATGGCCCTCGAGGTGCAGCCACCTGGACAGAAATCGAGCGCATGCCGGACCAAGAGCTGCAAGCCAAACGCAATCTGCGAAAACAGCGGAAGAAGAAGGGAGTCACTCTCGATGAGTGTCTGGATGAGTTCAACAAGGAGGAGGTTCTCTCGGAGAATGACGCCTGGTACTGCCCGCGGTGTAAAGAGCACCGACGTGCCAGCAAGAAGTTCGAGCTGTGGAAGACTCCAGATATCCTCGTCATGCATCTTAAGAGATTCAGCGCTAGCCGTGGGTTCCGCGACAAGCTAGATGTCATGGTTGACTTCCCTGTCGAGGGTCTGGACCTGACCCACCGAGTGGAAGCCCCTGAAGAGGGAAAGAGCTACATTTATGACCTCTTCGCTGTGGACAACCACTATGGCGGTCTCGGCGGAGGTCATTACACGGCGTACGCGAAGAACTTTATGACTGGCCAGTGGAACGAATACAACGGTAAGCGCTATGGTAATCTTGTTTGGGCGTAGCTAACATGGGTAGACTCATCGGTTTCACGACCAATCGATCCCCAGAATGCTGTCACATCATCAGCGTATCTGCTCTTCTACCGCCGCCGCTCGGACCGTCCGCTCGGCGGCAAGATCCTGGAGGAGATCACCGAATCATCTACACGGCCAAGCAGTGACTCGGACTCGCAAGGCGAATCGCGCGGGCCGTCTCCGTCGGGGGAAGGCCGGCGTCTCGGCGGCTCCTCCCGCAATGGGTCGTCGAGCGCCTTAGCCGGAGTCGGAGCAGCTCACCAGTTGGGAGATGGTGGTTTGCGAATCGGAGCGCGGAAGAACAATGACGAGGAGCCGAACCCGCCGGAGTACTCGAACAGCCCGTCGTACGGTGAGCGCAGCCTCGGCGGAACAGGTATGGACATCAACACCATGAACTATGAGGACGACGAGTATGGAAGTGGTGCCGGAGCCGGAATTGGAACCCTGGGCAACAACCCGTTTCACCTCTCCAACCCCTCGCCCTCCTGGTCGTTCAGTCGAGTCACGACGGATGCTCATCATTCCCTTTCACAGATGACAGAGCTCCCGGGGATGGGATTTGACAACGACCACGACGACCTCCTCGGCGACGACGACAACGACAGCAACAAGGCCGTTGGCGGCGGCGACATTAGCGATTCCGATATCCGCATGGCTTCCCTAGCTGATAGTCCGTTCCAGGGCCCGGTATACCCGAGCACCCCGCTAGACGAGAACGCTCCGACGCTTACCACGGAATTCCCTCAACCGGACGCGGACGACGACGACGAGCTCCCTGTGGTGGAATTGCATGTCGGTGACGAGGAGCGACTCGACTGATTGAACTCAATGCTTAGATTTCTTCGTTTTATTCCCGCTCTTTCTACGATTTTTGGATGTGAAAATGAAATGACATTTTAGACGGCCTGCCTTGTGATGGTGACACTGGCAGGTATGGTGCATACGCCCGGTTTTCGCTCTGTCTTTTTCGCTTTGCTTCTTTGCTTTGTTGATGGAGGGAAGCATTATTCTTTCTTCCTCTCCTGCCCCTTTGCAACTATGTTTTTCAAAAAGCTTTCTTTCTTTCTTTCTTTCTTCTTCGTTCGTGGCAACTTCTAGAGCAGAATGTGTCGCCGCAATGCATGGTGGTGTGTGGTGGGAGGGAGCCTTGCTATGGAACAGGGCTGGGGCATGGTGACATGTCGGAGTATTTGTGTATAGGTTGAGATTCTCGTTAGAGAGAGAAGAGGTACGGCAATAGATCGTATGGACTTACTTTGTCAAACCGTATTTATTGTAAGACTGCACTATATTGAGATGAAAGCATAAGAGCTGGCGAAATGTAGCCGAACCCGGAATATATATTTTTGCTAACCTGGATCGACCCGGATTTATCCAACGAGACACTGACCAGCACAACCCCGTGTGTGCGTATCATCTGCAAGCCAAGGGTTAAGCATATCGAAGGGATCAAGTCTCGTTTTTGAGATGTTACATAGAAGAAAAAAAAGCCCTAACAATGCCAGTGATGGGTGGTGGATGTGATTAGTCAAACCGCCAAAACGACTCCAACTATGACTATGACTTGACTCACCCCACAATCTTACAAGAACCTCCTCAGGTATTTTTTGAAACCCAAAGAAGGGGAAAAATCAGTATCTAGAGATGGCAATCCACATCCATCACCATCCCTACACGGGACTCCTCTCTCAGCTGTCCGCGCACCTCCCCCAATCCGGTCCTCTCCTGCGGCGGATCCAGCATGAGGCCAATTCCGCGACACCCTCGCCTACCGCGAGAGTGCTCGCATCATTTCCTGCAGGTGAGAATGAGGATCTAGCGATAGAACATGCAGAGCCATGGATAGCAGCATATGTCGACGTCCACCGCGGCCCCGACACGCAAGTGTGGGTTTTCTCGAGCCTCGAGACGAGATCTCCAGCTCCAAGCACCAGCACACCAACCGGACATACTATCCAGAATGGCAAAGGCAATGCGAACATCACAGAACACCAGAAGCAGATCACCAAAGCACACCTACTCACCCTCTTCACATTCATCCGAACGGATCTCGTCCCGGGTTATCTGGACATGCTCTCCTCGCAACCAATCGCAGCGCATAAGGAAAGCGAAGAAGGCGTCAAGAAGATCCCGCCTCACCCGCTTGCTTCGGTGCTCCTGGGCTCAGTGCATGAATCCACAGTCCGCCTAATCGTCGAACTCGCGGCAGAAGAAAAGACGCTGCGCGTCCATCGCGGCCAGAACATCTTCTACGCGAAGTACTGTTTCCCCTCGTCTTCCTTCGAACACTCGGTCCACGGCTCCGACAAGCTCAGAGCCAAAGAGTCGGCGTATACCTTCGCCGACTGCAAGGGTGTCTACGGGGTCCAGGAACACCATGTCCGCCTCGTCAAGGCGCGGACGAATATCCCGCGCTCGAAGGAGGCGCTCATGGCGATGGGGGGTGTGGCGCTGTACCATCGTCCTCAGGAGGCGTCTCCTACTGCTTCCATCTCTGCCTCTGCGAATGGTAATTGTGATGGCAATGGTGAAGGTGAAGGCGAAATGCCGATCGCTTGGGCCTTCCTGGGCTTCGACGGGAGTATGTGCAGCTTGCACGTTGAGCCGGAGCATCGGGGGCGGGGTCTTGCGGTGCTTGTTGGGAGGGAGGTCATGAAGAGGGGGGTTGGTGAATTTGGGTCTTCGTATGACTTTGCACAGATCAAGTCCATTTCTAATGGCAATGGCAATGGCAATGACGCCGCAACGCTTTGCTCTAACGGAGGAAATGGTGTGAGTGAGGACATTGGGAAGAGTGAGGCTGAGCATACGTCAGCGTCCTCATTCAATGGATCTACAGGGGCAGCTCCAGCTCCAGCTCCAGCGGCGGACCAGGATAGACAGGAATGGTTCTTTGCCGACGTCGCCGTGGAGAATACGCCTAGTCGGCGGGTGATGGAGAAGATGGGGGGTGAAGCGAAGTGGAATGTTGCGTGGGTGGTTGTTGAAGTGGATATCTAACATCATATATTCCTGTGTTCTTTCTATGTTCTATACCTATACTCGGTACATGCATCTATATCCAGATAGACCTGGCCGCAAATAAACAAACAAACAATAGACCGCTACCTAACTCCGGACAAAACCAAATACCAAGGAAATCTAGTAGACTGCAACAGGCCAGCCATCGACATACTCGAGGCGGTTGTACCCAAGTCTCGCATCGCTGAATTCATAGCTGACAGACGAGTTTAGATAGTGATAGTAGAGGATATCTCCGTATGCGTCCGACAAGATCCCCTGCCCGCCAGGGGCAAAGACATCGCCATTGGACCCGTAGATCGTCTCGCCTCCGCCATCGACAAGGTCAATGCCCTGCTTATCGACGAACGGGCCGCGCGCACTCTCGGAGCGACCGACGCGGATGCGGTATTCCTTCCCGTTCGTGCGCATGGCAGGGTCCTTGAACTCGCAGCAGCGTCCCCAGCTGAACCACATGTAGTAGTATGGGGCATGATAGGCAAGATACCCGCCTTCAATCGGATGGCCGCCTGTGGGGTCGCCGCAGATGGGACTCGCGGAACTGCTGCCAGTGGTGGCAGTCTTGGCTTTCGAGTTGGCGAGCTTCGAGCGCCAGACTTTGCCCGGCTCAGCGGCGAGATGAGCTGCGTTCAGGTTCCCATCTGACAATCCCTTGACTGTAACCAGATCGGATTCAAGCTCAACCTGCCACAGGCCCGACCAGAAGGAGCCGAAAGTCAGATACAAACTGCCATCGCCATCGACAAATACATTCGGATCAATCGTGTTGCTCTGGTTGAGCGGATAGACATCGCTACCGTCGCCTGTCCCAGACTGAATGATGAGTCCGTGGTCCGTCCAAGCCCCAGGGCCTGGATACGCAGACGAAGCCACACCAATCGCGCTATCACGGCAGCCCGCGTTACTGACTGAATAGTAACAGTAGTACTGGCCGTTGAGGTAGACTGTGTTTGCGGCCCAGGGGGCTTTGCGGTCGCCCTTTTGGATAACACTGTCGCCGAACAGCACGGCGCCGGACTCGGTCCATGGCCCTTCCATTCTCGGGGCTTCGTGCACTACTATGCGCGGGCCAACGCTGTAGCTGTAGAATGTGCCGTCGACGTAGATGATGCTGGGGTCGTGGGTGCGTAGTTCTGTTCCGTGCGTCGGTGGGAATCCCGAGGCTGCAGCTGCGGGAGGGACTTCTTCACGGAAGACGGTGTTGGGCCCGGGCTCAAATGAGAGGTCGTCGGTGCCGGCGGCAGTTCCGGTCGAAGGGCCAGTACCCTTGTTGTTCAGGGCAGTCCCATTGAAAGAGGGTCTAATGCGCGCCGAGAGGGCGAGGGAGAAAAGCAAAAAGAGAGCGAACAAGACAGCCATCTTGAGATACCTGCGGAGAGGACGGCTTAGAGAAAGTGGCAGGATCAAGCACAGACAAGGAGCGAAAGTATTCGTTTTGCTCGACCTCGACCTGGAGGGTGCCTTTGCCCTCCTCAAAGGACGAGACGAGACGGTTAAATATAGGCCATTTGCGTCTTTGTCCTGGCGGGCCCCGTCGGCCCCGGCCATTATGGCCATCTCTTTACAAATCCGAATCCGAACTATCACTCCCGACGGCAAGGCCCAACTACCCTCCCGGGTCGGACTCGGCAGGGGAGGGGTGCGATGCTAGGGCCCATAGTTCGCGGGCCTGCGGTGGCCGAATGAGAGCCGTTGCTCGGTCTGCACTCAGGGCGAGCGGAGAACAGTCGGGGGGTTAGACCATCGTTTTCGCGGCGTTCATGACAGCATGATCTACGGATCACAGAATAAGAGGGTCTGGCTCTGGCGAAAAAGTCGAGTGTTCAGGAATTTTCGCCGGATGCGGGAATTTGGAGCTCACTCAGCTCAGTCGATCAACGGATGATCTGGTTGGATCAACAAGGACTCCGTACCAGAGCTGTACCGGGGTTCTGGTCAGGAACCAGGCTAAGTGGCGATGTATCTCAATCCAGTTGCACAGTTGATGAAGCAAGAGTGAGAGGAGATGAGGAGTTGAGATGGCGTGACAGGAGAGTTGATGGTGTCTTGTCGATCCCGCCAGCCACGGAGCGGATCATCCCCACTGCGTCGCATGCAAATTGGCCGTTATATGCCAGACTATGCCAAAACTATAAGGCATACACTATGATACACAGTAACACAATGGGATTGTTCCTGGAACAAACGCGGTTCTGGTTCGGCTCTCCCTGGATCCCGCCTCATGGCTCGAGCCACCAGACCGAAAAATTCGGCCTGAACCACCAACCGATCGCCGGCGACTTGTCAACTACGGTACATACTGGTTGCTTGGACATCGCATGGATCAACATAACAATGCGCGTATAGCATCATCAATAGGATACAGGCCATATAGGATTATCTGTCGATCTAAACAATTGCCGAGGATGCGCAAGGTATTTCAAATAGCTGGATAACAGATCGTCCACCAACGCCGCGATGAGTACACCAGAAGCATAAGCAACAGTCAACCATGGGTTACTACCGAGCCTCGATTTTGTCCACCTCATCTTTGGCTTCGGTCCATGTCTCCAGATTCTTGCGCGCCCAGTTGAGGTGGCACCGCGCGTAAGCGACCTACTCGATTAGCCACAGAAGTCAGCAGGGCAAAAAGTAGACATACCATGTACCGCCGCAGATCTCCCTCCTTATCCTTTTGGAACCGCTTAAGGTCCTGCAAGACTCCTGCGCTAGCGTCTTTGACGTCCTTCTCAGACACCGCCAGTGCTTGCTCCAGCTGTAATCAAATTAGCATTAAGGTTTAATGAAGCTCGTGCGTTTGGGGTTAGTACCTGGACCAAGCTTTCCTTAGTCTTTCCAATGTGGTCCCGCCGTGTCCGCTCGGGATCGACGTCCACGAATCCATGGACCGCGTGACTGATGCGCCCGAAAATCTTGTTGGCGACAAACGTCCCACTCGATGTCTTGCGGTGCGCCGGGGGCGACGTCTGCCCTGACTCTGGGTACCGTTGCGACGGGTGCTCTGCATGGGTGGGAGGGAAATCCGAATCAATAGACGCCGTGTCTTCGCCGCTCGGCCGTGATTCCTCGGTGTCACCATGGCTGCTTGTCGCCGATGACTGGGATAACGACCGCTGCTTTGTCGGTCCCTGCGGCGAGGTGCGGTTGAGGTACTGCTCTATGCGCTTCGCCTCCTGCTCGCTTCTCTCCAGTGACTCCAGTAGGCTCTTCTTCTTCGCCAATTCATCTCTTGTCATATCCTCCTGCACCCTCTTAAGCACTCGGTATCGTAGGACGCTGCGAACCACGCTGGCGAACTGAGCGCTCTCCCGCATGGGTTCCGCAAAGTTTGCTCCCAGCGCAAGCGACAACTCTTCTGTCTCAATATAAGACGTGTCCGCTGCCTGTCCAACCCTTTCGATTGCAGTGGCTACGGTTGGGGATTGTTCCGACAGCGAAAATCCATTGTACCGCGCTCCCAGCTCCATCAAATCTGCGGACAGTCCGGACAAGTGTGCAAGTGTTCGTCGATTTACCTTCTCCATATTACCCTGGAGGAGAAGCTCCAGTTCCCGAGTTGAGGCTTCAAAGTTGATAAAGTAGGGGTCCAGCTCTTTCTCGCTCAGTTTCCGCGACTCCGGGGGAAAGCGGCCCAGTATCTCCGGACCTGGTGCTTCTGCGGTCGGAGAAGACGATGTCCCTGATGCATTCTTCAGTTTTGCAGATGTAGACGGAACTGGCAGCCAAGCATGCGCAGGTGTGGGATTTGCAGGGTCAAGAGGAGGCGCCTTGAGGTTGTTCTTCGGCACCGAGGACGCGGGGTGAGAATGTAAGACCTCGCTCTAAGCCCTGTTAGCATATCCCTTGGCCTAGGTTTGGTGCACATACCCAGCTGACGTTGGGGTCCAAGAACCTCCACCAAACACCATCCTCGCGAATCTCCTTCATTGTCCGACATCGGTTCAAGAACACCGCCAGCATTCTCTTTCGAAGGTCGATGATCCCAGCATCCTCCTTTGCCTTTGTCGGCTTCGCAGCGTAGTCGGCCATCGAATGTTTCTCCGGGATCGGTGGGACAATAAGAGTCGGGTGAAGGCTCACGAGCGTCTGCCGCAAGGATGCGAATTCCGAGTACCGTCGCCGAACCTCTAGATCCTACTCACTTTAGCAGAAGCCTGGAATCTCAATTATAGAACATACACCTGTCCGTATCGTGTATACAATGAAGCTCCCCCCGCCCTCGTGGTTCTTCCCCGCGTCGGTGATGATAATCGGCATATCCGGGTTCTCGTAGAGCAGCTGTTCGATGCGGCTATCATATACGCTCTTGCGGGTGTATCCCGCACCACTCTGCTGAGCGCCATAGTCTTCTTCATCGTCATCGCTCGCCTCAGGGTGCTGCGAGAAGTCGGAGATGTCAGGGTTGGATGAGTGGCTGGATGGTGGAGGGGGGTATTCGTGGTTGTAGGCTGGGAATGTTAATAGGTTACGCTATCTCGCTAAACCGGGTTCTTACGCGATTCAATGGTAGTCGAGTGCAGGGATTCCGACAGCCGGGCCTCACTGTCGAATGCGCCGTACGGGTTGTTGTCTTCGTCGTTCCACATGGTGGTGTGGAGGCTGGTCAGGCAGCCTCAATCGAGATCCGGTCGCGGGATGACGTTCGCATACGATGAAGAACTTGGGCTCGAGGGAAAAGGGAGTTATATTCTATTCGTCCGAATAGCACAGGAAATATAGCCAGCTAGTTGATTTTGACGAGAGAGGTTGCATGAAGCTCAACCTGAATTAGGAGCACCCGTTCATCGTCACTTGCCGCCGGCCAATCTCACCGCCCGAATCCGCGGGGAACAGATCCACAACGTCATCTCCCTACTCCAGCTTATAGACACTTCCATTTCAGATTCCTCTAGAATATCACCAGTGCGTACCAGCATTGTCTTGAGCAGCCTGTTGCGCTCCTTCTCCCGAACCACCCCATTCCCCATTATCCTGCTGCTGTCCGTCATTGTTGTCATTGTTGCCACTTCCCCAATTGCCCTGCGAAGCGTCATTCTGGTTGTTGTCACCACTCCATCCCTCTCCAGTTTCAGGCTCATTATTGTTGCTGGTTTCGTTGTTATTGCCCCAATCATCTCCATTTGATCCGGAGCCCTCGGCCTGCCCATCAGCCGGCGTGTCCGAAGTCCAGTTGCCGCCTTGATTGTTCTGATCGTCCTGGGGTTGGTTCTGTTCTCCCCACTGGTCCCCTCCATTATAGCTATTCCTCGGACTGTTGTGGTGGTTTTGTTCGTTCTGGTTCTGATCACCCCACTGGTCCCCTCCCCCAGTATTCCCAGTCGCAGGCCAGTCCTGCTGAGTCTGTGCCTGGCCTCCAGTTGTGGCCATCCCATCCGATGCCCCCCATGCCTCCTGCGCAGGCTGCACAGAACCAGCGCGCGACGGCATTGCCCGCCTAGAACTCTTCCTAGACTGCTGCTTCTGCTGCTTCTGCTGTTGTGCTTTGTTCCCTTTACTGCCCTGCCTGCCTCTGTTCTGATCCTGTTCCCTATCCAAGGAAGGCTCTCGGCGTCTTGAAGGAGCACGGCTGCGGCCACGGCTGCGTTTACTTGGGGCACGACTTGGAGCATGGGCTCGGGCACGGTCACGGGCCTGGCTTTCCCTTCTCGCCTGTTCCACTGTAGCGGCAAAAGCTTTCAGCTGCTTTGTTCGTTCTCTCTCGGATCCGACGCGGGCCATGATGGACTCTTGCCTGATGCTCGATCGTAGGTAATAGACGTAGAATCCGCCGCCGCCAATCGAGCCGAGGACGGCGACGACTATAATGGCTATTATGCTGTTCTCGTGCATCTTGCGGTCGTCGTATATGTCAACACTGCCGGCAGTTTCGTAGACTAGCTGGATAACGTAGGATGGCTGAGGTCGACTGGAGAGGAGACCAGCTCGCTTCTCACTTCGCTGGCTTGAAAGGGGTATGATTAAGAACCTCAAAACGAGGGAGAGATTGCCATAGGGCTATACTGCTAAGAAGAAGCAGAGAATCAGCAGTTCCAGCTGCTATGGTAGTATATTAGACATCAAAGGGTATAGTTGAATGAATGTGTTAGGAGTGGGAGAGGGCAGCTGACAATGGAAGTAGGAGAGGGGGCCATTGAGGTGAATACCTAGGCCTTGCTACAAGAAGGAATTAACACAATCTTGTGAAGAATGAGAATACCTTAGGACCGAACATATCTAGTCTAACTTTTATCTAATCAAAGTCAATCCATCTGAGCCCCAGAAAGAGCCACCCCAATCCTCTCCAAAAGATCAACATGAAGCAACCCAGTCTTCCCAGTCTCTAGCAAACCTTCCAGCTTGCTCTTAAGAAGACCCTGCTCCTGAGTACCCAACAACTCAAGAGCGTTGAGCTCACTCGAAACCAAAACACCCGCAAGACTAATAACCCTCACGCCAAGGGTATAAGCCTCAGGCTTCGCCATCCAACCAACAAGTCCATCCTCACCGTCAGAACGAGCAAGGATATCCGAAAGACAAGACAGACCATCAGAGATCCAGCGGTAGACATCCTTGAGCAGCTCCTCCTCAAACGCAGCCTTGCCCAACCGCGTCAGGACATAGTCAGACCACAAATCAATCTCGCGAATGGGCTCAATGAACAGATTCTGCTTTTCCTCCTCAAAGAGAATCGTGCTCTCCTTCCTAATCTCAGATGTAACATATGATACGGGCAAGAGAGGTTTCTCGCTGTTTGAATCGCCGACTCTGGGTTCCAGACCGAGGATATACCGCGTAGCCCTAGTGAACAGCAACGTTGAATTGGAATAATTGTCTACAATGAATGTGGCGAAGACCTCGCTTGCGTTCATTGGAGACAAAGCGACTGCCTTTTGAGGGGAGACGGAGGAGTAGGAGAGGACATAGGAGGCCGTTGCCGCGGCGATGTCGCGCAGTTCCTCGTCGTCATCGTTGAGCAAGTCGTATAAAATGAGATATATCTCTAGATAACTTGGGTCGACTCGTGGCGGCTGCCCTGATGGACGATATGCTTGAGCGAACGCGGCGATAGATGTCGCTGCGGCGTAGCGGGTGGTAAATTCCTGATTCCTTCATTAGTACGCTCAAACATGCTGTAGTAAGGGTGCACTTACAGTTTCTTCAGCCAACGCGAACCTAAGCCTTGTTGCCCATTCCTTGACTTCGCTTTCCGGAACCCCGTTGGCCTGTGAGATAGATTTTAGGCCGATGAGGCAGCCCTCCAACTGCAGATCAGAATCCGCCCTGTCTCTGTTGAACCCTTTGCTGGCTGAACCAATCTTGACGTGCGGGGCCAGGTCGCCCAAGGGCAGTGTAAATGACAATGCTGCGTTCTTCGACTCGAGCGCAGCCTGAAGATACGACGCAAGATTCGAGATGACAGGGATCTTGACTTCCAAGGGAAGATTTCCAACGATGATCGAGCTGTAGAGCTTGGCCAGAACCTGGGTATATTTCTCCTTGGCTCCATATACCTCGTGCAGCCTTTCCAATAACCATTGGCAAGCGTTGGGGTCGAGAGTGGCCACTTTATCCACGAATTCCTCGAGGTTCTTGGTGTCACCGCTTGTGAGTGATTTGAGAACTGCGACCCAAGCGAGTTCTCTGCGGAGGAGGGAGAACGCGCGAGTTGTGCTTAAGGTTGTAAAAGAGGGGTTGCTGGAATCGAACACGAAATCTACGGTATCAGGAACCTGATACGTGTCGAAGATAAAGTCCAACAGGTCCACGGTTTCACCTGCCATAATCAGTTACTGGACTCGTCTTAAGAGGGCCACACCTACGTTCAGCGCCCGACTCCACACTCCTCTCAACAGCATCGCTCAGCATCTCCAACAGGGTTGTTTGAGTGAAGGGGGACCTTGCCAGGTGGTAAGACGCGGCAAAAATAGTCTTGATCGCCGACTTGACATCGCCGAGGCGCTCTTTTATAGATTAGCAGTGGTCGAAACGGAATCGGTGAAGTACATACCGTTCCAGAGAGCTGAAGGGGTAAATGCCAGCCGGCGGAGCGAATACCGAATACACAGCGACTCTCCATGTAGGTAGTTTTCGGTCTCAGCATCCCGCGCACTGAGTAGCGCCTGGATATCTTGTAATATATTTGATCGATCCAACAATGAAGCGTAAACTCGGGCTGCGTGTTCACGGATACCCCAGACAGGGCTCTTGAGATGCTGGCGGATCAGGCCAAGTAGCATAGCATCATCTGTGTCCGCAGCGTTGGGGATCTTCTCAGCAATCAGTTCCAAGGCTGGGAAAACTCGCTCGGTGACCATAGCGCTATCAGCTTGCTCAGCACCATCTGCTCTTTGTGGTGCGGCAAGAAGGTTGGAAAGTAGCTGCACAAGACCAGGATACTTTTGGAACGAGATCCGCGCTCCTGGCTCTGACCCGGATTGACCTCCGAATCCCTGGTAATCAGTACGACACATGCGGTTCATCAAAGCGCGGAATAGCATCAGACCAGAGTTTCGAAGTGCCCATCTAGACCAGTCAGTCTACGTTCATAATGCAAGAAAATGTGACCTACATCGGTGATCCCATACACTCCGCCGAGAGGTTCAGTGCAGGCATAAGGAAACCTTCAGTATGAGGTCCAAGCCTGGCATTGGTAAATACCTCTCGGAGGCAGTTCATCGCATGAACTTGGGGCAGCTCAACCGTCTGGTTTTCTGCCTCAAGTTGAGCCGGAATGTGCGCTACGTCTTGAAGCTCGCGCAGAACCTGCTGAAACAACGGGCCACCAGGGTTTGACAACAGAATTCCCCCAACCAAAGCTGGCAGCCCGGCAGAGCGACGCGTAAGTTTGGACGCCTTCTCGAAAATGATCTTTTTGGCTTCCTACATAAAATGAGCCAGAAGGTCTTTCAGTCATCTGGGGTTTAATGTACCTGATACCAAAGTTCGGGGAGTGCGGAGATCTCGGGGTTGCTTGATTGACCGCATCGCTGGCAGCATGTTGCGAATGTCTGGGCAACCGTTGAGAAAGCTCCTCTGTGACGAAGCTCTGCGAGTTGAGTAAAACTGCTCTTCCCAATCTCCTCGTAGTCGCTTCTTGTCAGGCCAGTTTCCCCTTGCGGACCGTAGGTCGTGTTGGATAACGTAGCATGGACAAGGAGACTGTCTATATTAGAATTCGCATGATTATGAAGGGGTTACGTTAACGTACCTGGACTCTCGCAACGCACGCCACGAATAAGAGAGAATGTCCTTGGGTCCAACTTTGAGGTCTTCAATAGGTTCGGCGGCATGGCCTTCTGGGGAATCAATGCATAGCTGAGGCTTTACTTCCTCCCAAATCCTGTTACAGATCGATGATATCCGCGTATGGATGGACCTCCAGTTCTCAGGGCTATAAGAGCCTTCACTGGACACCAAGGTGTGAAAGTCCGCCGAGGAAATAATGTACCTAGGACTCGATTAGCCAGGCTTACGCAACTGGTGTTGATACTCCATACCGTAAGGCCGAAAGATAGCCGTGGAGAGGCGCATCACGCAGAGACGAATTGAAGAGCCCTTCTGAAGAAGACAGTTTCCCCTCGAGCTTTCCCAGAATCAATTCGACAACACCCTGCTTGGTATCCCACCACTTTGTATCTTTGGAGTCTTTCGCATCCGCTGTGACGAAGATTAAATGATATAACAGAGCAACAGTGTCGGCATGATCAGCTCTACTAGTGTTGCTCGCCAGTAACTCCGCTTTAGTCAACGCAGATAATAACTCGGGATCGCCATTATTATGCCCAGCGGTATCAAGAAGCACTGATCTTGGGAAAAGTTTCAAGATGTTAAGAGCTGCTGTTCGCACTTCATCGTAGGGGTCCATCAAGAGGTCCACCAGTAACCTCAGGAGCTTAGGGCCAAAGATTTCCACGTGAAACTTCCACCTAATCTGACGCTGCTCTGGCTTGTTAGACGCCGCACTGATGTAGCGCTCATCAAGACCCGATTCCAGGACAAGCTGCAGTGTTTTGACTGCCATGATATGCCGATGGTAAGAAGCTGTGGTTCGCAAATCTGCCATTAAAAAGTTCACGTAGTTTTGCAGACATGACCGAGTCTCGGCATCATCTCTGATGTAAACAATCGGTTGCTTTTTGCTCAACGTTGTTCGAGGTTCAACTGGATTGTCGATGTTGGCAAGAATGCCGCCCTTCAAGCGGACGATCAATCCACGGACCATGCTCAATATCTCTCCCCTAGTACAGGGGTCCGATTCTGCGTGAAGTGATGGCAGACTTTTAATGATAACCCTAATAGCAGCTGAGGACAGCGGTTTCGTGGTTGATGGAGCAGCTATCAGTAAAGAGAGTGCCGCCATCTTGATGTTGAAGTCATGGTGGAAGAGGAATTGACCAATGAGTTCACTTTTCAAAACCAGTGGCTTTTCGGCATTTGTCTCGAACTTCGTGAAGTAATCTAGTAAAGTCAGTGATGCAATCCACTTATCAAACCCTTCGCACTCACGATCTTCGTGGACCAGCCCAATCTTCTTTCCCAGCTGCAAAGATGAGAACAGCAGGGTCAGTTCATCCGAAGAAAAATTACTCATATCACCAGCTAGCAGGCTTTCCAACGGCAGTGTCCCTAAAAAGTACCGGAAACCGCTGGCACTGATCCCAAACAGACGTAAGAGGATATAATTAGTCAGTTTCTCTAAGATCTCAAGGTTCTGCAATAAGAAGTGTTTGATCGGCTTAACCCAGAGAAAAGCAAGCCTCTCCTTCTCTTCGGTTGACAAGGAAGAATCAAACGGCTCCAGCTTCCGGAAGAAAGTTGTCATTACTTCTCCACATGATGCTGCCAGATCAAAAGCCTTTGCACGGTTCAAGAGCCCCAGGAGAAGAATCTGGACAGCTGCTTCTCTGGACTGGACATCCACGGCTGCTTGCTCGAGCGACTGCTGTAGAAATCGAGGAATTTCTATTGAGGTTACCCGACATTCTTCTTGCAGCACAGTTGGCCATCTCTCCGGATTTCGCAGGAGCCAGGACTCTACCAGTGTAATCAGCTCAGTCGATAGAATAGCCTTTTTATGCAGTAATGTCTCTAGCGCAATGATGGACGCTTTGACTCTGGATCGAGGCTCGCCGTATAGAATGCTGGGCAGGACAGCGTCGACGAACTCCCCCCGAATTGCATCAAATCCAGGCTCGTTACGGGACTTGCCGATAATCACTGCTAGTGACTCCAGGACTAGCTTCATGGGCTTGGGCTTTACGTCTTTGAAGCGAGACAAGAAACCCTCAAACACAGAAACCAGAGTCTCCCGAGAACGAGCTATTTGGCGAGTCTCGTGACATTTCGAGACAAATGCTGTGTTAAGGAATGAGCTCAAGGCATTGCATGCGGCCGTAGTATGGCCATGAGAAATGGACGCTGAACAGAATGTCTGCAGTAAAGAGCTAAACACCTTCTGCGTTTTCCTGCCGATGCCGTCAGAATATATATACAGCATAAGCGGTCAGATTGCTTATACTAGGACGCAATCTTACTCAACATTATCACATGTAAGGGTAAATTTGACCAAAGGACCCTTGGTGATCTGGTCTAGTGTGGCTTCGGGCAGTATTTGTATATCCTGCGCGATATGCTCCATGTCTAGAGGCCCGGCGGTGGCCTCGGTGCTGGAAACGGGTTTATTGTCCATGACTGTCACCATGCAGCATGTCCGTATGAACGAGCCGGTCGATAGCGACCAAATCCACCGAGCAAGTTGCTTTCCGTAGCCCAGATCCCCGCCATTTCTCGATCGTATATCTTTTTGCCGCCTGTGGATTTTCGAAGTGGATCCACAAAAAGGGTTTAGCGCCGGTCTATCCTTGCTCCGACAGCCAGCCGGCTGATCACGGGACTGAAGTTTTTACTCTGCGATTCCTCAGTCTTCGAATCCAAGCGAACTCGGAGGCGACGACGACGACCATCAGAAGCTATATCGGCCAATTCTGTCCTCTGCTTCCCGTTCTTTCATTCGGATTTGTATTCTTTATATCCTTAGTTTATCCAATTTCTGCTCAAAATGTCCATCTGGGACTCGCTCAGCGGCCGCAAACAGACGAAGGGTGCAGATAGCTTTGACGCCCCGGATGCCAGCTCATTCCTCTCCGAGGTTGCCATCCCCGACCCTACTGCACTTCACCCCCTAGCTGGTCTGAACCAAGATACTCTCGACTACATCACACTCGAAGACTCCGCCCTCGACTCGCTCCCCGGCTCACAATCTGTTCTACCGTCGCGAGGATGGTCAGACGATCTCTGCTATGGAACCGGAACCACTTATGTCGCGGCCCTGGCAGTCGGAGGAGCATGGGGTCTTGCCGAAGGATTAAAGCGAACACCAGTGACTGCGCCGCCCAAGATCCGCCTTAACAGCGTACTTAACTCGGTCACAAGGCGAGGACCTTTCCTCGGAAACTCGGCCGGTGTGGTTGCTATGGTATACAACGGTCTGAACTCATTCGTCGGTTATGCTCGGGGGAAGCACGATGCCGCCAACAGCATTGCTGCCGGCGCTGTCAGCGGAATGGTCTTCAAGAGCACCCGTGGACTCAAGCCTATGTTGATCTCTGGTGGTATCGTGGCGGGTATCGCAGGAACATGGAGTGTAAGTCCATTGAACTTGACGCGTTCTTGGTTATCAAGTAACTAATTCCATTACAGGTGGCTAAGAAGGCTATCTTCTAAGCGCGCACGCGTTTGACGATATCTTGACGTCCGCCTTTACTTGCTGCAATGTTTCGGTCAAGCGGGAGGTGATTTAATTTATATTTTCCATATACTGTATTAGAACGACTACCTTGCCTTTTCACAACTCTCTTCACTCTGGCGCTCAACGCATACTTCTACAGCATTGTCCATGGTTTTGGGAACGGGCATGGTAATGGGTCTTGTTAAATTTCTTGTACATATACCAGACTCCTGCGTTTGTGTTCTTGCTGGCGAAAACTGATGCAGGTTTCAGTCCATCTTACCAAGCGCGTTTAATGTTGTCAGGAGCATCAATGAAAATCTGAAAGCCAAGCAGTTCCCAGCTCTCCTAAGGCTATTTACGGTGTGCCGCGGTGTATGCTGTGGAATCAGTGTACTGGTAGCTATGAGAATTGGTGTGGTTCGCAAGCACATGCCAACTATGGAGCACTTCTAGATCCATATAACCCACAAATCGACCTCTCTCTGCCCTATTGCCGGTGCATTCCACGAACCGTTAGGTAATAGCGCTTAGTCTTTTTACAGTCCATATCTTGCAAAGTCAAACCTGCATACATACCAACGCGTGTGCCATCATGCATTTCGAGATTAGGATCTCCCAGCACACGTTATAGTCACAGACTCACGGGCGGCGGGCCTCTTCCGCGGCATCACGATCAGCTCCAGGATTGGCAGGGCTGGGCGCCCGAACCGGCAATCGACTTTCCATATCCAGCACTTTATCCAGGCCCTTTTTCTTGATGCGGGGACAACTAAGCCCGAACAGGTGACAGACCTGCCTGGAACAGCCCGCATTGACGTCGACCAGGGCCAGAAGAGGTAGAAGAAGGCAATCAGCTGACCCCGCTGGACAGCCAAATTTTCCTGCTTCAAGATCAAGCATGCAGGCGTTCAGTTTAAACTTCATACGCCGCCGGTTCTATTAATATATTGGCGTAATCTTACTGTGCTCAGAGCATTACGTCGCTGCTGAGTTTGACTTTGATTTGATTCGGGGTAAATCTCTCTGCCCTGGACCAGCCCCCATCCCGCGGCGCTTCGAACTTCCTTCCTGCCTTGCTCTGCCAGCGCCTCCTTTGGCTCCCTTGACTCACCTTCTCTCAAGCTTGAGACTCTCCGATGCGCTGAGAAGCCACGGTCTCTCTCTCTCGCGAGTATTTGTCCGTCTCAAGGGCGCCCATATTCCCGGCGCCAACCTCTGGGTTTGACCGAGGGGCTCTTCGAAGATTCCCCGATCTTACCCGCACGGTATCGCAAGTATGGCTCTGGCTTCGTTAAATGGCGTTTTAACAACGAAAAATGTCATCTAATGGATGCAGCTCTCCAGGCCCTATACTCGTTCGATGGTTTACCCAGAATCGCCCGCACCGACCGAGAGGTCAGGGTCTGTCACCCTCCAACCCGAGTTACACGGGTCTAGCGCGTCAACCGTTTCGAGTGACAATGAGCTTCATTCAACATCATCCGTGATTCCAGGCCCGGACAGCCTCGGCCCTGTGTCTTTATGCACGGAAACTTTGTCGCCGGACTTGATTCAAAATGCGGCACACAAAGAACACCAGGCATCTCCTCTGCCTGCGCTGCAAATCCGAACAGATGTCTCGGGTGTCCAGTCAAGCTCCCATCGGTTGAGCCCCCATCGCGAGCCCGACTTTTATGTCCACCAGAGTACATCTGCCAGCAGCCTTCCACACCGGACGCCGAGTTTACGGGCGTTGATGGCACCAAGTCACAGTGGGGGCTCCTTGTCACCAGCTTCCCTTTTGTCGTCCCCTCAACTAATGGCCATGGGAGATATCACACCTTTACCATCGCCGATTAGCGGCGCATCGCCATGGAGACTGCCCGCGCGTCGCAATTCGCAGTCGCTGTCCCGGACGTCTTCGGTTGCCTCAAGGACCGGCTCGAGCCTGAGCATGCGTCCGAGTGCTCCGTCGCAGTCGTCCTTGACCGGGGTTTCAGAGCCTCGATCGCGCAGCAAAACATCTGGAATCACGGATAAACAGAGCAGTGACAAGGTCGCGGACACTCCCACTGCTCCAAAACACACGCGCAATCGCAGTCTGAGCGAATACGTGCCGCCAGGCCGAAACATTCCAATCAAACCTCGCCCAGTTGCCGTTTCCGGAACTATCCCACCTCCTGGAATCACCTCCTCGTCGAGCACGGATTCAAAGGCGAACAACCTACATCGCGAGCAGTATCTTGCCGTTCATAGAGGTATTGCTTTACCCAAGGTTCGCCCGCCTTCTCCCCCGCGCAGCAGCGGATATGGTGTAAACGAAAATGAACCCGTCATCCTCCATTCGTCGGATACCCAGGGAGCTGAGGAGTACTACTCGGTGCGCTCTATTCGGACCCAGCAACCTCGACTGTATCGCAAGCTTCGGCAACTTGGCCATGGAACCTTCAGTCAGGTCTCTTTGGCTGTGCGTGTTGAGCCTGAGGTGGCCGACTCTGGTCTCGGCCAAACAGACGACGTGCTTCCGACCCAGAAGCTAGTGGCAATTAAGATCATCGACCATGGACCAGCTGGCGGTGCCGATGAAGAGCGACTGGAGGTCTCCCTCAAACGCGAAGTCGAGATACTCAAGTCCCTGAACCACCCATCCCTGGTTCAGTTGAAGGCTTTTGGGAGCGACGAAAAGCGCGCCCTTTTGGTTTTGGATTACTGTCCAGGTGGTGACTTGTTCGAGGTTGTCTCAAACAACACCAGGCCTCTTACTCCGGGACTTATCCGCCGGATATTCGCCGAACTGGTGGCTGCTGTGCGCCATTTGCATGAGTATTATGTGGTCCACCGCGATCTCAAACTCGAGAGTAAGCTTCCCACTTTCGTCCGATAGAACAAGGCTGACTTGTGATGATCAGACGTGCTCGTCAACCTCCCAACAGAAGCTCTGCAGAGAATTACCGATTGGCGCACTTATGACCGTGCCGTTGTAACCGTGAGCGATTTGGGCCTGTCGCGACGTATACCTGAGCCGCCTGAGAGCCCTCTTCTCCAGACTCGCTGTGGAAGTGAAGACTACGCAGCACCGGAAATCCTCATGGGCCAGCCGTATGACGGGCGCTCCACCGACGGCTGGGCGCTGGGAGTCTTGCTGTATGCGATGATGGAGAGCCGACTCCCCTTTGATGCCCTACCCGGAACCCGGGGCGACCCTGCGAAACTCCGGGCTCGTACCCCCCACCGCATCGCTCGCTGCGAGTGGTCCTGGTACCGGTACGCTGACAGCGATGGCGACTGGGATCCCGCAAAGGGCAGCGGTCTTGAAGGTGCGCGAGAGTGTGTCGAGTCACTACTGAAACGAAGCACCAAGCGCAAGAGCCTAGACGAGATTGCCGCCATGGACTGGGTGAAGGATGCGATTGATGTGCCTGGTGGGTTGAAGCGAGGCGATAAAGAAGTTCCTTGAGCTGGTCTCTGTCTTCTTTCTGTAACTTAATATTCTCTTTGCTTTCTTTTTTGTTCTCTTGACGCTTTTCACTTGTTTACGCTACTACGTATGACCCACGCATGATTACTAGGTCGGCGGGAATGCCGAATGCTTGATGAAGCTTAGCTAGATCTGATGTTATACCCTTAGAATCCTGAAAATGCTCCAGCCTATAGTTCCATCGTTGTGCCAACTAAACAAGCGTAACTGAGGCTTTGATGATCCATCGACCCTAGGCAATCCCATCAAGCTCACAGTGGATCCTCTTACTAACCTCGCTTGCTGATTGGCGCCCGGGGAAGCGAGGGCCAACTCCGGCCCCGACTTCGCTGCGAGCCTGCGGAGAACTTCAGATCCCCGTCTCTTCATAACTTCTTTTCTGATCCTTCCAGCTCGCTCAGAACCCCGAGTGTTTTCCCTAATCTCTCCTCTACTTAAGCTCCTGGGCGTGGTCCGGCATCCTCTCCAGATAATCAGCTGTGATCGGACCGACGACAATGCTTCTCTCACAGACTCGGGGCCGTATGCCCTCTGCTCTCCGGAGCTTGACTAACAGAGCTACCATGTACGTTACCATCCATTGCACGCCCATTCTACTCCGGTGCCCTCGATTCCGTCAATGCTGACTCTCCTGTGTCTAGTCGTCCAATCTCTACGACACTTCCCCGCCAGAAGGCCTCCCCTAAAGACGATGAGCCCGTCCTCAACAAAGTCTCGCGCCATATCACACAGCCCGTCTCGCAGGGTGCCTCCCAGGCCATGCTGTACGCCACGGGTCTCACCGAGGCCGACATGAACAAGGCCCAGGTCGGTATCTCTTCAGTTTGGTACAACGGCAACCCCTGCAACATGCACCTTCTCGACTTGAACAACCGTGTCCGCGAGGGAGTGCAAAAGGCCGGCCTCATCGGCTACCAGTTCAACACCGTTGGTGTCAGTGACGGAATCAGTATGGGCACAAGCGGTATGCGCTTCTCACTGCAGAGTCGTGATCTCATCGCCGACTCCATCGAGACTGTCATGGGTGGCCAGTGGTACGACGCCAACATCAGCATCCCCGGTTGCGACAAGAACATGCCCGGTGTCTTGATGGCCATGGGCCGAGTCAACCGTCCCAGTCTGATGGTCTACGGTGGATCCATCAAGCCCGGCTGCGCCTCCATGCAGGGCAACGCCGACATCGATATCGTCTCCGCCTTCCAGGCCTACGGCCAGTTCATCTCCGGCCAGATCAACGAGCCCCAGCGCTTCGACATCATCCGCAACGCCTGCCCCGGAGGCGGCGCCTGCGGTGGAATGTACACCGCCAACACCATGGCCACGGCCATCGAAGTCATGGGCATGACCCTGACCGGCTCCTCCTCCAACCCCGCCGAATCCCAGGCCAAATACGACGAATGTCTCCGCGCCGGTGAGGCCATCAAGCGCCTCCTCGTCGAGGACATCCGCCCCTCCGACATCATGACCCGCCAGGCCTTCGAGAACGCCATGATCGTCGTCAACATCACCGGCGGCTCCACCAACGCCGTCCTCCACCTCATCGCCATCGCCGACTCCGTCGGCATCAAGCTCACAATCGACGACTTCCAAGCCGTCTCCGACCGCACCCCCTTCCTCGCGGACCTCAAGCCCTCGGGCAAATACGTCATGGCCGACCTCCACAACATCGGCGGCACGCCCTCCCTCCTCAAATTCCTCCTCAAGGAAGGCGTCATCGACGGCTCCGGCATCACCGTCACCGGTGAAACCCTCGCCAAGAACCTCGAGAAGGTCCCCGACTTCCCGGAAGACCAGAAGATCATCCGCCCCTTCAACAACCCCATCAAGGAAACAGGCCACATCCAGATCCTCCGCGGCTCCCTCGCACCAGGCGGATGTGTCGGCAAGATCACCGGAAAGGAGGGCACAGTCTTCACAGGCAAGGCCCGCGTCTTCGACCACGAAGACGACTTCATTGCCGCCCTCGAGCGCAAGGAAATCACCAAGGATGAGAAGACCGTCGTTGTCATCCGCTACACCGGTCCCAAGGGTGGGCCCGGTATGCCCGAGATGCTCAAGCCCTCGTCTGCCCTCATGGGTGCTGGCCTGGGTAACACCTGTGCCCTCATCACAGATGGTCGTTTCTCCGGTGGTTCGCACGGTTTCCTGATTGGTCACATTGTCCCTGAAGCTGCTGTCGGTGGACCCATTGGTCTTGTGCAGGACGGCGATGTGATCACTATTGATGCCGACAAGCGTGTTCTGGATCTCGACGTTGATGAGACGGAGCTTGCTAAGCGACGGAAGCAGTGGGAGGCTGATAACGCGGCTGGCAAGCTGCCGCAGACAGGGCTGAACCTGCGCGGGACGCTGGGGAAGTATGCCCGGAACGTCAAGGATGCTAGCTCCGGGTGTATCACGGATGCTTTGGATTAAGCGGACAGTAGAATTGTATGGGATGATGTATAACTGATACTCTGTTTAATAGCCTAGTTTAGCTTTTGGATTACAGGCGGGATTTTACCTAGAGAACAGAAAAGCGAGTCTTTTTTTTCTTCATTTGTTGAAGGCCATGCATGGTCCATGATAATTAGAGTACGGTGAGTACCGTGTGTAAGCGTGAGCTATAATGAGCTATAATCTATACAACTTGTGCTCCAGTACAATGCATACCCATATCCAATCAAACCATAATAATATAATAATGACCACGAGCGACATCATTCCCGATGCAATTTGTTCCAATGGTAAAGAAAAACCTCCTTGTCATAAACCCCCAGTCCAACTCGTCTCACCCGCCCCATCCTCGCCAGTGCCTCTCCAACCGCGTCCACGAGGTTCTTTTCAGAAGGGCTAAGGTCAATTTTTACCTTCTTCGCCCTTCCTCCCTCGGGTGGACTTACCTCGTTCATTAGATCAAAGTGGTTAGTCTGGATAGTCGACGTCTCCGCCTTCTCATGCACCAGGGGACGACCACCTAGAGCCCCAATAGGCTCTGCAATGCGCACGAAGATACAGTGAGTTGGGCGACTAAGTAATGCCCAGAGAAAGTTAATGTAGTGGCCTGGTAACGGGGTGACAACATCTTCAGGCTGATAGCGTATGGAGATCGGGAAGATCTTCGACGATGATAGAAACGTCGTGAGCGAGGCAGAAAGCGGGAGAACTCCGTGGCCGTTCGAGGTCGTGCATTCTGGAAAGACAGCAATCGGGCGGCCGGGATATTTGCGTTGTAACTCTTCGATGGTGACCAACTGCGCGCCCGGTCGCGGTTCATAGTGAGTTTCTGGCAAATCAAAGGCGCGAACGATAGCCTCAAAAAGCGAGATATGCTCGACCTTCTTGGTCTCGGCATATGACGCTGTGAAAATAGGGTCGAAGATCGCCGCCAAGTAGAGCGCATCGATTGGGGAGGTAAACGAAGCCGCGATCACGGAACCCGGTCCCGGAAGGCGAGACTTTTGCTTAGAAAGCTGCCCTTTCCTGACTCCTTCCACTTGAAGATCAACCCACCATATACTGGGCACCGCCAGTATACACCATAACGCGGCTTTCTTCCCCAACGATCCTATCGGTAACCATTGTAGGACGGCAAAGTAGGCCACGAATGCGAAGATCAAGAACGGGAGTCGGAAAATGAAGAGTAACGCCCGCAGCGGCAGCGGGCACCAAGTTGGTACGGGGGTCAATGGAGCGGGAAGGAAAGGTGCAATGCCGGATCCTGCAACAACTGTCAGATTGCACGTCTACGGAGTATAAGCAATGTCAGGAATCATACCTCTGTCGCGGAATTGATTGTAGCGCTCCATGGTCAGATAGTAAAGTAATGTTAGCGAGTGTCGAGTTCGATCGGTGTCGAAAAGCGTCAACGAGTGTCAAAGAATATGGGTAAAGTCGTATATCGATGGAGCGTTAAAGAGAGATGAAGTTGTTCTGAACGGCCATCTCACACAATGCGAACTACGGATTTTATATGGACCCTGGTCGGTCTTGCAGTTTGAGTGTTCGAGAATGGAAGGCGTAATCAACGACTCTGGTCCGTTGCTATTCGTCCTTTGTTTGGAAAGTGTGGTAGATTTGTAAGGAGGCAAGCACGGCGGTCGAGGTGTGAACAGCTATCGCGGTTACTGACGGCTGACATGTGAAATTTCTGCCTTGACGCCTGAGGCTTGCGAGATTATCCACATTCCACGATTTGGATAGTAACGACTCGACGCTCTAAAAATCATATTGATAATGATAAAAAACACATTGGTATATGACAATCTATGATCCCCGAATATATATAACCCAGCCAGCCGAACGCCTTCGCACATAAAAGATAACACCACTATATATACATCGAAATGAAACCAAGCACATACCAATTAGTCGATTAATCCCCATGCTCTTCCATCTTCTCATCAACAGGCGAAGGCAACTCAAACACCCAAATCGACACACCCACGAGACAAAACGCCGTCGCAGTCATCATCCACGCGAGACCAACCCAAGCACCACCCCAATCTAGACCGATCTGGAACACAGTTGTGATGGATAAACTAGCAATGACATTGCCAACTGCCTGCAGGACCTCGATGACGGTAAACAGTCTCGCCGTTTCCTCGCGCTTGACAAGCGTCGTGATCAGCGAACGAGCTAGATACGCGAAGCCGGAGCCAGACGTCTGAATGATCAAGCTGGGAATCAGCATTGCGATGCTGGGAGACAAGCCGATACCCAGCGTGCCGACGGCAAGGAAGACAATACTTGCGCGAGCGAGCGTAAGGTCCTTCATGTTTGACTTCATGCCGCGCAGGATGTGCTTTGAGATTGCCGGGATGATGAATAGGAATAGCGGGATTGTGAGGGCTGGTTTGAAGGAGATGAGGAGGTTCGCTTGCGCGATTGTCCAGTTGTATCTGGCCGAGATATACTGCACTAAGAACCAGGATGAGCCGCGGCTGAGTCGGTAGACGAGGAAGGCTGTGAGGAGGAGAAGAACGCGCTTGGTGCGGAAGATGAAGGCGTACGGGCTCAGGTATGAGCGGATTAGAATGCCTAATGAGGCAGGGAACGAGGTTCGTTTTGGGTGGTTGAGGAACGGCGCGCCTAGATCCTCATCTTCGTTCACGGGGTCTACCATGTACTTCTCCGACGAAACCGAGACTTTGCGCTCGTGCTCGCGCTCGTCATTTGCAGATGCAAGCGGGTCGAGTTCCATGTCGGGAAATTGCTCGAGAGTACGAGGCGTAACGGCATTCTTCGTCTCAGGCAGGAGCAGTGCCAAAAATGCACCAACAATCACAATACTCCAACCGAGTATCAGCGGAAACCAAGGGTTCATAGTCATCAGCCACGAACTCGCGGCGCTGGAAACGAAATCGGCAGCCATGCTCGCAACGCCGAAGCGGAAGAACATCACAGCCCTAAACTCGTTAACCGGGTCCAAGCCAAAGCACAAACAGTGAACTCACCTCTCCTCTTCGGTGGTCACATCAGACATCATCGTATAGATTACAGCAACAGTAACGACCGGCCCACCGCCAAAGACGAACGTCAAGCAAGAAGCCCAGGTAGCCTTCAGCGGAAAGATATCGTCAAACCACATAACCACAAACATGATCACAACGTTAAGAATAAACCCCGGGATGCCGAGGCAGAGGGTCTTTTTCCGACCATACCGGTCCGCTAGCAGCCCGTAGGGCGCAGCCAAGATGACACCTAGATCCTGCATCAGCCCTGTCCGCTTCGCTTCATCTCCATGCCCGCATCTCCAAATGATGACGGACCAATTGACGGGATGGCAATGACATACTCAGCACCCCCTGGAAAAACTCCATATACCCCGTTACAGCGGCGATCTCACTCTGCACCTCCTTGACTTTACACAGCTCCTCGAGAACCTGGCCGTCGGCGCCAATCTTGGCTGGGTCGAATTGCTCATAGTACTCGCGACAAGCAATCGATTCGTAGATCCTCGTCATGGGTCCTCCGGCCATCACGAAGCCGACTTCGACGGCGAGGATCATGGCGAGTAAAGTGACCATGAGGCGCGAGCGAATTGCGCCATTGATGACCACGCTTTCTTTGCCTTCATGTGCTCGCATGGATGACTGCGAGATATGATCGCCATGTTGATGTTGCGGCGGGAGGAAAGGGACGTCTTCTTCGCTGTCGCGTGCGTCCTGGTAAGGTTGATGGTGCTGGTGAGTAGGGGACATCCTGAGTCCCCTGTATCATCCCTGGATAGGTGATAAAAATAGATTAACAGGGTATTATAGATAGACGAATTCACATCAGAAGGTAGAATTGGTTGAAAAGAAGAGCTGCACACGTTTATTGAAGACGTGCAGACGTGCAGATGTCACGTCACGACTCTGGGGAGAGGAGGGAGCTGAAGCTGCGAGAACCGGAAGCACAGGAAAAGCAAAGATTATGAGACAAGAGGCAGAAGCAAATATAAACATTTCCATTGGAACCAAGACATACTCCGTAATAAGTATGATACAGTAGTCCAATAATCTGCAATGGCCCAAATCTAAGCCATCGGCCATGGGGGCCACTAGGGTTGTACAATTTACCGTAAAGAATAATTCCTTACCCAAAATTACTAACCAAGGTTTATTTATTACTAACAAAGTAATAAATCACGTGATATAAAAGTAGGTTTAAACTAACTAATAAAAGTATAGCTTAGTGCTTAGGTTTTTTACCAGCTAATTAAATACAGGGATTTTTAATTACTTACATAAAAAAAATACCAAAGGCCTATATTTATAATTTACACCTTATATTTAATAAAATATATATTTTTAAATATTAAAACTTTACCACCCTTACTAAAAAATTAAAAAACTTTACTAATATAATTAGGTTATAAAATCCTTTGCTAAAAAAGAATTTTATATATACCACTATTATTAAAAAGGTATTTTTATATTTTTATAATTTTTTTTAGATTTTTTAATGTGTTTTAAAAACCTTTTTTTAAATTATAACTATTAAATATAAACATTGCACCTGGACACGCGCTAAAAACTTTACTTAATAAAAAACTTATTTTATAAAAAAGTGCATTAACTACCTTATTTTAATTAAATTAATACCTTTAGGCCTTTCTCCTAATTAATTAGTTTTTTTTTTTAATAGTAATCTTAAGCAAGAAGCTTATTAGCTTATTAAAATAATTATTTTTACTAGCGCGCGGCCTTTTTTTTTTTTAATAACCCCTATTTTTAAGAACTTTTTTTTTTTTAATATAAAGGCTTTAAATTATTATAATATTACTGGCCTGATTTTAAACTAGTGCTATACTTAAATCTTAAAGCTTATAGCTATAAAGCTCTTAAAAACATGCTATTTTAATATTACTATTAATAAAATAATTATAGTTAATAAATAGCAAATAATAACTATGTATTTTAATACTTATAAAAACTCCTTTTTTTACTGCCTTAAGGAACTAGGGGATATAGCTTTAAATATAAATTAGGTTTTTAACTAAATATATAACTATATTAAGAAGTACTTTACTAAAAATAAGGCTAGTATTAACTTTTTTTGTATTAATTTTTTATTTTTTAATATTTATAATATTATAATAGTTATATAAGATTATTTTATAGCAAAGCTAGGTATAAAACATGTTTTTTATATTTCTTATAATTTACATGGCCTTTAGCTAGTTATTAAAAATCTTTTTATTAAATTTTGCTCTTTTATTAAAGCCACCTTTAATAAGGCCTTAAAAATTATATTACACTTTACTAAAGCGCCTAGGCAGTTAAAAAAACTCCGCGCCTTTTAAGTTATTAAGTATAAAAATACTAAGGCCTTAATTACTTTAGTTATTATTTATTAGGGATTTTAATATAACATGCTTATTTTTATTTAGTAAACTTAAAAAGCTATAAAAAACTAGGCTTATAAGTTTATAACATAGCTAGCAAAAAAAACTAATTTTAAAATAACTTTAATTTATATTAATCTAGTTTTTTAAAGTAATTTAAATAACCTTATTTAACTACTTAAGCTACTAAATCTAAAGATCACTATTTTTAAAGGCTAGTAATTAAATCTTATAATAATAAGCCTTTAAAATTACCTGCTTAATAATAATAATACTAATAATAATACTAACACCTAGGTAACTAACCGCTAGCTAAAGCTTTAAAAAAATTTTAAAAAAAAATTAATAAAGCCCCCCTTTGGTATTAATTTAGCTTAGTATTTTAATATTAAATAGCTTTTTTAAATAAATTAATAAATAATAACATTTTACTAGCTTTCCTATTATTTTTATTTACTTAACACCTACAAGCAGGTTCCGCTGGCGGATTAAAAATAAATAAAAAAGATTAATAAGTTACTAGTTAAATATAGCGGCCAGAAAGGTCTAAATAGCTTTTTTTTATTTTAAAATTAGTAAGACTACTTTTATAATAAAGTAATTTAAAAAAAGAAACTACTTTTACAGCCCTTTAATTAATAAAATAAGCAGGCAAGTTTTTTTTACTATATAAATTTTATAAAAAAAAAAACTAACTTAAGCACTTAAATAAAAATATTTTACTTTAAAACTTACTAATCTAGCCCTTTACCTTTATTATATAACTATTAATTTAGTAGTAGCTAAAAGATTATTTTTTATAATAAAGCTATAATATACTAAACTCCGCAACTAGTTAAAAATAAAGTAAGTTAAAAAGCTTACCTTTATTTAATAAAATGCCTGCTTTATTAATAAGATTTTTAGTGTTTTACAGGCCCCTATACTAAAAAAATTTAATAAAATAATGTTTATTAAAAATTAAAAGTTAAAAAAAAGTTTCCTTTGGCTTAGTAACTTCCTAGTTAGCATGGATAAAAAAAACACTATAAAGCTAGCTTAAATACTTAGTAAATAGGTTTATAAGCTTATTAACTAGCTGCTATTTCTTTAATTATATAAATAACCTTATATTAATTAAGTTCGGGGGCTAATTTACAGGTAGTTTAGTAACTAGTAAGTAGGTAATTTAGGGGTATATATAAAGGGGAGCAGCCGTAGTAATATTTATAATAATATTTTAAATAAAAACTTTTTATTAATTAGTAAAAGTAATATTATAAAGGTCCAAACTTACCTGTATTTACGCTTTTTAAAAAGAAGTTAATTTTATATATAAAGTTAGAATTATTACTTTACTAGCAGTCCTTTACTTAATAATTCTACCGCGGCGCTAATCTAATTAAAAGGTAGTAAGTCACGTGATTTTATTCTTTTRTCAGGAATCATTCCTTACCAAAAAAATCCTTAAATTTCAACTTTCCGTAATTACCGTCAGCCATTTTGTCCATCCCTAGGGGCCACAGCCCCGTTCATTGGCTGCTAATTCAGGAGGTGCGCAAGCTGAAGAATGTAAGCTTCAAGCAGGGGATAAGAGACAGCTGTCAGTATAAAGATTCTTTATCGTCTTGTCCATACAACAAAGGGTTTGATTTGATCTTTCACCAAAGTAGAGACGATCAATGGGCGCTGCTTGCGCATCCTTGCCCCTTTTCTCTGCTTCTCCACCAGGGGAACCAAACTGTGGGCGGCTGAAACATTCTTGGAAGCTGCCCTATTTCCCGGAATCCTGATGATCAGCACTAACAGCACTGACGGCACTGCCTGGCAAACTGTTCTTTCTTGGCTTTCGAGCATATCTTTAGTTCCGGATGACTTTGAAGCGCAGCAAGGCACCCGCTTACATCCGGTGACTATGAAATACTATTGCCTAGTAACCATGTTCTTGGTATGAGATCAGCTTATTACGTGGTAATATATGTTCGTCTCGTATAGATCGGCTATGATACAATGGCAAGTAACTGGCTTGCTTTAAAATCGACATGTCTAGACCTATACCCTGCATAACTAAAAGGCGTCGCGTCGGTCCAGCCACGGGCGCCCGCTCTCGGAACAGCTCTAGAGGTCGTCAACTTGCACAGACAGGCCTACTCCTTGGAAGCCGGCTTCCTCGAAAAGAGTGCCGCGAGCCTGCACCACTGCTGAGATCTCCAGGAGGAATTCGTACAGAATCACAACGTTGGTGAGGACGTGGCCGAGAGTTGCACTAGCGTCCTTCGGTTTGTGCTCCTCCTCATCATCTATGATCGCTACCTCTGGATCTGTCTGTGCCGCCCCCTGCCCGCCGTTCTCAGTCGAGCCATTGGCGCTGCTCGGTCGATCATCTAGCAAGAAGGGTGCTGATAATCGCTTGCGTAGCTCTTCGGCAGCCGAACGAGCCTCCGAGGCGTCGCGGGGCGGAGGCGAGTGTAGTGTATTTGCAGCATTTTCTTGTAATGGAGACCCGACATTGCTGCGTTGCGGAGACGTAAGATTTCGCAGGTCACGTCTGCCACGCGGTGCCCCTTGGTCGGTACCTAACTGCGGCGTTCTCGGCGTAGAAGATCTGTCAGCAGAGCGTGTAGCAGGAGTTCCGGGTCCCTGCCCAAGGGGGTCGGACGGTTCATCGTCCTCGTGCAGCAGGCCTCGACGTGCGGCTATCAGAATATCAAAGTCGGGAATCTGTTTTCGCCATTCTTGGACTCTGTCGACAAGTCTGTGTAGAAGAGCGGTGAGCGCAGGTGTATCTGTGGATGACCAGCTGGGTTGTCGATATACACTGTGAACCTGGTTGAGTATATCTGTCGAGCTATCGTCCTCTTCTGAAACGCCATCAACCCTGGCATACTCGTACTTTGCAGGATCTACAAGCAACCATCCGTCAAGTGCCATAAGGTGAGAGGAAGCGATGCTCATCAGGACTTCCGTCAAAGCCAGGTTGACTATCACAGTGTTGGTAAAAAAGTTCTCTAAACAACCCAACAACTGGCGAAATATCGGGTCTTCTTGACGAATCTCAAGGGGAAGATTTTCCGAGCCGTTATCCGGCAGGGGTATGCACAATCGGGATTCAAGGATCCACGATGCATCTTTGAGGTAATTATCGAACGACTGGTCCAATGTTGGCTCATCAATAATCGAGGTGGCCAGGGTCAGAAGTTGGCCTAGTTCCGCATTCAACGCTCCAATCGTCCGTTGTTTGGCGGGCTGCCCGGGGTTAGTACGGATCAAGGACGTCGCAAAGGAGGAATATCGCTGCAGAATAACAGTCAGTAGCCGCAATGTAGCCAGGACAGTCTGCCGATTAGGTGACTGAAGTCCAAGGAGGACAAGATCCCTTAAGTTGAAAAGGGACGGCGATGGCCGAGCTGCTTCTTCTGAAAAGGCAGCAAGCACGTCTAGAGATTTCCGCCGACTGGCTGACATATTCTTCTTCTTTTCGTGTACGTCCGAGCCAGAAGGTGACGCAAGTAGGAAGAGTAGGATCCGTTGAACCAGGTCATCCTGATCCACTGAAGCGAGAATGCGATAAAGGTAAGTGAGTACTGCCGCTGTTGAGCCGCCCTCAACATCAGACGATTCGAGCAATGAAGGGTATCTAACGGACGACGATCAGTAGAGGTACATATAAAGGACATGGAAGACTGACAGTAGTTGTTCGAGAAATAAAACCTGGAAGTGGTCTAACAAGGTGGCGACCACCTCGGCTGATTTACAGTGATCAATAGTATCTTGCCAGAACAAGAGGTAAGCCATGAACGAATCCATCGATGCGCCGAGTGCAGGCGGAAGTGCTGTCTCCTGCTCTGCATGATCGGAGTGCGATATGATATGCGGTACCTCGGGCTCTACATCCAGACTAGAGGTTAAGCTGATGATGAGTTAGCGAGTCTCGCCTGCTTCACTCGATGATCGATAGTACTCACCTGCCCAGCTGACTGTATAAAGCACCTAGCCCAGTTGCCATCAGAGTAGCCAGATCACTCTCGATCAACCATCGCTCGAGATCCTTCGACCGCGACGCTGTCTCTATCAAGTAAAGAAGCCCCGTTCGAGCGAAATCGCCCGCCCTCCCCGCATGGTGCACCCATTCCACTAATAGGTAGAACAACGGGAAATCGTCCGTTCTCATCGTGCCCGCGAACTCGACACTACCAGTACTCTGATCCTCATCGTCCGTTCGGGGAGCAAACCACGCAGGAAGGATGTTGGGCTGGAGACGGATGTTGTTCGCAACGCCAAACAGCAGCTCCACCAGCCTTCCCTCAATATCTGCTGACTTCTTATCTGCACGACGGACGAGATCTACCAGTGCACGCGCAAACAACCTGTTATCGACCACTCCATCAACCTCCGAATCTATTAGGGTATTGAAGAGGACCGTCGCCGAGCGGAGCATAGCCTCATCGTAGGACGAAAGTGCGAGTTTGGTGACGGTAACGAAGATCTGAGAGGATGCGGCGTAGGCAAGACATGGATGGGGTGCAGGGCCGCGAGATTCATCGCCCAGAACAGAATTGAGGCGCTCGATGCAATGGCGCGCGTGTACGATGGCTGCTTGTTCCGCTGCTGTCGAATTGCTGGAGCGCCATATTTGCTAAAGATAGGCGGGGAATGTTAACGAGCTGACGTTTGGCTGGCATTTAGATTCCGGCGACTGACCTGCAGGGTGTTGCATGTCCGCTTAAAGGCTGTCAATCGCTCCGTGGGGGAGGAAGCTCGAGGGCTCTTTGACAACGAGCGGGAGCCGCCTATAATCCGAGACCACTATGTTCGATTAGGAGAAGCCACATGGACGCGCAACGCGTAATTTGAACAGGGTTTTCAACATACAAAATCCATTTTACGGTAGCCACGTCATGATACTCCCTCCAGGGAGAAGCACGAGCAGGAGATGCTGCTGAACGAGAGATTAAGAGGGAGAGTGGAAGTACTCCGAGTATGCGGCCTGGTGTCCCTGAAACCGAGAAGGGCTTAGTGTACTACTCCATTCAGGACTAGCGTGTTTGCTAAGGTCATCTACAACTATACAGGTTACAGCATGATACTTCCAAGGTTGAAAAATAAGCAAGACATTAACGCATTGAAAGCCAGATTGATGGCTTGAGTGATATCAAAGTACCCAAGAGCAAAGCCTTATTGACATCGAAGATGCACGCCATCCCACCACCGCAACGCCGAAGAATATGCGCACCATCCCGGTCTAAAACAAAAGAAACGCTACCCATCATCCCATAATAACACAAATAGAAAGACCACAAGGCAGAGACTAATCACTATCATCCTTTGGCCGACGACCACCACGCTTCCGTTTTGGTTGCTCGTTCTGATCACTGCCATCATCCTCATGCTTGCGCCCCGCCGGTTGATCAGGGACCTTGGCGATGATGTCTGCTAGGAAATCCAACACTTCGTCTTTCGCAACCGCTTGCTTGAGGTGAGACGCGGTTACGCGTTTGGAATTTCGGTCTTTGGCTTCTTTCGCGGCTTTCGTGACGAGTGAGATCATGAAGAGTTCAAGTGCTTTGGCTGTAGAGGTCATCAGTTAGCATACTCCTCAAACAATCGGAATTGGAAAAGTTCCAATACGTACAGACAGCAATAGGAGTCACTTGCGCAACCTTGCCGACATCTTCATCCGCCTGCATGATACGCTTGATGCGTGCTACAGGAAACTTGGTCTTGACCTCAATCCCAGCGGCCGGATCCAGTTTAGGGGGCTCTACAGGCTCCGGAGACCGTTCGGGCATAGCGGGCTCGTGGTAGACTGGCTCCTCAAAGACTGGCTCGTCGTACTGCGGCTCTTCATATTTAGGCGCAGGCGCAACTTCAACGGCGCGCGCCAAACGGGAGGACCGACGAGCCATATCGGAGTCGAAACTGTGGTCGAGGTACGGGGGGATGTATGGTTGGGAAGTCCTGGCGGAGGCGACGGACGGGTGTTGGTAGTGCGGGGTGAAGAAGGGCGAAGCGTCGTAGGATGCGCGATGGGCGACCGGACTTGCGAATTGGTAGACGGGGGAGGGGATCGTGGGCTGGAAGGTGGAAAGGTCGGGAGAACGTGGGCGATAAGAGTTGTCTTGCTCTGTCATTGCTGGCAAATCGGTCTCAGCAACTGGCAATGGTATAGGTATAGAGAGGTATATAAGTGTAGCGTACGGCGCGTCGACACCGGACGGGACGGGGGCAGCAGCACCGAGTGCGCTGCCGGTTGTGGATAGAGGACGCGTAGTTACCTCTGCTGCAAAGAACTGAGTGATATCCGATCTGAAGAATCAGGCTGATCGCGACATCCGTCGTGAGGACTATAGATGTTGTTGACGGCCCAAGCTCCGGTGCGTGGGCCCAAGGGTCGTCGGGGCCGTGGCAGTTTGGCCAGAAAAGATTCAAATTCTTTCTTCCGGGGGGCGCGACCGGCTTTTTAGCCCTTTTAACCCTGCCTTGGCCGCGCTAATTTTAAAACAAAAATCATCAGAATCGAAATCATTTTTCGATCCTGGCTCGAATTCCTGATGTCGCTGCTTACTTAATTTCTCCTTTCTTGCCTTGGTCGAACTATGCTTCTCTCTTCATAAGTTCTCTTTTGCTACTTGCCCAGTCTCCTAGTTCTCTTCTCTCGCATTATCCCGCTGTTCCCTTCCTTCCTCATCACATGTAACTAAATGACTCTTCCAACTCTACCTCGCCACATCGCCCAAACAGTCACCTTTGATGGTCACAGCCCTGATTGGTTTCGCCGCGCTTGATCCCGCCTTTGTTGTCCTTTGATGATGCAAGTAACTTTAACGCCTATCAAATGGTATACTCTTTATGATTCATCTTGTTGCTTGTATATGTTTATTTCGTGTTTACCTATTTGTCCCACCTTTTGTTCCTCGGACGCTGCATGATGATACACAGAGCCCCAGAGATGTAGAGGATAGCTGTGCCAGGCTGAAACCATCCACGTCGTGGACTGGTATCGCTTGCTACGGGTTTATCATACACTCATCGGTGAGGGACCAAAATTACTTGATCTAATCTGATCGCGTTCAAGCACATCAATGATCATACTCCCAAGATCTTGCCCTTCCCCATGGTTCAAAGCCCTAACCAGCCCTGGAGAGATAGAGTCATTGGACTATACTCGGCGGGGTAAGAGAAGAAGGACTAGGCTGGACTTGGATTTCAGCCTTGCCTCCGGGCCCCGGTCGATGTCATCCTGACATGCACGTTGATACTTCCAGGCACAGCTGCGGCTAAAACTGCCAAACTGCAGTCAGCTGGTATTGGTGAATTTACAATAGTTCTCCGTTATATACTGCTCCCTTTTCTCTTGATATGACAGCCATTTCTTGGATGATATTCTTCAAAATTTTGTCTTAATTTCAGTGTAGCGTTTTTATATGTAAGAAGAGTCAGGGACTTAGAACTTAAGATTTACTGTTAGGTGTTCTTGACCCCGGCCTGATTCGATCTTTCGCCGCAGGTACGAGAGTGGAGTCCAAATCAGATCGGCGATAAGATAAGAGGCGGAAATTAAATTCTTCCGGCGCGATCTTGCTTTTTTTTGGGCGGCTTGAACAAGTCCAGTCATTTCCTCCACCGTTGTCGACTCTCGAATCCGTCTCGATGGCAACATATCCCGCTCAAGATGCCTCCTCTTCTGAGGATGGGTCGTCCCCTCCTCCACCAGATTCCGAGTCTCCGTCGACGCCATTACCACAGACGTTTCAAGAATTAGGCGTCATAGATTCGCTTTGTGAAGCCTGCAATACCCTTGGATACTCGGCACCAACGCCCATCCAGGCACGCTGCATTCCAGTTGCCCTACAAGGACGAGATTTGATCGGTCTCGCGGAGACAGGTAGCGGGAAAACTGCTGCCTTCGTGTTACCAATCCTCCAAGCGCTAATGGAGAATCCCCAGCAACTCCACTCCCTTATACTCGCACCCACCCGAGAGCTGGCGCAGCAGATCTCGCGTGCCGTTGAAGCTCTGGGAGCTACTATCTCTGTACGATGCACACTCTTGATCGGTGGAATGGATATGGTCCCACAGTCCATTGCTCTGGGGAAAAAACCACATGTTATCGTCGCAACTCCCGGCCGACTGATGGATCATCTGGAAAATACAAAAGGCTTTTCGTTAAGGCATTTGAAATACCTGGTGCTGGATGAGGCCGATAGATTACTGGATATGGACTTTGGCCCTATTCTAGACAAGCTGCTCAAACTGCTTCCACGAGAGAGGAGGACTTATCTATTCTCTGCCACCATGTCGAACAAGGTTGAGTCACTTCAGCGCGCGTCATTAACCAATCCAGTTCGAGTTGCCGTTTCAAGCAAGAACCAAACAGCGTCAAAACTTCTACAGTCATTTGCACTTATCCCGCTCAAGCTGAAAGATATATATCTTGTGCATTTGCTGCAGGAGCGAACAGGCCAGATGGGCATAATTTTCGCACACACAATCCACGAAACCCAGCGACTGGCTATCATGCTGCGGCACCTTGGCTTTCCAGCTATTCCAATCCACGGCCAACTATCCCAAAGCGCTCGGTTGGCTTCCCTGAGCAAATTCCGTGCACGTAGCCGGAATCTACTTATCGCAACTGATGTTGCGGCCCGCGGATTGGACATACCCTCTGTGGACTTTGTTCTTAACTACGACCTGCCTTCGGACTCCAAAACCTATATTCATCGTGTCGGCAGAACTGCCCGTGCTGGAAAGAGTGGTATAGCCATTTCATTCGTAACACAATATGAAGTGGAGCTGTGGCTGAGAATTGAAAATGCTCTTGGCAAAAAGGTGGATGAGTATAAGGTAGACAAGGACGAAGTTATGGTCTTTTCCGAGCGAGCCAATGAGGCGCGGCGAACTGCTGCAATAGCAATGAGAGACATGGAGGATAGAGGTCGGGGGAATCGGATGAAAAAGAGGAAGAGAACCAGGGATGATATGGATCAGGAAGAAAAATAATGAATAAGACTGCATGAGTTGGCGTGTTCACCGGTTTATATCCTCACGATTCTGTCTTCTGCCTGCCTGTCCATTGTGTTCAAAAGTTTGTCTCCCTGAGCGGTCTATTGATGTCTCTGATTCCCAGAATATGTGTTGTATGGGTATAATGTCAGCCAATTTATTAAACTTCACAGTTTTGCTTTTGTAGAGAAAAGTAGCGCAAGCTGAATTCACGCTCCATACTTGAGAACTCATTTGATACAAAGCCTAGTGTATACTGTAGGTTTGGGTTCTCACAGGCTTGTGATGCAAGTCACAATGTAGAAAGGGCAAGGGTGAAGGTTGTTCCGGTCCGGCTTCCGCCTCCACTCCGAAGCCAAACCATTGCGACAGATTCTAAGGCTTCCGAGTCCTCACCCTCTCGTGTGACGCTGTTGGAAATGCACTGATGGTCGACTAGAGTCATGTCGCGCTTTTCTGCCTTTTCGGCCTGCCTTATTTCGTCCTAATTGACTCGATCGAGCTTTTCTTTGCTGCCTGTGTGTAGCTTATCTTCGCAATGGCGGCTGCTCAGCCTTCGGGCTCGATGGACATCGCGAGGTGAGCCATGGGTGGAACCCTATATCCGTTGTGCCTTGTGCTAATCCATCTTCTGAGCTTCAGTACTTTAACCCAAGATGAAATCCCTTTTAAATTGCGCTGCGCCATTTGCAACAAGCTTGCCGTAAACGCCTTCCGTCTTCCGTGTTGTGATCAAGCGATTTGTGAAAACTGTAAGCGCTTGCCTGATTCGCACACTTGCCGCTCTTATCCTTACACGGATTACAGGTCAAGCATCACTCCCGGACACATGTCCAGTCTGCGCACACACTCCCATTTCGTCCGATCTCTGCAAACCGAACAAGGCCCTCAGGACAACGTTAAAGGCGTTCCTTCGCACGGAAGAGAAGAAGCGGGAGAAGGAGCGACAGGAAAGACAGGCAGCACAGCCTGCTACCTCTGACGAGGCTGCACCTGTGGAGGAGACCTCGATCAAACAGGACATCCAACAGGGCTCGAATACCGTTGAGGAAACCCCCGCAGGGGCGCCGTTACCGGATACGCAAAACTCTTCGGCACCACAGTCTGCTGATATCGCAGTTGCAGAAGCTGCTGATTCGAACGTCCCCAGCGCGGAACAGAACGGGACGAATGGGCTATCCCAGGTACCGAAATTTCCTCGTTGGTGTATATTACAATCTAGCGCGGATGATTAACAGACTTACAGGACGAACAGCCTGAGCAAATCGCTCCCGATATAGCGAGTCAACCGAATGATGCGGAACAGAAGGAGAACGTCGAAGGCGACAAAACCGAGAATGCAGAAAATACCGAATCCGCTGAACAACCTGAGCAGGACGCCCAGAATGGGGTGACAGGCGCTGGTTTTCCCAATACTATGGGGTTCAACATGAATCCGGGGATGTTTCCGAACATGGCGTGGGGCGCAAACCCAATGGCTCAATTCATGGGCAATGGAATGATGGGTTTCCCCAATCCTATGGGTATGTTTAAAGACGCTTGTTCTTTTATGATGAACAGTCAGCTAACGTTAGTCCTTAACAGCAATGGCCGGAATGGGCATCGACCCAATGGCTGCGAGTCAGGGCATGTTTGGAGGTTACGGGATGAACATGAATGGCATGAGCAATGGCATGAATATGGGGATGGGGATGTACGGTGGTTGGGACGGCTCGCAGAACAATATGTGGAATGGAAGCCAAGATAAATTCAATCCAAATGCTTTCGCGAATGGTATGGGCGCGCAGTTTGGGGACCCGTCTGGCTTTGGCGGATATAATATGTCTCAACCGAACGGAGTTCATCCTCAAATGCAGCAGCAGCAGTTTCCTAACCAAGACTTCCAGAACGGCTATCATGGTCCAGGCAATTACCGGGGTCGCGGCCGTGGATACTACTCCGGTGGCCGTGGTCGTGGTGGCTACAGCGGCCATATGCAGCCTAGTTTCCCCCATAATGCTAACTCTGCGTTTCAAGATAATGCCTCTAACGGAGACCAGCCCGCACCTTCACAACCCGAGGAAGGCGCAGCAGATGCAACGGCTGCTGATGACACCCAGGTTTCGGAGGGAAAGAACATGGCAGACGGACCAACTGCAGCTAATGCAGCCCCCAACGACCCAGCTTCAAATGACTTAGACGACAAGACCAGTGGTGGTAATCTGGACACCACGCCTAGCGCTGGTGGCCAACCTGACCAAGCCGTGAACGCGGAAGATCAGCTGCAGGGCATTCCCACCATCGATAGTCTTAACCAACCGAATAATTTCGGAGCCATGGGTGCACCGGCTCATATGCATCAAGGCTTCAATAGAGGTGGTGGCTATATGCGCGGAGGCTTTCACGGTCGTGGCGGCAGCTTCGGTGGGCAGCAGTTCATGCCAGGACCAAATATGGCGCCCCGAGGACCGGGCGTTGAGGGTGCTCCAGCTGCGCCGAGAGCGATGAGGCAGGGTCTGCCAAACACTAGCGTTTTCCGGCAGAGGAATTTCCAGCCAGCCGGCCGTGGCTCCATCCAGCCCGGCAGAGGCCCTGAAGCTTCAGATACGTAAGTTGCTACCTGAAATGCGTGTCATTGTCAATCATTGAGCTGACGAGTATTTTGCAGCCCGCATACTGAGCCAGCCTCTGAAGAGCAGCCTCAGTCGACATCCCGATCTATCTCTAGAGCAAGATCGAGGTCCAGGCCAAGGTCGAAATCCAGAAGCAGGTCTCGATCTCCCATGCGAACCCGGTCGAACAGCCGTCGAAGGTACCGTCCGCGCTCTCGGAGCGCTGAGAACAATGCAGCCGACATTGATCGGCCGCGGGAGCGACGAAGAAGGCCTCACGATGATAGAGACAGGATTGCAGAAGACGAGCGCCGCACTCGGTCGCCGTCCATCGAGTCTCTTAGGTCATCACGCAGGGACAAGGAACGAGACCAGCGTCGCAGTCGTCGCAGTCGTCGATCTCACCGTCGGCGCAGCCGCAGCCGCAGCGCAAGTGCTGATCGCAACGGTGATAGTCGTGACAATGATCGCCTCGCTTCCATTGCCGAAGAGAGAAGCAGCTCCAAATCTCGAAGTCGAAATGATGAGCCCCTAGAGAGTTCGAGCCATATCCACCGGTCTGGAAAGGACCGTTCAAGCCGACGCGAAGAGGATCGAGAACGGGACAGAGATGCCCGCCGACGTGACCGGGACCGTGAGCGCGACCGCGATCGTGACCGAGACCGAGACCGTGACCGTGATCGTGATAGATACCGCGAAAGAGAGAGGGACCGCGATAGAGAGCGAGATCGCCCTCGAGACCGAGACCGAGACCGCAAGCGGTCTCGACGGGACCGGTCTGAATCTGCCGTCGACGATGATTATCAATCAAGAAAGGCCAAACGAGGCCGTGAAGACGATGCCCGCGCCTCTACCACTATCAGAGACCGTCCAAAAGATACGAAGGACACAAACCCCTCCGAACCCGAGAAAGATCCTCATACCCTAGAACGCGAAGCCCGCAATCGCGAACGTCTGCTCAAAGAACAGCAGCGGCGTGAAGCAATGCAAGCTGACCGAGACACCGCCAAATCCAGCCGCCGACGCGACAGCCGTCAGGAACGAGGTGGGCGTCGCCTCAACTACAAATATGATGATGAGAGCGATGGCGCGAGGGCAGCGAGGGTTGAAAGGGAGCGAGAGGCGAGCCGGTGGGAATAAGCATTACACGTTCTTCCATCATCCACCATCTACCTCTTCCTTACCTAGAGAAACTCAAGATGTACCTATCACCATTGCAACCAAAAGTTAGCATATAGACGGTGGTGTTCGGTTGATCGCCGAAAACAGCAGAACAATTGTTGTTGGTAAATCATGGCTAGAAGGGGTTCTTGAAGGGTATTATTAGTTGTGCGTAGTTGATAGTTGCAATATGAACGGTTGCATGATGCTATCCTTCAAAGTAATCGATTTGCCAACTTGTACTCGCGCATCGAGAAAGTATGTAGATGATGACGAGGTTAAAGGCTGTTAGGACTTAGGTAAAGAGCTATGTCGCAACAAGAAATGCAAGGAAAGTGTAGAAAGGCAGTAAATCATATCGCACATCTGCCCAGACAGCAATGACGTGGAACCATGGGGAGGACAATGAAAATGGCACAGCCTCACCCAGATATCAGTTTTAATCTTCTTTCTTCAAGACATAATAGGAAGGAGATGGGAAGTAGAGCAGCTGGTGATGTTGACTCTCGTCTAGGCTGAATAATTGACAAGAAAATCAAGTCAAATAAAGCAAATCATGGAGGAAGATACTTGGAATAAGTGAATAAGTAGGTAAGTGGTTATATGGGGAAGTATATGTAGATAGTAGTATTGTAGAGTACAAGGAATTGAACAATGGCAATCGCAAGCGCAATATCAAAGTTACTGAGATGCAAAGCAGAAGGCTAGCCCAGCTTAGCCTTAAGAGACTCAATTTCGGCAGTGAGGTTCTGGACCTGCAGGGCCTGGGAAGCGATGGTCTTTGTTTGTTCGGCGAGGAGGTCTTTAATGGCGCCGATTTCGCGCTGGACGGCGTCAGCGGGGACGGGGCTGGCGCCGGCGGCAATGGAGCCGGTGGTGCTTGCGAGGGGCGAGGCTGGTTGAGCGCTGAAGGGACTTTGAGCGGGAGACTGGGAGCGCTCGGCGGGGGCGGGGGAGGCCTGGGGGTGGTTAGAATGGCTTGCTGATCCTAGGGTGATGGGTAGGTTTGCATAGCTTACCGAGACTGGGGAGGAGGTTTTGATGGGGTCTTCCTTTTGCAGGAATGGGCTGTCCTTAACGCTGGGTGAGGCGGTTTCTGAGCGGGTAGCGCGCTCGACTGACTTGGAGGGCTCATCGAAGCTGGACTCCTCTGCGGGTTCAGCTTCCTCGTCGTCCGCAAACTTGTTGACCATTGCAGCCATGGAGGCACCCTGTTCCTTCATGGATGGTGCTGGCCTGGCGACAGGTGTTGGCTCCGGAGTGGGCTCGGGGGTCTTCTTTACGGGAGAGGCGGGCTTCGCCTCCGGTTCAGCCTTAGGCTCAGGCTTGGGCTCAGGCTTGGACTCAGTGCCCAAGCTAGAGGTGGGCTTGTCCTGGACACCAGTTACTTCCTTCAAGCCCTGGCCGTCGTAGAGGCTCCCCATGGAAATCTTAGGAGGGATTGCTTCCTTGCCAACAAACCACTCTGAGGCGCTCATGGCAGGCTTCAACCCAGTGGTAGGTGGGTAGATGTCATCCTGGAATGTCTCGGCCCGTCGAGGAACAATGAAAGAAACCGGCTCGATGTAAGTATCGTTGACGGTCTTGAAGGCGCGTGTAACCTCGTTTTCGTGCATGTTTACACCGCGCTTGGGCATGAAAGCAATACCGCGTTGGGGATCTGCGGATTTGTATTCGGACAAGTATTCGAACTTGTCGTTTTCGAGCTCAAAGTATCGGATGTTGCCATCACCTCTACCAGCCAAATACAGGCACTGAGTACCATCGTCCCAGAACGGCATGCAAACTCCGGAGATAGAGTCAAGAGTTTTGAACCCATCAATTGGCAGTTGAGGGGATCGGATATCCCAGAGGGCGAGTTGGCGATCACTCATCTTGGAGAAACCAGTTGTAGCAAACCTGTCCCGCTCGCCCAGCCACACCGAACGACTGTTCTTCGCTCCTGTATGACCTGGTCCTTCGTGCGCAGGGCGCTCTTGACGTACATCCCAGACGCGGAGCTTCTTGTCGCGAGAAGTCGTAACGAGAAGGGAGCCGTTTGCGCTCCATGATTGCGATTGCACGATATCACCGACATTCAAAGTCAGCTTAGACGCGCCGGCCTCGATATCCCAGATCTTCACGGTATAGTCTCCGGATGCCGTCGCAAGGATGTTCTCAGCCGCGGGGTTGAAGAGCACGTGCCCAACCTTCCTGTGACAGGCGTGAGTTTGTTGATCGCACGCAGGCGCATGTATGGATACTCACTTGGGATGACCACTGAGCTTGCCAACGGGCGCAACGTCTTGGATATCGTCGGCATCTACGTCAGGAGAAGTCGTGAATCCCTCGGGGACCCTCCAGAGGTAAACCTATACAACGTTTAGTCCGGGCCGGGCCGTATCTGATTCGAACACTAGACAACCATACCCTGCCATCATCGGAACCAGATGCAATCAAATCATCGTTGAAAGGGTTCCTATGTACGTTGGCTTCTCTGGACCATTGCGACGAGAGTAGTATAGCCCATCCTTACCAGTCTGTATCAAGAACGACCGCGGTGTGGCCACGGAATAGGGGTATCCGCTCGGGGAGCTTGCCCCGTTCTTCCAGGGGTATAACAGCGAAAGCGCCTCCACCACCAGCTTCCCAGTTCACGGACAAATATTTAGGGTTGACCTAGGGGGTTGTTAAACGGTCTCGGAGTTGGCGGGCGACTGAGGAGCGGTGACACGAACCTTGACGAGGTTGGTATCCCAGGCATTTCGCGATACACGAAGGTTGTCATAACATTGTTCCTAAACAGTTGTAAGTCGTCTGCAATCGTCTGAGCGGTCGAGGATCGCACCTTTCGGGTCTGTCGTCCGAAGACGTGGCCTGCTACCTGTCAGATTGCGGGCAGGAGGAGGGGAGAGACAAACTTACGGTACTTGGATGAACGCACGAAACGGCCAGACATGATGCTGGGTATCAGAAGAACCAAAATGCAGGCTCAAAAAAAAGAAACCAATGCAAGAAAGGAGAGAAACTGAAACTGGGGAGGGGGATGAATCCAGGAGGCTGCTCGAGGGCGATAGCAATTAAGAATAGTAACGGTGTTAATTACGGGGCCGGCAAGCTTGATGCTGGTCGGCACCGCCACGTGGAGCAGACTGAAGTTAACGGTACTTTGATAGATCTGTCAAACTGACCAAGGAGCAGGTCAAGATCTCAATTTCATCAGAAATTGAACCACGAGTTCATCAATTGATAGACACAATAGTATGAGCATGACCCTGAGACAATGAAACCCTGTGACGCCGTTACCACTAGTACCGCAAAGGCCTAGTGCCTCCCCGCGGAGCGCGGCTGAGTCAGCAGAGACTGTTTACCGCCCTCGTCGCTCCAGAAACCAACTCAAAGCAGTTCAACAATCAATCAAGATTCAAGACTAGAAGCCAGTCAGTGTCAACCCGCTTCAAAGATAGCTCCCCCACCCACCGACCACGCAGCTCAGCTGCTGATACGCTGCATTGCTTTGACTTGTTTATCGTCGTCCTTGCATAACCTCGACCTCACATCATTCGCATACCGTACAGTCGCCGGTGAGGACGCCATTATGGAGAACGTCAGTTTGGGACTTCCTGCAATAGCTCTCCGAGGCAGGACACCCCCTAATAATGTCTGCCAGATACAATCGAAAACGCAGGGATTGCGCATCCCCGGACTCAAAGAGATGAATTCTTCCGGGACGAATTCTCGTTCGAGGCTGCCGAAGCCAGGCGCAATTGCTAGCAAACCCACCGCAGTGCCTCGTGAGTAGCAGGAACACCTCTATGCGCGGATCGCCATCTGACAGTAGCAGAGCCGACCCGTACGAGGAGTACCACCGAAAGCACACGGACAGGCGCAGGTACGCTGTCCGCGACACGATCTGCGACCGGAACGACAAAATCCCATACCCGCGCCAACTCGTACGCAACCTCTTCCACCTTGACCAGATCGGCCTCAGCGGCTCCGCGACCCAGAGGCCCGCTTACATCGTCGACTATTGGTCGCCCCAAGACCTCAATGAGTACCTCCCGGAGACCGAACGGATATTCAGTCCCCCGACCAGCAACATCCCTAGATACCCATCAAGAGGAGCGCAGCTACGGAGGACTAGGAAAACGTAAGGGTATGCACACATCTCCGCTCTTGATATCCCCGCCCTCCTCCCCTACCCCAGTGTTCTCCGCATGGAGAGCCCCTTTTGACTCTCCGAGGGCGAGGCGTGCCGCACAGCCCGACTTGTCTCCCCTCCTGGAGCCTTATCTGGAGCCCTACCATAGCGAGATGCCACTATGTTCTTTCATGGAGGACTTGACCTTGGACCCGTTTCCTGACGAAATCGTGAGCCCTAACATGGTTTTCAAACACAACAGAAACCCCAGTCTCAGTCCCTCGAAAATACCCGTCCCCATCCCAGCACAGATTTTCCCGTCTAGCCCCCAAACGCAAGTCCGTTACCCACTGACAAGGAAACGACCCCCATCCCCTGGATTTTTGACAAAAGAAACCACGATCAAGTCTTTTAACTTTTCTGCAGGCGGCGAGTGGGACCAAGAGGCTCGGGAACAGAACGTGGAGTACTTTGTGGATGCCTTTATGGATCGTTGGACTCAGCAAGGGCAGGATGTATCGGGTTACAAGGAGTTGGCCGATATGTACAAGTCACGAGGTAGGTGACCCCTGAACCGAGCAGGAATTGAGCTCACATGTTTGAAATACAGTCGGTGAACTTGAAGAAAAAGGGAAAGCCCAAACGGAGGAAAACATACGTTTTCGCGCTGAACTTGAACAGAGCAGGTTACGCATCGCGGCGGCGGAAGACGCCTTGAGACATGCCCAGCGGGATCACGAGATCGCATTGGACGAGCTCGTGTCTCGTCAGCGTGCAGAGAGTGAATCCGTCAGGTATGAAGGCCAGAAGAGCCTTCAGGCATTACAGGCACAACATGAGTCGGAGGTCGACGAACTGAAACGACGATTTGAGCGTGACTTGGAGGACGAGAAGTGTGCGCGACTTCGAGAAATGAACAAGCTTCACTCACAGACCGCTCTTGATGCCCAACTCTCGCAAATTGAACTTGATAAAACAATGAAGGAGCTTGCGGCAACCCGAGATGATCTCCAATCAGTCCGGGCCGAACTTGATCGGGAACGAAAGAATACCAATAATCTCCGGCACAATCTGGATACTGCCACTTCCAACAGCGTAACCTTGGAGTCTACCATCAGCGCGCTAAAGGCCAGAATTGAATTCCTAGAGTCTGGACGGGAGGAGCAATCCGAGGCTTTTGAACGGTTGAACCAGCAGATGATGGATGCTATGGCCGAGACTAACACGGCCAAAGAGAAGCTCAGAAGGGAAGAAACCCTCAGGCGCAAACTACACAATCAGGTGCAGGAACTCAAGGGCAACATTCGGGTGTTCTGCCGTGTCCGCCCCACGTTAGGAAACGAAGGTGTTTCGGATGCAGCTCAATTCACGTATCCGGACGAGACCGAGGATTCCAAGGAAATCAACATAATCGGCCCCGAGGAGAAGAGCACTCTTGGAACGGTGACGAGAAAGAACCACAATTTTTCGTTTGACCACGTCTTCGGTCCGTCAGCGCAAAACGGCGACGTTTTCGACGAGATCAGCCAGCTTGTACAGAGCGCCCTCGACGGATACAATGTCTGTATCTTCTGCTACGGCCAGACCGGGAGCGGTAAGACTCACACTATGTCCTCGCTGGACGGCATGATCCCCAGAGCAGTGCATCAAATCTACGAGACGGCCACGAGCCTCGAGGAGAAGGGCTGGAGGTACACGATGGAAGGCAATTTCGTGGAAGTCTACAATGAGAATCTGAATGATCTCTTGGGCAAAGCCGAAGAGCTGGACAAGAAGAAGCTTGAGATACGACACGATATGCAGAAGGGCAAAACGATCATCACCGATGCTACCACTGTGCAACTCGAATCCCCAGAGATGGTTGAATCCCTCCTTAAGAGAGCGGCAGCCAATCGCTCGGTGGCGGCTACCAAGGCGAACGAGCGCTCGTCCCGGTCCCACTCAGTCTTTATTCTCAAGCTCATCGGCGAGAATTACATCACCGGCGAACGCAGTGAAGGAACCCTAAACCTGGTCGACTTGGCTGGTTCCGAAAGACTAAGCCACAGTGGTGCAACTGGAGACAGGTTGAAGGAGACGCAAAACATCAACCGCAGCTTGAGCAGCTTGGGAGATGTGATTGCAGCTCTAGGGCAGGGCAAGAAAGAGGGCCATATTCCTTACCGAAACAGCAAGGTACGCTCCATTGACATATCGCAGAATGTAGAACCACTCTAACGAAATCACAGTTGACATATCTTCTCCAATTCTCGCTGGGCGGGAACTCGAAGACCCTCATGTTCGTCATGGTCAGCCCATTGCAAGCCCATCTCTCCGAGACCTTGACTAGTCTCAAGTTCGCCACAAAGGTGCACAACACCCACATTGGAACGGCAAAGAAACAGACTCGCGTCCGCGACGTCTAAACACACGCTCAACTATATCCCTTCTTGTTCTAATTCGCTTCGTCTTTGCTTGGCCGCTATGACCCTGGCCCTCTTTTTTCCATGTTTGGTGTCCGGGCGTCTATATCCCCCTCCTCTTGCTTATGCTGTTCTTTTGGAGATATTACCCCTGCACATCTGCCGCTATCCCTTGTTTGGTTCTGCTCTTTATACATAGGTACACGGTACACGGTACACTACACGCTACACTCTATGCTCGCGCTGACTTGTATGGGTTGCGTTGATTGGTTGGTTTGGTTCGATTTGATGGATGGATGGGATCGCGGTTTCGATTGGATTTAGCTTAATGATAGTTACCTGGTTAAAGTAGTAGTATTTACCTTCAATGCCATGAATACCATGTCGTTTTCTTGCCTATAAATGCTTGCCTGTTCCGCTCTCTTGTTTTGTGTAGATGGTGATGGTTTGACTTATTACGACTGTGATGATATATCCTGGACATAGCTGTCATGTCTCATAGTTAACCACTAGAGTAAGAAATGATTCAATACATCTGATAACGTTTTCCATCAAGTTATTGGTTTATATATAATATAGAATGCTGTAATGGTACGGCACAGTGAGAGCTGCACCTACCTGGAGTTTATTCTCTCCAACAAGAATCGCACCGTCCCAAGCGGGTATATATCGTCTATCCATCTATAACTATAACTACATCCAGACCCGGAGATCCCGTACATCCGGTCCCAATATATGACAAGCACTTCGCTCATTCAGACGCCTCATCCGTCGTCGACCCATTCCCACTCCCACTGCCACCCTCCCCCTCACTCGCACCACTCCCCGCCCCAGCCCCAGCAGCAATCTTCGTCCTCGAAAGCGCCGTCCCCGTCGCAGAAAGCGCATCCAGAAAATCACCTAGCAGCCGATCCAATTCCGCTGTTGTGGCGGCTTCCCCCGCGCCTTCCATGAGGACTTGGAGGCGGGGTGGGACAAGGTCGGGGAACTTGATGGGCGACATTCCTGAGATGGATGAGGGGAGGTGTAGGGTTGTGGGGTTGTAGCGGGCTGTGTGGAGGGGTTCGTAGGGTGGTCCATGCCCGGAGTCGGAATCTGTGATGGAGCTTGCGGGCGTGATTCCGATTCCGGGGCCTGGGCCGCTGGGGAAGGGGCGCATGCGCATGTTCATGGGCATCGCCATGTTCATGTGCATGTGCATGTGCATGTCTTTGTGGGGGATTGCGGTGGGGAAGGGCTCGGAGTAGGACATTTGCATTGGCATCGGCATTTGAGGGTAAGGATGTGGTTGGGGTTGTGGAGGAGGGCCAGTGGCGGCGACGTTGTTCTGCCAGTCAGAGATGGGGGTTGTTTCTTCCTCGTCGGGACCGGGCCCTTCGAGTACGGAGGAGCGTGAGTAGCGATTGTAGCCGACGGACGTGAGGAGTTCGGGGTAGTCGTGGTCCATAAATTGTTGTTGCCGCTGCTTGGTTTGTGCGCTGCCGTCTGGGGGCGTAGGGGGTCGGTCGAAGCGGAAGGGGTCATAATCATTGTCGGAGCTTGTGGAGACGTTTGACTGCACGGAGGCAGAGGTTGACGGGCGCGAGATATCTACGTCTCTTTCGCTGTCGCCTGGTTCACCGATGTTGTTATTGCTAGGCTTCGAATCGCCGGCTCTGAGTGTGTCATTGCGGGTAGGGCCATCGTCTTCCTCTGCAGAAGAGCTGTTCTTCGGACTAACGTGGTCGTCATCCGCGGAAGATGTCATAACAGGGAACGTCCATTCCATCGTCGCCCGCTTATCGGACGGATCGAACGCAAGTGGCTCGTTTAATGAGTCCCGAACGATACGTTCAGGTTCGGATTCGGATTCGGCCTCCGCTCCCGAGTCAACCTCTGGAATTGAGTCTGGTGCTGGTTCTTCTGTCGGAGCCGTCATGAACGATGGGAACTTCCAGTCCATGGTCGGTGGACGGGGACCGGTGCGAGGTTGAAAGGTTTCTTGTATGTCGAGACTACTGCCCACTTCGCTGCTCGAAGAACGTGACCGGCCTTCATTGAAGCTGCGGTTCCGCCCGCTGGATCTATTAGCACGGATGGTGTCTGCGTCTGCGAGCTGGAATGGCTGCGCCGTCGTAGCACCAGCGGCATAGTGGGAGGAATCGAACGAGGGAATGTCAATGTCGATGAACGTCGATGTGACGGATGAACGGTCTGTGTCGGTGCGAAGAGGCAGATCAGACACGGGAGCTTTTTCCTCAATTGGCACAAAATCGTTCTTTGTTTCGTATTTATAGCTCGGCTTTTCTTCGTCAAAAAGGCCCTCCATCGCCGCAGCACCTCGGCGCACTCGCTCGTCGAAATTTGCCTTGTCCTGCTCTGTCATCTCGGTATCGGTTGGCTCATCGCTCGGCTCTTGCTGGGACTGGCCGGACGTGTCCTTGACTTCTTGTTCGAGCTCGGCCAATGAAGCCGCCAACTGGTCAAGGTCAATAACGGAGAACCTTCTCTCAAAATCATCCGTGGTACTGAAGTTCCAGTCCTCGTCGATGTCGGACTCGTCTTCTGGCATCTCCGCCGCTGCGGCTCCGCCTGGATGGAACAGAGAGATACGCTGACCGCCGCGCTGAGACCATTGATAGTAAATGCGCACCAGCTCGCCCAAGGATGACGTCGGGTACTCTTCCTCTGAGTTCGCGATATAAGGATGCATCAAGATGTCTGCCATTGAAGGCCGAGTGATCGGATCGGAGTTCAAAGCAAATGCTACTAGATCCCTCATACCTTCGGGATATTTATCGTTATCGGCTAGTTGAGGTGTTTTCCTGTTTAACTGTCTGCCAATCTGCATCCTCTCCCGCAGGTTTGCGTTTGGTGGATTTCCAGTGGCGAGTTCAAACAGCGTACATCCGTATGCCCAAACGTCAATCTAGGGTTGTCAGCGACAGTCTATGGCCAGAGTTATGTACGAACCTCGCTACTATACTGATGCGCCTGGTTACCAGAAAACATTTCTGGCGGCATCCAGTGAGGAGTACCGATCCAGGTCGACCGCTTATCCTGTTGTGATTGGAGTATACCGGCAACACCAAAATCACATATTTGCAAATTTCCCTCCTCGTGGATAAGGACGTTGGCGGCTGGTATGGTTAGCGAAGTGTTTTCATTAGCTTATATTGCTAGCTTACCTTTAATATCTCGGTGAATGATGCCAGCATCATGTATAGCACGTAGGCCGGCAGCCAACTCACGGGCCACCGGAATAGCAAACTTCTCTTCGAGCCGGTCACCAGTCGCACGCATCTAATCTGTTAGCGGCGAATGGTACCCTAAAAGGCAATATTAGGTGACCTACCAGAGTCCTAACACTGCCACCAGGGCAGTACTCGCAAACCAACCAGAGTTGCGAATGAATAGATACAGCCTCGATAATCGCATTGATATTCTTCGCCCCTGAATCCTTAACCTGCTTCATCACCTTCGTTTCATGAATAAAGTCCTTTATCGACTCATCTTTGAAGTCGCGCACAGACTTGTAATCCAACGAGTCGATGTCCAAAACTTTAATAGCAACAACTTCCCGAGACGGCAGCTGATGGCCTTTATACACACGGCCGTAAGCACCCTTTCCAATTAGCTCCTCAAACTCGTAAGCGGGAGGTTCCGTCTTTGCTCTGCGGCACATCTCGCGGACGGCGGCGCCTTGCTCGCGCGCTAGCCTGATGGCCTCTGCTTTGTGCTTCGTGATGGCCGCCATCGCGGACGTGGGGTCCAGGAAGCGGGAGGCGCGGGGGGGCTCCATGATGTCGAGCTGTCAAAGTATACCGTAAACTGAGACAAGTCTTGAAAGCTTTGCAAAGGATATAGATAACCCTAGAGACGCAAGAAAGTGATAGCGTCGAGCTAAGTGCTGATGTTTCAGAGTGACACCGACTGCACAGAGCCAGCAAAAGGAGAGCCCAGCCGCGACCGCAAGCCCCTTCCTAAAGTGCAGAGAAAAATGCTGAGCTCAATTCAATTGAGTCTTGATCGAAATTCGAGATAGTGAGGTGAAACACGAGGTCGCTATCCATATAGAGCAAAAGGATTGAGTTGCGAAATGCTAAAGCCTCCAAGCCAAACCGTGAGGCTGGGAAGCTTGGAACTCAATGCCACGATTCTTCCTTGCCGTAGAACCAACTGAGGGCATAAAGTCTCAACGAAGTCCAGCCGTCGAGACCACGTTTAATGGAGTTTCAAAGCGAACCAACCACCTAACGGCCAGCGATAGTCGCGCCCCAATTCAACCTCGAAATTTTGATGTCGTCCAGCCCGCACCAGGCAGTTGATCATGGCATTATCCTTTTTATGAACTGCTGCAATGCGAGAATATGCTGCACTTTCCCGACCGTCGAAACAATAAAGACAAAGGATAGAAGAGGCGTGGACGCTGTAGGTTGGGTTCGCGAAGGTCTGGGCATGCCAAGAATCCCTGCACCACGCTAGTTTAGCGTCCGCGAGAAGATTGGATCAACCAAGAGATCTCGCCGCTCGGTCTTACTCTGTACAACGTTGGCAGCATCTCTGCAGATTGTAGACGCTCTGGTCGGATCAATGCCCCGGCCTCTCCAAGTTTCAGCTCACATGATGTGACTCACTCCCGCAAATATAGATCTAAGAGAGCGAGGTCCTGCTATCCCTTCTGTAACAATCGAGTTCCTAGCCGAAGACATGGAGCAGGAAATGAGCCCCAACTACTACGAAATCCTAGGCATTCCCCCGACCGCAAGCGCAGGAATCGTCAAAAGGGCCTACAGGGTCATCGCGCTCGCCAAACACCCAGACAAGAACCCGTCTCCAGACGCAACAGCTGAGTTTCAGCTCGTGGGCATAGCCTACGAAACGCTCTGCGACGCAGACAAACGGCAGCACTATGACACGCATATTTACCCCAAAGTACTCATGAGCAGATCCAGATCTCAATCCAGCACTGATACAGCAGGACAAGACGCGAACAAGAAAGGAAGCCAAAGCCAAAGCCAAAGCAAACGGGATACCAACCCTCAAACCCCGGAGGAAAAACTAATGGAGCGAATGGAGCGTAAGCTCGCGAGGAAAATACTTAACGAAGCCTATGCCCTGAATGACAGATTGAAGACGGCAAAAGCTCACATTGCTAGCCTGCAGCAGCAACTAGGTCGGATTTTGGAGCAGAGAGCCGCTAATGGGCCATCGGCTGATTTGGGCTGGAGGCAAAATACCGTTGAGCATCAGATTGCGAAGGCGCAGGAGGAAGTCATGTATTGTGAGTCTGGGATTAGACTCCGCCTTCGGGCAGCTCAGATGTCCAGAAAGTGGTAGCATAGCAGCTCCGAAGGGAACAGGAATCTATTTTGGGGTTAGATGTACTGGGTTTGTTATGTCTTGGAGTTACTGGATGGCATGCCAAGTTTTGGAGGCGTTTGCTATGGAAAGCTACTCCATTTTACAGCTAAGTTAGTTAATTACATTGCTGTTTGAACCAAAAAGAAAATCATCTAAATTCATTAATTACTGGTTTGCCATCTATATTTTACCCGAAAACATGTAGGTAGTGGTCGTCACAGCCGTATATACAATCTATAGCTTGAACTCAACCCGGAGCGCATCACCAAAGCGCCTGATAGCTTCAGTGATGTTCTCTTCACTGGCGGAGGCGAATGTAGCACGGAAGAACAGCTTATCCTCGCTCAAGCCGGCAGCCTTGAACCAGCTTCCACGCGACACAAGGACGCCGTTGTTGATAGCGGCATGGAAGAGGGTCTCTTCAATCGAGTCGCGCGTCTTGCCAGAGGTGAGTTCGGGGTGTTTGTTCCAGTCGATTTGAATCCAGTGCTGCGGCAGATGTTAGTACTATTTAGTGAACATTGGGTTGGACCGAACTTACGAACATGCCCGCTGCAGGGGCAATCCAGCTAGCAATTTCCTGAGGGAGGTGCTTCTCGCAAGCCTGGACCATTATGTCTCGGCGACTGGTGTACTGCATGCGCAGGTTGATGAGCCACTCGAAGTAGCCGGGATGTCCCCAGTGCTCGTCCAGGAGCTTGAAGAGCATCAACTGAGAGATACCGCTCGGGTGTTGGGCAGAGACTTCGGTGTTTCGGAGGAAACGTTCAATGACCTGCTCAGATCCTACAACCCAACCGGTGCGCGAACCAGGGGCGAGCACCTTGGAGAATGATTCGATGCGAAGAACACGACCATCAGTATCAATGCTCAGGTATGACGGAATAAGCGACTTGATGAACTCTTCGTGGTTGGCAGGAGGCGGCACCGGCTCGGTATCGGCACCGGTATACGGCTGCATTTGCAGGAAGTAGTATGGCTCATCCTCGATGATGTAAACGTCGTGCTTCTGGGCAACCTTGTAAATCTCCTTGCGTCGTTCCACAGACTGGGTTGCGCCTGTAGGATTCTGGCCGGTGGGAATGGTGTAGAGAACGAAGGGCTTCCGAGCACCGCGGGCCTCCTCGTCCCAGTTGCTCAGGACATGGTCCAGGTCCCCAGGCAGCAGACCTTGTTCGTCCATCTTGACTGGGGCAACGTTGACTCCCTGGGGAAGGGCGGTTTCCTGGGCGCTAGAAAAGGTGTATTCTTCCATCAAAAGGTAATCGCCCCTTTCGCAGAACAATCGGAGGGCCGTGTCCCAGGCGTAGGTGCTTCCGGCGGTCAGAGCACATTGCCAGTCGGAGTAGGGCGGGTTATGGATGAGCTGCGCACATTAGCATTTTTTTCAGCACATCACGAACACCCTCTCCCAACGCACCTCGGTATGTTCCGTCACGAATCTGAGCAATTGAGGAGATCCGGTCGACTGCCCATAGTTCAGAGAGACCTCAAGGTCATACAAGCTCTTGCCCTCACGGATATCATGTTTCCCTGCCACCAACGAAGTACCAGACTGCCGTGTAGCTTCGGGAGAGAACCCAGGCGGAGTGGGGACTTTGAAAGAGAGTTCCTCGAAAGGGAAGTATTCGGGGGATGGCAGTCCGCCGCCCAAGGAAATGAGGCCTACGACAATAGATCGTTAGCCCTAACTGGAGGCGACAAAGCTTAACGACCTCTTACCCGGATTCTTCAGGAACTTGGCGGCTCCCTTCAATGTAGAAGTCTTGCGCGACTTTGCCTCAAGGGTGAAGAAATCTAAGACATATACCATTAGCGGCGGGACGAAAGATAACAATGCGCTGGAGACATACGGTCCAATCTCTTCGACTTTGGTTTGGTATAGCAAGCCTATCATTCCCAAATCAGCGTCCATCGACATTCGCAAAGCACGCCACTACGGTACGGAACCCACCGGACTCTTGAACATATCACTGCTGGTAGCAGGCGCAACCCCAGCAGGCATAGGGGCGCTCTTCGCCCTCAAAGCAGCAATACCATCAACAGTCAATGGCTTGGGAGCACCATTGCCGTTGATTTCCACATCCAAAGCCGCCGGCGGGGACATCTTCAGGTCGTTTGCGCAAGTTTATCGATCGGTTTCAATGCGGGTGTCGAAAGACGTAGTGTGGTGGTGCTAGATGTAGGCCGCGATAGCTTCACCCAGCGAACAAGATCAAGTGTCCGTGTATATCGTAGATGTAGATATGTCCGTTGCAATCGCGCAGAGGCAAGGTGAGTCACGATCTTTTATCTTTTTCGGTCTTGGGTGGATCGGTCCCGACGGGAATGTTTGGAGGCACGCCGCGGTTTGACCGCCATCTTTAAATCGGACACTGCGGAGCGCAAGCAAACTGATCCTGAAAGAAGCAAGTTTTCGTTATCTAATTGGAGTCAGCAGCTCGAGCTTTGGTTCGTCGCCCTTGAGGGGAAAATGTGATCATGGAAGGGCGTGATCTGTGGAGAACCAGAACGGATAAGCTTGTGCTCCGTATTCGGCGTATGCGTAACATGCGCCGCTCAGATAAGGATAGCATCGGAGCGTTGTGGCCATGGCCGGCCACCGGGCCAATTTTCTGTGTCAATAACGATCACTTGACTTGAACAACAACATTGCTCAACATACTTGCCCTGCATTATTGGTTGGTATGATACTGCTGGATTCAAACCATTGTTATCCAAATCATGGTCCTGTCATCTCTAAATGAGTCTTCTAGAAACCAGCAAGCAGGACATGGCCAAAACTCACTGGGAGGATTTGAAAGCGCCATGGCGTCGCCACGTCAACTGCTGCCTTCACAAACAGACTAGTACATCTTTATAACAAAGAATTCGGGGAACTGGCCGTCCCAGCGCTATGGAAGGATTATAGTGTGATCCTCCAGTGTTTTATTCAACCTGGTCGCTATAACTACCAATGCCCCCCTTGCGTGTTATGACTGTTGTTATGTCGTGCCTCGTGCTTGGACCTTGTTGGTTTACTGTGTTGTCGCCGTCGGAGTCAATTGACAATTCTGAGGGGTTTTCCTAAACCAAAGGTGAGGTAGACTACAAGGAAACTTCAGATGCCGCAACCTGAATAAGATCTGTCGCGACTGCTCAATTCACGTCGATATTAGGTACCTGATTATCCGTGGCCATCAAATCCGGCAGTGACCACAATTGGAAAAAAAAACAACAACATACTCTTTCGCTTTACTCACTAACATCATCTCGCCGACTATCTGCCCCTCGACAGCAAAAGATGACACCGTCAACACATCTTTCTGACATCCCTTCGACCATGCGCGCTTGGGTACGCCAACGACGTGGCCCTGCAAACAGCGCACTTGAGCTGGTCAATGATTTGCCGACACCCACTGTGCCAATAGGCTCGTCATCCGACGTGCTGATCCGCGTCTCCCACGTCTCGCTGCAAGTCAACTCTGAGGCGCTTATAAAGTTGCTGCCCAGGCTGCCTCTTACTAGCCCGGGGGTCCCGGAGATCGAGCTATCTGGGGAGGTAGTGGCGGCTGGAGAGGGCGCGCCGGCGGAAGTGCGCGATCCTGGCACGCATGTCGTCGCCTTTCAGAACATCCCGGCTTGGGTGGTTATGGGCCGCGGCGTACTAGCCGAGTACGTGCGACTACCCGGCAACCAGGTTGCGCGTATTCAGTCCACAGTTGATATGGCGTCGGCATCTGGCATCCACGGTTGTGGTAGCACCGCACTCAGGATGATTCGTACGGCGGGCGTGCGTCACCGCCACACAGTACTCGTGAATGGTGCCAGCGGGTCGGTCGGATCAATGCTCGTCCAGTTGTGCAAGCTGCGCGGGGCCAAGGTGGTAGGCGTAGCCAGCGGCGGCAACGAGGACATGGTTCGTGGATTAGGCGTAGATGAGGTACGTAGAGAGCGTTGTGGCCACGGATTTCAGGTCTTGACGGAGACTAACGGTATCCAGTTTATTGACTACCGAAAGCATGACCCGCTGCAAGACTACCTAGCCAAGCAGTACGGCAGCAAGCAGTTTGACTTTATCCTCGACTGCGTGGGCACGCAGGCTCTATATGCCAACTCCCCAGCCTACCTTAAGCCCGACGGCGCTGTAATTAACGTCGGCGTGCTCGAGGGCCTCGGTGCTGCAACACGCAACTACCTAGTCAACACCTGGCTACCCACTTGGCTGGGTGGTGTGCCGCGCCGCTATATCATGTTCAGCACGCCGCCCAATCGTGACGACACCATCTACATAGCGGACCTGGTCGAGAAGGGCGTCGTGCGCGTTTCCGTCGACACAGTATTTGGCATGGAGGATGCCCTGGACGCGTACAAGCGCATCGCTACTAAACGCGCGCGCGGCAAGGTCGTGGTCAAAGTGCGCAGCGATTAGCTGTGACCCCAGGGTTTTGTTTATCGGCTTCCTGTTCAATCATCTGTCATTCCCTCATTTTGGAGAAGATGCTCGATTCCACGGTACTGCTTTCAATCTCTCGAAAATAGCCAAATAAGATTTTGATTGGCCAAAGACAATTTTTTGCATTTCCGCTGTAACCTCGTCATTTTCCCAGATGGCTTGCTTATCAGTCACGTGGATGCCCCGCATTTGCTTGCGTGCAGGTGGAGGGAACGTGCCGGTACGTCATCTGCTGCGGCTGAGAGCCTCGAGCAGCAAGGTTGATCACGGCAGCGATGCGACTCCTACGATCAGGGCAGAGGAGTTGGCAGTCGTCATTCTAAAAACTGTGCCTCCTATACTTACGGTTACATTCGCCCAAAACGTGTACGATGTAGCGATTTTCAGTCCCTTGTTCTTCTACAGAGAGGCTTTCCATACTTCTGTCGTGTTCTAGTGCCTTCTTGTAGAGAGATGCAGGCAGGATGCGATAATATTGCAGGCTGCCATTTTCGTAGGATACTACGTGGATGACCACAGCCACGTTTTGTCAATTTCTGTGAATATGGTGTTTCACCTTATCTAAGGAGGGAAATTGCCTATTGAGTCACCCCTCCCCGGCAAAGACGCCCTATATAAACCCGGTCTCCCCACCTTCGGCTGAAGGACCCCTTTCAACAATCTACGATCCACCACTTCTATCACCGCTCTGAAAGCACATCTCGCATCTCCTGCTACTCCGTTCACTACCCATACCGCAAGTCAAACAACCAAGATGCCTCTCTACAACGTTCGTCTCACTACACTCTGTTTGGCTGCTCACTTGGGTACTAACACACCCCTTTTCCAGGTCACTCTGAAGAAGGACTCTCCCATCGAGGAGCTCCACAAGTAAGACTTCCCACAACTTTGCCAACGAAGACAGTCGCTAACCACGCTTCCCACTATAGGGCCAAGGAAGCCGCTCGCGAGAAGGGAGGAACCATCAAGCACGAATACACCCTCATCAAGGGCTTCACGTAAGCCAAACCCATGGTCATCTTACCTTCGAAACAAAGCCTGGCTAACACAGTTTCTAACAGCGTTGAATACCCCGACGATCTCGTTCAAGTCTTCGAGTCAAGCGAGCACATTCACGTCGAGCAGGATGGGGAGGTCAAGACTCAGTGATGGGGTTTTTTTGCGGTCCATTGGCTCTGAGCTGATGAAGCGAGAAATACTTCCGTCTGTGATGTTTCAAGCCGTTATTGAAGCGATGTACGAGTTACGAATCTGATTTTTATGCTTATGACAAGAATACATGGCATTCAACGAGCATTAGTGTTTCCATGCAGTACTGAAGCGTTTCTAGTCTTTTGAGTCTTCGATATCTTGCGACTAGATAGATAGGCGATATTCTGGAACATCGAGACGGTGACATAGCGGGGATCTGTTACAAGTAGTGTTACCATTGCCCCTCATCTCTTGCTGTACAACGCTGCTTGCACTAGATCCCCGCTATCTCGCCGTCTCGATAGTCGATACCTATCTTATCGAAGACGCACTAGCCTTGATGAGCATAGGTGCCAGGCTTATTTTCTTACCAGTTGCTAGAGCCTGGAAATGGAGCCAAGGCATGCAGATATAGTCTTCAGGTTGATGGAGGAACGATGACAGTGCACGTGTTGAACACAAAGTATGTGTAGAATGGTTCGACTGGACCACGTTATCAAGGCTCAAGCGGATGATAACTCCGCACCGAGCTGGCACGTGAGAGCATCTCACCGCGGACGACAACCCGATTTCACGAGAGCTTATCCTGCTCTCAACCCAACTTTCAGCATGGCTTGTGCTTGCTATGGCCGCAACACTCCCTCGTCAGACTCTGTCTGTAGGTTGTGGCCTTCGCAACAGCGCCCTCCACTGTCGTAATCGAATAGCGGCAGTACGCCTATTTGCAACCTCCAGCCATTCCAGACTCACCACGGGAACCCAGAATCTCACTCCCCGAGCAAACGACGAGGTCGCTCAGCTTGCTGCTAGTCGAAGGCGGCCTCTTACTTTAGCTGACCTACTCAAGTGAGGAAGTCCAATTGAATTGATGGAAACGCGAGCTGATGACTAGCTGCTACTAGACACGGCCGTCCGCCATTGTCAAAAGATGCCCTCCTCGCCTCCGCCAACTTCACCCTCTCCCTCCTTCCTGCTCGACTAGCCTCTCGTATCGAAGCGCTCCGGAACCTTCCATTCATTGTAGTCGCAAATCCACACGTCTCCAAAATCTACGGCAACTATGTACACTCACTGTCCACTCTCCTCCCCTGGCAAAAGCGGCAGGTCACGACGCTGGAGGAAGAGAACCAATTCGCTGAAGTGCTAGCAGACCTCGTCCACACACATTCAAACACAATCCCTATTCTCGCGCGTGGATTTCTCGAGTGCCGACGATACATCGATTCCGCGGAGGTAACACGGTTCCTGGATACACATTTGCGTGCACGGATTGGCACGCGGCTAATAGCTGAGCAGCATCTGGCTCTGCATTTCGCGTCGCGGCCTGTGGGAGAGGGTCTAGATGAGCTCCGTGAAGAATCACGGAAGAATACAGAACCGTCGAACTATATCGGAGTGATAGATACCGCTTTGCAACCGGCGCGGATCGTACGGTCGTGCGAGGAGTTTGTGGGAGAGATCTGCGAGTTGAAGTATGGGGTGCGTCCGCGGTTGGAGATTGGCGGGCAGCCGGATGCTACTTTTGCGCATGTCCCTGTACATGTAGAGTATATCCTCACGGAGCTACTAAAGAATGCTTTTAGAGCTACCATCGAGAGTGGGAACGAGCGGGAGCCGATTGAGGTTACTATCGCCGCTGCACCTGATGTCCCTGGCAACCACATGCAATCCCACGAACCGGTTCCCAATGGCAGGCCGTCAGAGGCCGTAAGTACAGGCGCCCAGTTTGACTCCGACAGCGATGTCGGATTCTACCTCGACACTGTTGTCGGCACGGCAGACGCAAACGAGTCAATCAAATTCTCGACCCCATCCTCACAGAGTATAACTCTCCGAATCCGAGACCGCGGTGGCGGTATCTCGCCGGACGTCCTTCCTCAGATCTGGTCATACAGCTTCACGACATTTTCTGATCTAGATATGGGCGAAGGTGGTGGGATCGATGCCCTGAACACGATAAGCTCGAATAGTGGAACGCTCAGCAGCATTGCAGGCCTCGGATATGGTCTTCCGTTGAGTCGCGCTTATGCGGAGTACTTTGGAGGTAGCATTGCCGTGCAGAGTTTGTGGGGGTGGGGAACGGATGTGTATTTGACGTTGAATGGGGTTGGGAAGATTGCCTGACGGTAATCTAGCTACGCTCATGTATGCTTCAGCTTCTATAGAATCGTACCGACTACATAGAACGTCCGATCTGCCGGGAATATATCCTCGGGACTACCACTTGAGTGTGGGGATGTACCCCGCAGCGGAATTGGTGCGAACCCTCAAGCTTTCGTCTAGACGTCTGACGCGCAATACATATGCAAGTTGGGTCTGAGCTGTTGCTCGGCTCCCGGGCTCGGAGATGTTGCCGATGATTGCGCTGATGGAACCTTTATTAAGCATGTTTCCCTCATCCAAGAGACTTTATACTTCTCAAGACTATTCACCTTCTTCTCTCCATACTACGCTGGCGTTGACTCCAACACTATCACCATGTAAGTAACAATCTAACAATATCCAGACTGGATAGACGGAAGATGCTGACAATATATCAGGGTCTACACAGCTTCATTTGCCTTTTTCGAGGCACTATGGGAGGTACGCTTCGCCAATCCCACCAAACTCGCCGATATTAACACTCGAACTAAAGGCCGGCGTCTCCCACTGTTTTGTGAATCTGGGCTCCGATCATCCCTCTATCCTAGAAGCAATGGTAAAAGGCCAGAAAGAGAAACCGGATGAATTCCCCAAGATCATCACATGTCCCAACGAGGTACGCTAACAACACCAATACCACCAACTACTCAACCTGACATACTAAACTTAATACACAGATGGTCGCCCTCTCCATGGCTGACGGGTACGCCCGGCTCACCGGCAAGCCGCAATGTGTAATCGTGCATGTTGATGTGGGCACACAAGGCCTCGGCGCCGCAATCCACAACGCCTCGTGTGGGCGCGCACCGGTCCTAATCTTTGCCGGCTTATCGCCCTTCACAATTGAAGGCGAGATGCGCGGGTCCCGGACAGAGTACATCCACTGGATCCAAGACGTGCCAGACCAGAAGCAGATCGTGTCGCAGTACTGCCGGTACAGCGCGGATATCCGCTCCGGTAAGAACATCAAGCAGATGGTGCATCGGGCGCTGAGGTTTGCGACATCTGACCCACAAGGCCCGGTGTATCTTGTTGGCGCGAGAGAAGTTATGGAGGAGGAGATTGAGCCGTATGCTGTTAGCCCGCATGGGTGGAGGGGCGTTAAGCCGTCTGCCCTCCCGAGTGAGGGGGTCGAGCTTATCGCAAAGGAACTGGCGGAGGCGAAGGAGCCGTTGGTGATTGTTGGATACTCCGGGCGTGATGCGCGTGGTGCGCAGGAGCTCGTCAAGCTGGCGAATACATTCCAGGGAGTAAGGGTGCTGGATACAGGTGGTAGTGATATGTGTTTTCCAGGCAACCATCCGGCGTCCCTGGGGATGCGGTTCGGAATCCACGACGCCATCAAGACAGCGGACTTTATCCTGGTTGCGGACTGCGACGTACCGTGGATCCCGACACAATGCAAACCCTCTGGCTCGGCCAAGATCATCCATGTCGACGTCGACCCGCTCAAGCAGCAGATGCCTGTCTTCTATATCCCCGCAATGGAAACCTACCGCGCCGAATCGGCAACCGCATTTGCGCAGGTAAACGCATATGTCGAGTCCAACGCCGAGCTAAAACAATACACCACCTCCGACGCAAACAAAAGCCTCGGCCAGCGCCGCGAGGAGACATTCCGCAAAGCCCGCCAGGCCATCACCGATCTCGCAGCCACACCATCCGGCGGTCCCGAAGCCCCTCTCAACGCCTCATACCTCCTCTCCCAGATCCGCCAGACCCTCCCAGCAGACACAATCTGGGCCATCGAATCCGTTACCCTAACCCCCATCGTCTCCGACCAAATCGCCGCTACATTCCCAAACAGCTGGATAAACTGCGGCGGCGGCGGCCTCGGCTGGTCTGGCGGCGGGGCGTTGGGAATAAAGCTCGCGTCCGACGCGCAAGCCGGCGGCAGTAACAAGGGCAAATTCGTCTGCCAGATCGTCGGCGACGGGACATACCTCTTCTCCGTGCCTGGATCTGTCTACTGGATCGCAAGACGGTATAATATTCCCGTGCTGACGATCGTACTGAATAACAAGGGGTGGAATGCGCCCCGGCGCAGTATGTTACTTGTGCATCCGAACGGGGATGGATCGAAAGCGAGCAATGAGGAGCTGAATATTAGCTTTGCGCCGACCCCGGATTATGCGGGGGTTGCGAGGGCCGCGAGCGGGGGGCATGTCTGGGCGGGTGTTGCGGCGAGTGTGGGGGAGTTGGGGAGGGTGTTGCCGCAGGCTATGGAGAGTGTCAGGAACGGGGTTGGGGCTGTGCTTGAGGCTCAGTTGGATGGGACGGAGGGAAAGTATGTCAAGAAGTAAATGCATGCATCATTGGGCTTCCATCTCAGCAGGTCTTGCCTTAGGAAGTTAGGATCAATGTCAGAGAATAGACTGTCCGTGCGTAGCCCTAAGTGTTTCTACCTTACGGAGTCCCAAGACATTACGAATACCCGATTGAAGCACTGCGAATTACTATTCGAGCAACCAATTGGCCTTTGCATTTGGTTTCTTTTAGTTTGATTGTATTGTCAGACGTTTTGCTTATCGCAATTTTTAGGGTGCACTTGGTGATGATTATGCGAGTCGGATAGTGTGAAATGGTAGGGAAAGCAGAATGAACGGCTAAATATCGTCCGCTAGTGTCAATATTTGAACTAGCAGCGTATCAGCGGGGTGTCGAGGAATATTTCCTCCGCGCCATCACAGGCCAACAAAGTCCGTTTCATCGTTCTCGCGTGTGGGCATCTTGATCCCATGCATCCCGGTGTATTTCGGGCACTGGGGCTCGGTCCATCCCGCCAATGCTTCAGTCTCCGTGATCTTGTAGACCTCCACGCCCAGAGGACGGGTGGTGGCCCCCATATCATCCTTGTCGTCCCAGCCCCAGTTCGAAAGGTCGCCTGTTAGAACAGCCGTTAGTAAGTGTTCGCGTACCGAAACAGACAATGTGCGGTTGACATACCTCCAGGGCACGCGGAGAGGGCACAGAGGACATCAACCTCCGCGAAGAACTCAAAGTACTCGCCAGGCTTCGCCGGCGATGTCTCCATGAAGTACCTCCCCTCTTCATCCAGCCCCGTCACCTGGAAGACATTGAGGACATCATGCACGTCCAGCTCGGTCAGACCATACGGCGTCACCGCACGAGTAAGGTTCGAGTGACAATGGAAGTCGAACGATTCCCCACCCATCAAGAGGTTGACGTACGGGTCACACCTCGTGCCCATCAAATCGTGGACACGTCCTCCCCACTGCGAAGTACCAAAGCCCTTGCCCTCCTTTCGCTTCCCGTCAACATCCAATACCTCATGTAGCTGCCCGCCTGCGAGCGAATCTCCGGTGATCGTCACGAGGGGGCGCAGGTATGGGAGATTCGACCAGAGACGGTCACCAACAGAAACGTGGGACGCGTGAATCTGACGGGTACGTGCTGCCCATAATCGCTCCCTAGGGTTGTTGGCGTTCCAGATGTTGAGATCGCCGACTTGGGGCCCGTTTGGAGTTGTTAAGCGGCAGATGTGTCCCGCTGGCACCACCCAAGCCTGGCCGGAAACTGGGCGGATAGTGAAGGACTTCTGAAGCTCCCGCTTGGCGGGGTCAGAGGCAGTCTCAGAAATAGTTCTGTAGACCTGTGTTGTGCCATGGACGGGCGAGTCCTTAGGAGCGTCGTATGCGGGGGGAGGTCGGCGCGGGGTGGTCATCTTGTGGTCGCGACTCGCGATGTTGTGCGGGCTCCTGGTGAAGGTCAGAATAAAAGAACGGTGTCAATTGCGCAGACACACAGGACCGATTTGCGACTTTAGTAACAAGATTCGGAGACTCCCGACAACATTTGGAGACCCCATTTTGCCTTGCCCCGCCTCGATTGACTCCGATGTCGTCGACCCAAACGTGCTTGGAGCTGGATAAGGGCAAACCGGGCCGGGTCCGATAAGGCGGGCTAACTCCGTAATGCTACTAGTGTAGTTTAGCGTCTTATCTTATCGATAAGCATTCCGCCCTTACCTAATTAGAGATTCTGAAAAATTATTCGGCGCCAACAATCTCCGCTCCGAAAAGTGCTTGACGGAGGGAGGAAGAGAGCAGCACAGCTTTCTCGCGGGTCGCTAAAGTACAGGAAGATTCCGGCTTCCTGTCAGGTTGTTGGCCTTCATTCTCCATCATGGAGCAACAATCTAACAGGGCCCACCGGGTTACAAAAGAGAAGAAGAAATACGATGGTCAGTATAGCAGCAACTCTGTCGCAAACTGCCGTGGCACGCTGTTCTCTTGAAGTAATAGTTGCTTACATTCAGTTTGGAATTATAGGACCCAACCCGAAAGCTTTTGCCTTTTCGAACGCCGGCAAGGCAAACAAAGCGGGCGCGAGATCTCACGATGTACAGTCGATACCTTGACTTTCGATTTTTCGTTTCCGGACCTGCGAGCTGATGTTTGTGTCCCATATAGATCAAAGAGAAGAGACTGCACGTTCCTCTGGTCGATCGCTTGCCTGAAGAAGCTCCCCCGCTCGTTGTCGCTGTTGTTGGACCTTCTGGTGTAAGTGTCTAGAGATTTGTAAACTGGAGTGCGCAACTAACATATCCTCTCCGCACAGGTTGGAAAAACGACACTCATCAAGTCCTTGATCCGCCGATACACCAAGCAGACGCTCAGCACGCCCAATGGACCTTTGACGGTGGTGACGTCCAAGAAGCGACGTCTTACTATCCTAGAATGTCCTTCCGACTCGCTGGCCGCTATGATCGATGTGGCTAAGATCGCCGATATTGTGCTCCTGATGATTGACGGTAACTACGGATTCGAGATGGAGACTATGGAGTTTTTGAATGTTCTGTCTACCAGCGGTATGCCCGGAAATGTTTTCGGTATCCTTACACACTTGGATCTGTTTAAGAAGCAGAGCACGCTGCGAGCCGCCAAGAAACGTCTTAAGAATCGCTTCTGGAGTGAGCTGTACAACGGTGCAAAGCTCTTTTACCTCTCCGGTGTTATCAACGGCCGCTATCCCGATCGAGAGGTGCACAATTTGTCCCGCTTTCTGTCGGTCATGAAGAACCCTCGGCCTCTTGTGTGGCGTAACTCCCATCCTTATGCTCTTGCGGACCGCTTTCTCGATATCACGCCACCGACAGAGATCGAAAAGGACCCGAAATGCGACCGGACGATTGCCCTGTACGGTTACCTACGAGGAACGAACTTCCCTGCGCAAGGCGCACGCGTTCACGTACCTGGGGTTGGCGATTTGACGGTTTCCGGAATCGAGGCTCTGCCTGACCCCTGTCCAACCCCGTTTATGGATCAGCAGATACAAAAAGCCACCGGGAAATCGAACAAGCGCAGGCTGGGTGAAAAGCAAAAGCTGCTCTTTGCTCCGATGTCTGACGTTGGTGGTGTCTTGGTCGACAAAGATGCCGTCTACATTGACGTAAAGACCTCCAATTTCAACAACGAGGACGATGAGGACCGCGATCCGGACCGTGGCTTAGGTGAACAACTCGTTATTGGCTTGCAAGGCGAGCGGAAACTTCTCGGTGAGGCAGATGCCGGTCTCCGCCTGTTCAGCGGTGGAGAGGCCATCACGAAGACCGAAGACGAAGACAGCGGCACCGGAAGGAAACACAGAAGAGAAGTACGATTTGCCGGAGATGGCAACCAAAATGTTGAAGAAGAAGATGAAGGCTTCGAAAGCGCGGACGATGAGGAGGAAGAGGAGGAGGATGACATGGAAGAGGGCAGTGATGAAGACGAGGAGGAAGTGGACGTTTCCGCTCCTGCAGACTTCGCAGAGAGCTTCAGGGAGAGACAAAACGGACCGTCGTCCCGTCAGGAATCCGATATCGCATTCGCTGACAGTGACTCGGATCTGGGCTCTATCTCGTCCGTGGAGGATCAAGTCCTCGAGAGCGCCGATGAGGAAGAGGAATCAGACGAGGAGGATGATGGGACCGTCCGATGGAAGGATAACATGCTCGAAAACGCCAAGTCACTCCATTCAAAGCGTCCCAAATTCCGCATCACGGACCTTTCGCGTACCATGTACGATGAGTCAATGACCCCGGCCGAGGTTATCCGCCGATGGCGCGGTGAGGAGGACGAAGATGAGGAGCCTGAAGGCGATGAAGATGAGGAAACGTTCTTCAAGAAGACCAATGTTGAGGAGGAAGAGCAAGCCGAGTACCGCGCTGTTCCCGAATACGACTACGAGGAGTTGGAAAAGAAATGGCGTGACGAAGAGATGATTGAGGCTCTGCGAAAACGTTTTGCTAGTGCTAAAATGGGCGATGGCGACGACGAGGACGACGAGGACGACGAGGATGTTGATGATGCCTTTGACGAGGATGACGAGGGAGACGGTGCGTTTGAAGATCTGGAGACTGGAGAGGTCTTCAATGGGATCCAAGACGAAGACGAGGATGAAGGCGAAGATGATGGCGAAGATGAAGAAAACGATGGTCCGGAAGATCTGGAAGCCGAGCGTGCGCGTAACGCTAAGAAGAAGGAAGACTTGAGGCTCCGATTTGAAGAGGAGGATCGCGAGGGATTCGCAAACTCGAAAGACAATTCAAGAGGAGACGGTGCCGATCCTGAAGAGGAATTCGGAGAGGACGAATGGTACGACGCACAAAAGGCGAAGATGCAGAAGCAGACCGACATCAACCGCGCCGAATTCGAGTCTCTGGACCCTAACTCTAGGGCTAGAGCCGAGGGTTACAGAGCGGGAACATACGCCCGTATCGTACTCGAGAAGGTACCTTGTGAATTTGCGACGAAGTTCAATCCTCGATACCCTGTCATTGTTGGTGGCCTGGCTCCGACTGAGGACCGCTTCGGATATGTCCAGATCCGTATCAAGAGACACCGTTGGCACAAGAAGATTCTGAAGAGCAACGATCCGCTCATTTTCTCTCTCGGTTGGCGCCGCTTCCAGAGTCTGCCCATGTACAGCACCTCAGACAGTCGAACCCGTAACCGCATGCTCAAGTACACCCCCGAGCACATGCACTGCTTCGGTACATTCTACGGGCCACTCGTTGCGCCGAACACCGGTTTCTGCTGTGTTCAATCATTTTCAAACAAGAACCCTGGTTTCAGGATAGCGGCCACTGGAGTGGTCTTGAGCGTGGACGAACACACCGAAATTGTGAAGAAGCTCAAACTCACCGGTGTCGCCTACAAGATCTTCAAGAACACGGCCTTCATCAAGGACATGTTCAACTCATCTCTCGAAATCGCCAAGTTCGAGGGAGCGGCGATCCGAACCGTGTCTGGAATCCGAGGTCAGATCAAGCGAGCTCTAAGCAAACCAGATGGATGTTTCCGTGCCACTTTTGAAGACAAGATTCTCATGAGTGACATTGTCTTCCTGCGCGCATGGTACCCCATCAAGCCTCACCGCTTCTACAACCCAGTCACCAACCTCCTGGATCAGGAAGAGGGCGAGTCGGGCGATGCTGGCTGGAAGGGTATGCGACTAACGGGAGAGGTCCGACGTGAAAAGGGTATCCCAACGCCCCTGAACAAGGACTCTGCATACCACAAGATCGAGCGCTCTGAACGCCACTTCAACCCCCTCCGCGTTCCCCGTCAACTAGCTGCGGAACTCCCCTTCAAGTCTCAGATCACCCGCACAAAGGCGCGCAAGGACAGGACCTATCTGCAGAAGCGTGCCGTTGTTCTAGGCGGAGAGGAGAAGAAGGCCCGCGACCTGATGCAGAAGCTCAACACCCTGCGGAACGACAAGCAGGCCAAGCGTGCTGTCAAGCAGGAGGAGCGCAGGAAGGTCTACCGTGCGAAGGTTGCGGAGGGTCTGGAGAAGAAAGCCGAGAGAGAGAAGAGGGAGCGTGATGAGTACTGGCGGAGAGAGGGCAAGAAGCGCAAGAATGATGATGGAGAAGGCGGTGGTGGTAAGAAGCGTAGGTAATAAGCTAGCTTCTTGGTCGCTTGCATATATAAAAGTACATGTGATGACGATGTTGTACCTATAAGTCGCATGACCGATGGCGTTCAGAGATACCTTTCATCAAAACAATCCGAGGTTACTGATATCTTATAAGTTCTGCTTCGCTGGTAATAGGTCGTTGATTGTCCCAATCTCCTCCATACCATCTTTATTGTTGTACCACCAAAGCCCAGGCCGGAATAGACTTAGGTACCTCCCACGTGACCGTGCTGTGGAAACGCGTCACACGTGTTGACAATGGAGTGACTCCTAAAGTACAACCTTCTACTCCAACCTGAGCCGATACAGCATTTCCTGGCCAGGACTTTATTTACCCTGCACAAATAACTACCCATAACCATGTCCTGAGTGTTCTCGCCCGCGCCTCTTCATACCTTGGTTCGCGATCCCCGATTCCCGACCCATGAGCCCGCAACAGCTTCAGGTGGAGACATACAGCATTCAACTCCGGTTGTGCTGGGTACTGTTGCTGTAAGGGCCCGTCTCGCACGTGCAGAATTCCAGTCCAGGGGCATGCTCCTTGCAGCGGATCGACCTGAAGGATATTTACAGAGAGGTGATTGGTGAAGCTGCCTGCTGGGCTTGGTGGCTGACCTGGGTTCCCCCGGTATTCTGAACACGTTCCCGCGCCAACGGCCGCCCTCAGTCCGGGGTATACGGAGCACCCCGTGCACGGTCCATATTTTGCCTGTCGATCTACAACGGCCTTGGACGCGTATCTACGGAGTTACTCGCCCGTTTCGCGCACCGCAGTCAATAATGGACAGATCGTTGCAAGTTGATACTCGGCAGGGCGCGCAGAGCCCGGGACATATATATCGACGCGACGATACTTCGACTACCGATGTGCCGAGCAAGTTGGATTATTATAACGGGCGACCTGCAGGAACACGACCCCTATCTCTAGATGCGGCTTCTAGTATACTTCCGCATTCGAACAGAGTTGCTGTTGACGCTCGAGCATGGCTACACAGGTCACCAGCGGTACCTCTGAAGGGAGGTACGCGATCGCAGGACAATTTACGCGTCAGACACGAGATAGACACATATTCAAAGGACGCAAGTGGCCCAAAGGTGAACGAGCAAAGTGACATACCGAGACAGGACGAATTTCATTACACGAGGCCTTTGATGAATGCCCAGCACATGCCGAGACTCGAGGACACTGGACGTCGCCGCTCCCACAGCACAGGTCTCGGATCGCGCGGCTCCAAAATCGCTGCGGTAGGTCTTTGCACCATTAGGTCACTAGTGGATTGCTGATTTCCCTTTAGCTATCTGTCCAGTTACGCACGCGCTTATCCTATGCCGCTGCTAGGATTGAGAAGAAGCGGCAATCGCAGTCACCATATCAGTCGCCGACAGGCTTGCTGCATAGAAACAGCTCGACACCGATCCTTAGCGTTGAGACATTGTCTCAATCAGGGCAATCGTTGATTGGTGACTTCAGAGACCAACTTGAGGATTCACCAGATGGAACTACTGTATCCGCGCCGGATGCTCCTGCCGCATCCAGTTTCTATCGTCTTGATGCCCCCATACGACAGGCCCTGAACATAACGAGTGATATATACCCACAACCGCAACAAGATCCGCAAAAGTCTGTCGAACGCTCTTCAGAGCGGCAGCCTCCACCGAAGCTAGCTCCACCTCCGGATATAGACTCAGGTCGTGTAAACGGCCAACGACGACGTCCAAACTCGAATATTCCCGGTAACTCCTTGCGATACGCGCCATTTCCCCTGCATAAGCGCAGCCGGTCACAGCAAGAGTTTCTGATAGGCTCAGAAGTCACACGCGTGCCTGAAACACCGCCGCTTCGACCCTCGGGGTACAATAGTGTAGGGCCGTTCAGCGGATTGTCGGAGAACTTGCAAAGTTCCTCAATGGAACAAGATGCTATTGAGACCCTACTTTTCATGTCTAGTCCGGGAACTTCGGGGTACTATTCGAACTCGCAAAACTCCCAGCGCAACCAGGACGTCAAGAATGTTGATGATAGTGCTTCGCAAGGTGTTCGGTGGCACGAATCAGTTGTCGACAATCAATCCAGCAGCAGACAGCCTGCGGTCTCCCACAACAAGGAGACCCGCGCGGGGGATGAGATTGATTTGATCCTCGATCAAATGGACAGTGATAGTGAAGACGATGCTAATTACACTTCAAGTCGTCGGACTAGAGTCGAGGCTCGTCCTAGCACGATTGGTGGGGTGGGAAGTGCGCGACGCGATACATAGCATGGAATGGATTGCATTGTTTACACTGGGGGCTTCTTCCAGGGACCCTAGAGCTTGCGAGCTCGAAGGAACTCTCCATCCTGCCACAATGCGCACGCGTTAGTTGCATGCTCCGTCACTTTGTTGGGACTTTGAACCGTTCGCATTGTCATTTTGGGGTGACACCTGCCACGGACGTACCCCGAGAGCCCGGAATATCCCCACTGAGCCAGCCACATGTATACCGCGATCGGTGCAGAACTATACCCACACATATGCCATAGCTGGAGTAGAAATACCCCAGCTTAGCCCGGCTTCTCCAGAATCTTGCAAGGAATACATCGCCGATTGAACTCGTCCCAGACCTTTTCGAGGACCTGGGTTTGCGCCGTTGACATTAACTGTCGAATACATCCCTCTTTCATCGCAAACCTCGAGCTTTCTTACCGTCTCCTTACGTTCTTAATCTCTAACCCTAGAACAGACCTTGAGAAACCCTCAGACCTTCAAAAATGAGCTCCTCTCAGCCCTCTCCCTCTCCCTTCGAAGTCGGCGCCTTCCTCCCCGGAGGGCACAACACGGACCCCGCGCTCCCGGAAAATAGCCCCACGGTGGGCTACAAGCTAAACCACCTCATGCTCCGCATCCGCGATCCTAAGCGCTCGCTCCACTTCTACATTGACCTGATGGGCATGCGTACCGTGTTCACGATGAACACAGGTCCGTGGACAATCTACTACCTGGGCTACCCGTCCACACCTGAAGACCGCGCCGATCTCCCCGCATGGTCCGCCAAGGTCGGCGGGGATAACAAGACCCTTACATCGACACTAGGCCTGCTGGAACTATACCACATCCATGGCTCGGAGAAGGATACCGCTGAAGGGGGGTATGAGATGTCCACGGGTAACGTGCCGCCTCATTTGGGATTCGGGCATCTCGGGTTCACTGTTCCAGATGTCCCCAGTGCTCTTGAGAGACTGAGGAATGCTGGGGTAAAGGTTATCAAGGACCTTGGTGTAACAACGCGCGAGAGCATACCGCTCAGCAAGTGGGAGGAAGAGCGTGGTGTGGGTGTGGGCGAGATCCATCCGACCTATAAGGCTGTCTTTGACCAGATTGCTTTTGTGGCTGATCCGGTGAGCGCTCCCTTTTTTCTTGTTCATTCCGAGATGTGTTGGACACCGCTAACGGAGTGTTGTTAGGATGGGTATACTGTAGAGCTCGTTCCGCAATCTATGAGTTAGAAAGCCGATGGCATGGGGTTTCTTTTCAGAACCACGCTATCCAATACCCCTTTATTAGAGTAGGCTCATTCCTAGCCTTGTCTTGCGGGGAATGCGTCTTGAACATACATCTCTTAGAGAAGTATATACTAGAACATCAAACATTAATCTGAAGTTGGTCCTCATTTACCTCGTGAAAGTATTTTTTCAGTCGTTTCGATTGCAATTGACCCAGAAACGGGCATGCACAAGAAGTAGTTCGATTCTAGATGATCATATCGAAACAGATATCTAACTCCAACAAAAAGGCGAAGCATGCTCTTCTCATAGCTACTAGGCACAACGAAGCAACACTAAGCGCCCCAGGTATCATCATCCTCCGCAACATCATAATCGACCTCCGCAGCGCCAGCCACCGCCCCATTCGCCTGGTTCCCACCACGCACCTGATCCTGGTCCGAGACCGAATCCATGATTGTGTCTTCGTCAGAGCCGGTTTTGCCATCTAGCCCTGATGTGCTGACGGATTGTTGGCCTGTTGTTGATGGCGGCGGGATAGAGATCGGCGGGTTCGGCACCCACGAGAGCTGGACCTCGCCGACGGAGGGGATATTGCGGGAGCTAAACATGAATTTCTCGGCTTGGTAGCGCTCTTTGAAGGAGACGATGAGGGAGTTTTCTTCGTTGGGGTTGGGTGTTACGGATTCGTAGTCGCCGACGCCCTGGAGGGGTGGGTTAGTTAGGGTTACACCACATGGTTTAGGGTTAAGGTAAGTATGCATGCGTATGGGGAGATGGAGAGATGGGGAGCGTTAGTTTAGGGGTGGAGACTCACAATAAGGTGCTGCCGGAACGCCTCATCCTGCTCAGAGTGTGGCTTGATGCCCGAGACGGCAACCCGCTTGGGCCGATTGTCGAGGCGCAGGACACCGCCGCGACCGCGTGCAGGGAACCCGCCTCGCCCGCGATAAGAGCCGCGATATGACGGGTCGTAGCCGCGGCCACGTGGTGGGTAGCCGCCGCGGCCGTAGCCTCTCCCGCGACCGCGGTAGGATGTGCTAGGGTCGGAAGAGTGGTTGGGGTCTAGACCTAGGCTCTTCGCTTCAGCTTCAAGGGCTGCGAGTTGGGCACGGAGCTGTTTGGTTTGTTCGCTGGCGTTTTCGTCAGAGGGGGACTTCGATGCCTCGCCGGTTGGTGTTGCGCTGCCCGATGAAGCGGCGCCGCCGATTTTCAGCAGAAGTCGCTTTTTCTCCTCTTCCTGCTTCTTGAGCAGTTCCTCGCGCTGTTTCTCTAAGTCCTGCTTGGCTTTTTCTGTTTCTTGGCGCTGTCTGGCTTTCTCTTCGTAGGCCTTTTGCGCTTCTTCCTGCTGTTTCTGGAATTCCTCTGCATCAAATGGTTGGGAATCCAACCCATTGGCGCCTGGTCGCTCCTTCGGTTTATGCCAGTATACTTTGACGAACCGGTTGTCGAAAATCACCTTCGGGCTGGACCACGCTGCCTTGGCAGTGGCATGGTCGGCGTAGGTGATTAGGGCTAGTTTCTTGTATGGCTGGAGCGAAAGATCTGCGATCTCGCCGTACTGAGAGAAGAACTCTCTCACCGAGAATTCATCGAGCTTGTCGTCTGGGATTTGCTCCACAACAATCGTCTTGACGGTCGGATCATCGTTAGGTCCGGCAGCAGAGAAATCCGATCGACGGCTGCGATTGTTGAAGCCACCTCTATCCCCGCCACGCCCACGACCGCGGCCTCTGTCGCTGCCCCGCATTGGGCCGTCGTGGCGACGTCTAAAGTCAGGAACGATGCCTGACGATTTCGGGTCATATTCTACGGTTGTTAGCATACTTATATCTTTCAAGTACAGTGCGGCCGGAAGCGTACCATCATCCTTTGAAGCACCCGGCACCGTATCATGCTGATAGGGACAAGCACCACCCAAGTAGCAGATCCCTTGAGTTTCGTAGAAAGGGCACTTTTCTGTGCTCTTCGGTCCCATCTGATCCGGCTGCTGCCCAGGAGCTCCACCTCCCGGCGGCATAGGCATAGGAGGCATACCTGGCATCTGCGGAAAGCCCATGCTCTGCAATGCCATCATGGCTGCCATAGGATCGTTCTGGTCAAACCCTGGAAACGAAGGAGGCATAACCGGAAATCCCCCGCCGGGCTGAGGGAATTGCCCCGGACCAGACGGAGGGTGGCCATCTCTCCCCATCCAATGTCCACCTCGCCCACGACGAGGGTTCTTGAAGTTCCGGTGGTGGTGAGAGCCCTCATGTGCTTGGTTCTCACCGAAACCATCGTCGAAGGTGCGCTTGCGACTAAAGTTATCACCATGTGGTTGCGGTCCGTACGAGCCGTTCAAAGGCCCCGATGGCGGGATGTGTTGTGTGGGTGGCTGGGTGGGAGCCTGGGGAAGTTGTGCCTGGGACGGTGCGGCGGGCGTCTGCTTGGGCGCGAACGTAGCAAAGAGATCTTCGACAAATCCAGTGGTATCTAATCAATAAAGACCATTTAGCTGTCACATCCTCCACTCCGATGCACGAACTCAAGGGGCAGACATGGACTGGAAGATAAAACTCACGCTCTCGCAAAAAATCCTCCAAATTCTCGACGGAAGCCTTGCGGATCTCTTCATCAGGAGCGTCAGACCTGATAAGAGCTAGAACATAATCCGCGAGCACGTCGGAATCTGCGTCCGATCTAGTCTGCAGAGTTAGCGACCGAAATTTCCCACCAGCCCAGCCTTCTGGATGCGCGCTCGAGCCTTACATGTCTTCCAGCTTTTTTACCACCCATGTCTTGACCTCTGCGGCCTGATCCTCTGTGAGCTGCATGTTGTCACAGTATTTCAAGTACAACACGGAGATGAACGGAATTGTCGCCGGCGCCGACGTAATAGTAACGTGGGTGCAAGCAGTTCGCAAATTAGTGTGTTACAACGCACAATCTGTGTGAACCAAAGGATGGGTAATTGGCGCAAATTCAGTTCATCTCATTCCCAAAAGGATAGTACCAACAAGGGTTGTGCAATAGAAACAACACAAAAGCAATGCAGCAAAAAGTGCTCCTGCGGAACTGACAGAGCTCTGAAGATGCGCGAGACCCGAAGAAGGATGCGGGCGTTCACGTGATGTACCTTCACAGGGTTTCACAGCCTCAAGCTTACACCTTGGGCAAGCACTAGGGCTACCTACCTAGGTAAGCAGAATACACATGGCAAGTAATCTAGAGCCCCTAATGATTAATCACTACTGCTTTAATTCAAGGGTAATGAACATTGAACAATATCATATTTTTCGTGTCCAACTAGAACATATCGTAGCCGTTAACATAACAAAAAGAAAAAGGAAAAGTAGGCCATAGCAAATGCATGAGCACACCGGTTTCTACTGCTCTAGTGTTCCGAAAACCCATACGACATTAAGCTGCATTGCGTCGATTTATTTTTCTTGCGCGGTTGTCTCCCTTTTAGCATTGGCCGGGTATTGCGTTCATCAAGTTCATAAACATAGGATTCGAGCACAAAAAGGCTTGAATCCTAGTACGTTTGTGTAGAACGTTTTTACAGCTTGTCGTAGTACTGTGAAGGGGGTTAGTAACTGAAAACCATAAGGGAATCAAAAAGGAACTTACTTCGGTGTAAGGGGGAACAGCCTCCTTGAGACCCTTGCGCTTACGCATCTCGTTGACGACCTGACCAGGCTTGGTAGTGACGTCAAGAGGAGAACCACCAGGAAGAACAGCCCAGTGGTCGAAGACGGACTGAGGGAAGGCCTGACCACCAGTGGCCTGGCGAAGCTCACCGGGGAAACCGAAGGACTCGTTGACGGGCAGGTAAGCCTTGACGGTGAACAGAGGAGTACCGACACGCTGCTCCTCAGTGTAGACGTGACCACGGCGGCGAGTAAGGACACCGTAGATACCACCCATAGCCTGCTCGGGAACCTGGATCTCGACGTTGAAGATGGGCTCGAGGATACCGGGCTCGGCAAGGAGAGTGGAGGCGTAGAGGACACGACGAGCGGTAGGGATGATCTGACCACCACCACGGTGGATGGCATCAGCGTGAAGGGTAACATCAAGGACGTTGAAGCGGACGGAGCGCATGGGCTCCTCAGCAACGGGACCCTCACGAGTGGCCCACTGGAAACCGGAGACGACGGAGTCCTTAATTTCGTTGAGGTACTGGACGGCCTTGGTCTGGTCAACGAGCAAGTTGGCACCAGTGGTGTCGGGACCGAAACACCAAATCTTACGGGCGTCGGTGACATCCCACTCGTAGTCATCCGCAAGGATACGAGCACGGGCCTTGAAATCGTCACGGGGGTTGATCTTGCCCTCCTCAATGGCCTTGGAGACCTCCTCGCCGAGAGGCTCGGCAACCATGTAGAGACGGTTGTGCTTGTTGGGGGACTTGGACAGAGCAGTCATGGAAGACTTCTCGGTAACGGTCTCACGGTAGGAAACGACGGGGTCGGAGATACGGAGAGGAACACCAGCGTGGTCCTCCTCGAGATCCTTCAAGCAAATTTCGAGGTGGAGCTCACCAGCACCGGCAACGACGTGCTCACCAGACTCGTTGATCATGGTAAGGACACAGGGGTCGGACTTGGAGAGACGCTTAAGACCCTCGACAAGCTTGGGCAGGTCACCAGCGTTCTTGACCTCAACGGAGCGCTGCACGACGGGGGAAACGGAGAACTTCATGACCTTGAGGTTGTGGGCAGTGTCGGAGGTGGTGAGGGTACCAGACTTGAGCAAGAACTGGTCAACACCGACGAGACCGACGATGTTACCGGCGGGAACATCCTCGATGGGCTCGACGAAACGACCCATCATGAGAATGGTACGCTGGATGGACTTGATGAACAGGTCCTCCTTCTTGCCAGGAGTGTAGTTAGGACCCTGGATGCGGACCTTAAGACCGGACTTGACGGTACCGGCGTAGACACGACCGAAAGCGTAGAAACGACCCTTGTCGGAGGTGGGAACCATCTTGGAGACGTAAAGCATGAGAGGAGCCTTGGGGTCACAGTCACGGATACCAATGCAAGCCTCGTCATCAGCAGGACCCTCGTACAGAGTCTCAGCACGGTACTTCTGAGCAGTGACGGGAGAAGGAAGGTGGATACAGATCATCTCAAGCATAGCGTCGGCAGCGGGAAGGAACTTGCGCATGATGGTCTTGAGGAGCTGCTTGCCGGCCTGGTCCTTCTCGTCGCTTGCAAGCTTAACCTCGATCTTCTCAAGGAGAGCGGGGATCTGGTCCCTCTTGTCGTTGGTGACAAGCTGGAAGATCTTGTAGATGGGGTCAAGAATGAACATGTTGAAAGCACGCTCAACGGGCTTGCCGTCGACCTCGGGCTGGGTCTTGGTCCACTTCTTGGTCTTGGGGTTGAAGTAGTTGTCACCCCACAGACGTTCGAGCATCTTCTTGCGGTCAACACCGAACTTCTTGGCGAACTTGACGGCGAACTGGCGGACGGTGAAAGCCCAACCGTGGAGACCGGAACCGAAAGCAACGGTACCCTTCTCGGGGTAGACCATGACGTTGCCAAGGGCGGGGTCCTCGTAGGTAGCGATGATGACGTTGACGGACTCAACGGTACGGGCGAAAGACTGGTAGAGTTCCTCCTTCTCGATCTGGAGTTCGAGCATGGAACGGTCGACCTTGTTGATGATAAGGACGGGCTTGATACGCTCAGTCAGAGCCTGACGGAGCACAGTCTCGGTCTGGACGCAGACACCAGACACACAGTCGACGACGACGAGGGCACCGTCGGTGACACGGAGGGCAGCAGTGACTTCAGAGGAGAAATCAACGTGACCGGGGGAGTCGATCAAGTTGATCAAGAACTCGTTACCGTCGACGGCCTGGGGAATCTCCTTGAGATCCTCCTCATCGGCGAACTTGGCGTAAAGAGAGATGGCAGTGGACTTGATAGTGATACCACGCTCCTGCTCATCAGGACGGGTGTCCATGAAACGGGCGTCACCAGCCTTGGCACCAGCAATGATACCGGCACGAGAGACCAGAGAGTCGGAGAGGGTGGACTTTCCGTGATCGACTAGCAAGCACTCAGTATACAGACCATCTCCATCATAGGAACCATCAAGTACGTACCGTGAGCAATGACCGACATGTTACGGATGTTGGCCTTGCGGTCCATGAGGGAGCGGAGCTAGTCATTGTTAGTACCATATCATCCTCATCCGCCCGGTCGACCAGAAAAAATTTTATAGCTCCGCATCGCCATCGTATACAGGGAACGGCATACCTCCTCGATAGTGAAGCTGTAAAAGCGGACGTTAGCAAATACATCCTTTTCATTTTCATTGCGATAACCATCTTGATGGTTTGGGATGGACGACGTACTTGACCATTTTGGCGGTTTTTTTTCTGTTAAAGCCTTAAAGGCGGGGTTTGTGTGGAAGAGGGGAAAAGAAAAAGAAAAGAAGAAAGCAAGAACGACACAAAAGATCAGGACCGAGAGCTAGCTCGACCTGAAGATGACCTGGGGATAGAAAAAAGGCCTATGTGCGCTGCTCCAGAGGAGAGACTGAAAGAGGAGAGAGAGAGGGTTGAAGAGAGGAGGGAGGGAGAGCGAGGAGGGGAAGGGAGCAAGCGAGTTCTTTTAGTGGTCGTGGGGCCGGCGGTGGTTGGTTTTTTCCCGAATCCCAATCTGGGATGTGCGTTTTTTTCCACCCAATTCCCGCTTGTGCCCCTCTGCTGCCGTTTAACTCCGGTTTTTACGAAACATATGACTCCTCTATGCAAAAGGGACATGGAGTGTTCTGTTGCCACTGCTTGATTCCTCATCTGCTGTTGATGGCTTTCACCTCCGCCGACGGTGCAGGGTGTCCGTGGTCTACATCATGAGATCGGGCAGCTAGTGGTCACCACTAAACTTCATGCTTCAAAGCTCAGTCGATCCTGACTCAAAATAACCTTCACAGTCATTCGGGATTTTTCGATTCTACATAAAGCATCAAGAAAGAGTCACCTCCCGTCAATATCATACCAATCCATGGGAATCTAGCAGTGCAACTATGGTTGGTAATCAGCTTATAGACCTCAATCTTGGGACACACCGCTCAGCAATTTGGAGAACTTGAGCCAATCATGAGTCCGAGTGAAATCAGCAGCCATGATGAATTGCCTGTTGCAATGTTGCCACTCATGATAGAAACGGGAGCCTGCTGCCACCTTTGCTGACTTGGAATTTTGTAGCAGCCCTGGTGAGGGGCAGTAGTGGGGTAGCCGCTTATTAAGCGTCAGAAGCTCTGAAAGCTCTGCAAAGCCACAACATTTGATTGGTTGAGATCTGTAAATCAGGATTCAGAATCTCAAAGGAGCTTAGCTTGAGCTCAACTCTTTGTTACCCGCCAAGAAGATTTCCATATCCAGCTCTACACATTGCTGCTTTTAGGGTCTTACGGGCCATAATAGCTGCAGAGTACTCCGTATCGACTCGTTATTGTATATGGCTAAGAAAAAAGCACATGAATGTCAATTGGGAAAGGGTATAGTCGCACTGATTATAGTATACAAAAAGATATACAAGAATGACAAACAACACGAGAACTCATGAGGACCACAGTATCTTAGCATAGGCGTCCTCAACCTCCTTGGCCACCTCCAACAGAGTAACAATGATAATTTGATGCGTGACATTAGGAAGCTTATCCCTTTGGAGACCAATCCACTCTAACGGTGGCGTTGCTTCGCCCATGTCCCGTAGCTGTGGTGTCTCAATCACCGGCGGCTCCATTGCCACATAGTTGTACTTGGACTGCGGCACATTCACAACCGCGGTGATCTTTTCTTGCTGGTCGCTTTTGTCTCCACCACCTTCTGCATTTAGGCCTCCTGTAATGCGAACGGCGGATGGCGGGAGCGGCTTGCCCAATCGCGAAGCCAATGCACGAGAGTGGGCCTCCCACATGTCCCTGATGAAGCTGATGCGGGAGTAATTCCAGCCAACGTCGACTTTGCCTTCAAAGCTGCTGCGGAAGACATACTCAATCTGGTTCGACCCTGGCCCTTGCCATGTTTCCATCCCAGCCACCACTCGGGGAACTTTGAGGATTGTCCCCCCACGGGTTTCGATAACTCGGGTGGCAGTCTCGTTCACAAGAAGTTTCTCGACCGGGACGGGGTCAGACCGCTCGATTGGGGATAAGGCAACACGCAGTTGTCCTAATGTGAGCCCCAGGGAGCTATGAATCTTGCCTTTGTCCAGTGACACATCGAATCGAGCTTGAGCCTCGCGGGCTTCTAGCTTGAAGACATGGTTGTCAAAGAAGGTGCTTGGAAAAACTCCAAAATGAACTGTATGGATCGTGACGACAACTCCAGTTTGGAGAGAGATAGGAGCCAGTTCCGATTTCTCTTCAACCTGCTTGGTCACCTTCTGGGATGGTTCAGTTCGATCGGAGAAGACCGAGCCCTTCCTGCGAAGGTACCGGTCAATCTCCCTCAATGACGATTCGTAAGCCGCTTGCTTGTCTTGCATTAGCCTCTGCCAGGCCTGGAATAACGCGAGCGACTGTGATACAGTCAAGGTCGTGCAGAATACTTGTACTTCACCTCCATCCAGGATACTAAACAGCCGCTCGTTCGCTTCATCGGTAGAACCCCCGACATTGTACATCAAGAAGTCAAAGGATGCTATATGCGCGATCAAGAACGGTTGATAGTCAAAAGAGACTTTCACCTGAAGCTGATCGAAAGAAATCGAGGCCTGGATCAAAGGCGTCTTGACTTCCGTGGTATCCTCCGGCCAGTTAATAGAGGTGCGGACTTTGATGATGTGGAACTCGGCCAAGCCACTCAGCCTGCCTGTACTTTCGATCCCGACTGATTTGAGGCCAATACACAGAACCTGCTCATGGACAGAGGTCTTCATGGACGAGAGCCATAAGTTATCGATCGCGAACTCTGCTTTCCCTAAGGTCGACCCCATATCAAGCTGAATCGCGACTTTTTCAATTGCTATAGTGGTGTTCCATGGAAAAGCAGGAGCAGAAGCAACTTGCTGGTAGCGTTGCACGATGTAGGCCTGCGTCTCTGCAGGCTGTGCCTCAAATTTTGCACTCGGATCTGGAGAGTCGTTTGCCGGTACCCAGATCTCACGAAAGAGTAAGAGGTCTTGAACTTGTCTGACGTTGAGCATGACTTGCATGGGGCTCACCCGTAGAGCCACCGAGACTCCCTTTGACTTGCCCAGGTGTCTGTTGTTCATCAATGACATCACAATTGAATTGACTTCAAAGCTTGCAGTCGACTCGTTTGAGTACACATGTTTCACAGACGCTCCAAAGTCATTGAACGCTACAGAGAGCGCTAGGAATCGTTCATCCTTGTCAGACTGGACGGTGTTGATGGCAACATAAACACTCTCAAACCCCGCAGTGGCTGCGACTCGAGCGATGGGTTGGCAGCTTAGACTGAACTCCTGCTTGCAGATCAAAAGGCCAACGTTCAATTTGCACCGGCCGAGTACTGAGGCAGGGTCGCTAGTGTCAAGGGGCGTATCCTGCATAAGTCTTTGTGATTGCAGCATCATGGTGTTGGAGGGCCTTCTGGGCTTCGTTTGCTCACCCATGACTTCCTTCACCGTGGCGGACATCTGCCTAATCAATGGAACGATGCTTGGATATAGGACATTGGTGGATGCATCTATTTTCAATTCTGCGTTTAAAGTGGAGTCCTCATGGGCGCTGTCCTCAAATTGGACTTTCAATGCAACACCAGGTGCGCGTAATGTTGCGGTGGATGCCGTATCATCGCGCATGAACTGGCCGTACTTCGACTCTGACGCTACTTTCTGCTTCAATGTAGTTGTTAGAAGGGTTTGCTGATCTTTGCTCTGTTTCCCTTGCAAGGATACAATGGCACCAGCGAAATCAACGTCAACAAGCACGGAGCGTACACGTTTATTGCCGAACAGAGAGCGCGGTTTTGTATTGTCATCAGACGGTTTCGACATCGTGATAGAGTTGGCATCGCGAATGGTCTTGACCGCAGAGGCTATTGAATTTTGGATCATGTTCCCAGGGAGTATGAAATCAGAGGTAGCCCTTATGTCCAGGGACTTTCCTGCGGCCTGGAGCGCCACGCGAACGTCTTCGGCTGTCGAAGAGTATGCCACGTTAAACACTAACTCCGGTAGCAAAGCTGAATTGAGCGCCCGTTTCCTCCTATCACCCGAGACGGGCACCATTTGTAGTTGAACATTTTCGATTCGGAGTTTAGCGGAGGTCGTTTTCTTGTTTGACAGATCCACGCGCTTGATCGAGAATATCAGGTCGTCAGGTCTGTGGTGAGATGTCTCTTGCGAAAATGTGGCCATGTTCCAAGCAACTTGAATGTTGTTGAGAGCCAGGGAGAATATGGCGCCGAAAAGGTCATCACTCTGAGCACTATCATCGGGTACCTGAACGCTAGGGACATTCGACGCCTTGGGCTTTGCCTGTGAATGGACTCGGTGGCGCAACTTTTTCAACCGCTTCACTTCATGCGAAAGGTCCAAGGTTCTAATCCTTTCTTGAAGATGAGCTGCCACGTCAACAACCAGTGCGGCTGCTTCAGGATAAAGTTCAATGTTGAAGTTCTCACTGGTTAGATGGAAAGACTGTAGAGTCTTTCCATTCTCATCAGTTGTGGATGCTCCTTTGACCTTGGCATCAACGGCAAAGCTGCAGTATGAACGAGCACTGTGACTGCCCTTCTTGCTCAGGTCAAAGCTTATCTTTGAGGTATCGATTTGGAATTCGGGGTACTCCGTCGGATATCCGGCGTCTAGGCCATTGTTGACCCGCATTCGAATCATTCCCAAGCTAAATCCCATGTCTGCCGAGTAGTTCTTGCCGTTTAAGCCAGGCGCTGTCGCATGTATCTTAGTCCCAGCCATCGATGTTCGGGCCCTGTAAAGGAACACTGAGTCGGAATTATCTTTAGGTTTAGATGAACCGATGTCGAGGGCAAGGACTTCCTGTGAATGGAGCTTCAATGACTCCATGTTCTGTTTGAGATCAGATATAAGATGAGAGAATTCAGGCCTCGTCAGAACACCAAGAAGGCTGCGAACCGCGCTGGCCTCAAGTTCTATCATTTCGATGGTGATGTCGACCTCCATCTCAGTGCGACTGGGCAACATGTTGGCTACTATTCGACCATTTATCGGGGGGAAACCGAGCTCTGACACGGGCTTCCAATTGCCAGCTTCGTTGGAAAGGAATGCATGGGTATTGTGTTTCACGTCAAAATCAACATCTAACCTTGGCCCAAGCCTGGATATGATGGAGGCTCTCGCCACCTCACCGGAGATTGTATACGCCAGAGATGGTAGTATGCGGAAGCTCAGGCGGTAATCATCTAGGAAGGTGGCTACCTGAAACTTATGCTGCGGTGGCTTCTCGTCTGAGACCTTGTCATGAGACTGGCGTGCCGGTAACTTCAGGTTCTTGATGAGTTGATTAACGAATTGGATCTCGTCGTCTATCACCCTGTCTGCTGTGTGGGCAAGACTTAGTGGATCCTCATTCAAGTCGAATCTCAGTCTTCGGCTCGATACTGCGACCTTCCAATCGTGCTTGACCTCGGCCACCGTCTTCTCAGTAAAGCGAGAGCAGTAGATGTGGGGGTCGATAAATTTCCATTGCATCATGACCTTCGAAAGATTAGAAAGATCCAACGAAGACGTTTTCGAGCTGATTAGCAGGCTCGCGCTCGCGCTCTGATGATCCAGGGGTTTTAGGATTATGGAACTTCGGAGGGCTTCGCCGACGAGCGCTAGTTTCAGGTTGATGCCATCAACATTCAATGTTCCAGAATCTGTACCGAAGACGAACTGGAATTCCTTCTGTTTGAACTCATTCTCCGGGGTCTCATCCGAAACCGTGGATTCCAACGTGACTGTGGACATAGCGATTACGAGACCCTCCAGTAGATCTAAAATCTCCCACCTTAGACGTAGACTCACAGAGAAGCAGTATGACTGAACAGTGACGAGAGATCTCAGCATGTTTTCGGAGCCATTCGAGTCACTTTGTCGGGTATTGAATGCTACAGCGGTGGACAGATCTCGGACGACAAAATCGCTTCCCCTGGGTCCAGGGTCAATAGAAAAGCGGAAAAGTTTGATCGTGGAGGAAAAGGAGGACATGGATGGTGCATCCCCGGATTTTTCCTCTGGCGAGCCCCATATTCGTCGCATCACATAGCTCTTCTCAACGTGAGCTAAATCCCATGCCCGCCATTGGTCGAAGCTAGAAAGGACATCTGTTTTAGCATTGGGAAGCAATGTAATGTCCTCGGAGGAGCATTTTGCAGTCAGTTCATCTTTCTGCTCGATTGAGAGGTTGTTGAAGACGTTGCGTATACGAGAAAGGATCTTCCATGAATCATGGTGTCGCAAATGTCCAGAAGCCATTCTGAGCATATACGAAATGCGCGTTAAGAATGTAGGATCCGGCATATCTGCAGCAGATTGAGTAAGGCAGTATATCAAGAAGCGTAATCGCGTATGGCGACGCGTGGAGACATGTTGAAAGGATGATGTTGCAGAATCAAGCATGGTCGTCGTGCGGCGAACAAGATACGCGAGCTGCTCAACTGACTTAGTCGAGGTGGCCGTATCAAAGGCACGAACTTGCAGATTTGATTTGCTTTCGGGTGAGGTCACAGTCCAGAAACTGATGTCACGCATCACACAACTGACTCCTGATTTCTGTCGGTGCTGGTCAGTCTGACTACTTTCAACCGAGACTGAAAGACTTTCAGCAGCGGCATGTGCAGTTATTTCTTCTTTGATGCCAGCGAGAAGATCTCCCTTTTGCCGTTCGACCTTTGTCCGGAATTCCGTGCGAAGGCGGGATACTTCAACCCTATACTCATCTTGAAAGCTAGCTTCGTCGGCACCGGAAGGTTCTGAGGTGTTGACTAGCTTCATTGAGATCACAGGAGCTCGAATAGCAAAGCTTGTGACTTTCTTTGGGCGTGATAACGATTTTTCGTAGGCCATGATATCAGAAATAATGCCCTTCTGCAGCGAGTCAATTATCTGAACCGGGTGTCGCAACTGCAGAGATCCAAGCAATACGGAGAGTAGAAACAGAAACCTCGGTGTACAAAAGCCTTTCACACCATTATGTAGGTCGACCATAAAATTAGTGTGTGTTGTACTATCACTCTCAAAGGGTGAAAGTTGAGGGTCGAACTTCGGCGCCAGAGGGTCTGGCTGAGGAACAATGGCACTCGGCACCTGGCTTGTCGGCAGGCTAGAAGTTTTTATTTTGATCCGGTGAAGGGTAAAATCAGGGACAGCCCACGTGTTCGAGTCAACCCGAGAGCCTTGTTGGATGTCCATTTTTCCATGCTTCGGGCCATCTCTGACCGGCCCGGGGTATCTTCGGTATCGGCGGATCGAAGATGACATACTCCGGGTCTCGTTCAAACTACGGGTCCGTTTTTTCAGTCCGCGTCCAATGCTGGAAGCATCTGAGGAAAGGAGAAAACTTCTTTGGCTGCTCCCATCCCTTGGATATGCCGCTGTGGACAAGCCCTGCAATGCCGAGCGCGTTGTTAGTGGTTCGGGCATCGTGGGTATGGCAATAGTTGGCCCAGGTGCTACATCCTGACCCGGGTACAGTGCACCCGGCTCAACCTCCTCCGAGTCAAATAGAAGCCACGGTGTGCGCTGAGTTCTCTGGTCGTGGGCTTTGATATGATCCTGCTGAAGTTTCCGACTTTCCACAATATCACTCCTTCGTTGAACCATTTTAAGCTTTATAGATGTCTGGAACAGAGCAAGTGGAACGACGTCGTGAGGAACTAGGCCAGATTTCTGGAGGAAGGCGCAGTCGACAGCAGCAATGGACAGGTCTGGGACCATAAGACTCATACGCTTCGTGAACCTATGATTAGCCCAGTCATTGAACTTGGTCGTTATTGTCTCGGATTTTAGTAGGAGGGCATTGTCGTCCAAAAGGACGGAGATGTGTACTGCAGCAATTCGAGCCCGCAGAAACGTCACGTCGTGAAGAGTGACAGGGAAGAGTGGTGGAAGGGCATTTTCTTCGTTATCAAAGGAGAAATCGAAGCTCTGCAAAGCACTGGCCAGTGAAGCCAGGAATTTGGGGGAGCACTCGCCAATGATTCTTCCAATATCAAAATCCCAATTGCAAACGTAAGTTGGCTCAGTGGGAGGTAAACCAAAAATGCGGTGTCCGTAGACAGAGGCACCATCTATAAACAGCTGAGTATCAGAAGTTGCGGGACCTTCTTTAATCCAGGGAGATTCTAAAGCAGCTTTCAAAGGTGCAAGTGAGAATTGCATGTCCATGTAGTAGTTGGTAAACCTCAAATCGATTTCGAGGGAAGGAGCAGTAAGCTGAACATAATTATGATCATCATACAGGGTCTCCGGAAGTAAGACACATGGGTAGTCGACAGTGACGCGCAATACGACGTCCAGGTCATTTGTCTTTTTGTTCGGGTTGATTCCGTTATGTGCTGCGGCGGAATCCCCCGAATATGCGAGCTCTTGATATTCCTCAAGTGTTTTGAAGTGTACTTCCTCGCCGAAGTAATTCTCCTTCACAGTCATGAAGGACTTGATGAGGAAACCGAACATGTACAACCTCGGAGAGATGCCATGCAGGTTGAGTAGTAGAGTATCAGTCAGCTCGGGCGAGGTGGAGAGGAAATAGCTGTAGGTGCCATTTATGGTCAGGGTCTTCAAGCTGGCTGTAGTTTTGTTCTTCAAGAATGTATGCAGTGTGTCCCACATTGGAGCAACAAAGTCTATTTCAGATTCCTGGAGGGTGACACTGAAGTCCACCGCGTTCTGCTCAGCACGGTACTTGTCCAGCGGAATAACGGTATGCGAGGTCAGCTTACTGCTCTTGACCACAAGCAAGCGGTTGTCACTGAGATTAGTAGGGTCGCTGACGATGTTCGAGTCATTGACATTAGCATAGAGCTGTATATTTGTAAAAGACATGTTCAAACGATAGACGAACGGCACGAATGTATAGTAATCAGACGCGGGCCCGGAGCCCCAATCCGTGATCAGATCGGTCAGAAGAAATATATGGTCCCGCAATAAAAACAGTTCCATATCCTGGTTCTCCACGTCAAAGTTCCATGTACGGAGCGTTTTCCAAGAGAGCGGCACTGAAAGATCACAGGTAATGAGCTGCCGGGGACAGTTCCATAGCAACGCGTGGTTCACACTTGACGACATTTTCGAACCACGAAGGTCAAGGTGAAGTTGGCTGGCGAAACCTGACTTCCCAGCGACCATGTCCATAGTATAATTCATGGTCGAATTTCCAGCGATGCGGAGGGAGAACCATCCGAAAGGACGCATATCGGGACCAACGTTTCCTTTGTCGCCTTCTGCAGCACGGTTCTGTTTCCGGCGTTGCTGCTTTTTCAACTTGGATGCACCGCGGACGGCATCGCCACGGCCTTTCCACTGCCAATCCTTAGACGGCTCTCGCGTTGGGATACGGAGAATGGTCTCTTGATCGAATTCAATCCTGAATCTGAATGCCGAGCTTTGTCTTGTTGCTCCGGGGCGCAAAGGCGCCGCCGGCTGGGAATTTCGGTAGGCGTTAGGGAAGAAGATATTTTGCAGGCCGACGCGTTCTCTGTCAGCCCAAGGCCCGTAGTTTATCATTCCACCAGCGACTCTGACATCAATGCCCCATTCCGGAGCAGGCGCCCCGTTGATGTCGGGAGCTCTCGGCGGGCGGTTTCCGTCCGCGGCGAAAGGCGCCCTAACAACCCCTGGAATGTCCCAAAAGTATAAGACATTCAGGCTAGGGCTATCCAAGATTGTGGAGAACCGGCCATATTCTATAGCATCCCATTCAGAATGATCATCTTGACTGCCTTGGTCTAGATAACGGGAAAGGCCAACCCAGCGTGTATCATGGTTGGCATCAACTGTATGCCGAGGGCCTGGGCCGGCGCGCTTGTCGGTTATGTGAAATGATTCGACCGAGGTCTGAAAGTACGGTATGAGATCACGGACACTGTGCCAAACCCTGCGCTTCTGGAACTCGTAATTGAATATGGTATCTCTTTTCCTCTTCGCTCCAGGTTTTTCGTCCCGCGTTGTGCTTAGTCTTTTTGCAGCAGATAATTGGGTCTGTTTATAATCGGGGTTCGGCCTCATTTGCACAATAGGGTGTTCGAATTTGAAGCTAAACACTTGTCGATAAAGGTCTAGAGGGTTCGCGGCGCAACAAGCCTCGATTAGACCAGCCGCTGAATCAAACGTCGTAGTCAGAACCGATCTTGTATTCTCATTCCCCATCACTATAGCACCCTTGTCACATTCAAGTTTCAGCGGCAAGAGCTGTAGCAGGCTGGACAAGCTGTCCCCAATCTCCCGCTCAACATTTGTATCTCGCCGAGAAGCGCCCACGTCCATGTCGGTCCCATCGTGAACAGTGCTGCCATCAGAAGTATTGGTCTGTCCAAGCGATGACTCGTTTGAATATGGTGCGGCAGCCCGGTCGCCCTTCAAACTGGTGTCTGATGATGCGTTCTCACAGTCAGGTGATAAATTCGATGCTGCCGGGTTGAATCCAGCGAGAATGCCATCATAAGCCGGCGTCCGATTATATATGAACCATTCCAATCCATAGAACTTGACCGTGATCCGACAAGGAAGGGCGGTAGGGCAGTCGACGCCTCCTGTTTCCCCAATGCTGCCGCTCTCGCTCCCGCCAACCTCAGTGTCCTCTGGTCTTCGAACTCTAAAGCGCGAAAAGTCCGGGCGTCTCACCGCACGCTTCCAGAAGTTCCAGGTGACGAACCCTCCATGTATAAAGATTGTCTCGTTCACGCCATGATATCGGATGCCTTTGAAGAAGATCCGCCCTCCAAGTAGGGATATCTGGAGCGCGTTTATGTCAACATACGCGCGGTAGTAATGCCATGTGTAGGCTCTTATCCCGTATGATAATAGGGCAGCAAAGAGGCGATTGAAGTAGAGCAGGAAAAACAGTACGCTTGGGAAACCTTCGCATTAGCCAGGTACTCTAGCAGGGGACCACACAAACTTACAGAATGCACGAGACAATAATCTGGAGAAGAAAGAACCTAGAGAACTATCAGCACAGTAATGACAGCGACAGCAGGGTTCCTACCAGTTGAAACTTGGGTCTGGGGTCAAAGCCAAGGTCGTGAATGATGAAGCGGACATTTCGCGATATCCGTTGAGCGGCCGATAGCCTTCAACATGGCGGCCGGAGTCAGATTGCGTCCCTCAAGGCGACTAAAGGTAAGCCTGGGATGTTTGCCTCCATGAGGATCGTTTTAGACCTCAAGCATAACATGAAACATAGTGTTTTTGAAGTAACAAGCAAATGGTGATCATCGCGATGGGGAGGAGAGATGGAGAAGGTCCGAAGGCGGTGGGGAAGAAGGAGCTTTAGACTGGTACGGAGGCCGACGCGTAGAGCATGATGCCTGCAGCCTGCCCAGCTGCTCACTCTGGCTATGCGATTTCTGTCTTATCAGAACGCGAAGTCAAGCTAATTCATCCTTCCACAATCGCCTGAGTGCGACCTCTCTCTCCGAGCCCTCGGTTCTCCGCCATGCTTTGATTGAGCTGTGATCAGCGTACGCGGCCGAGGACCGCGAATGATCATGGCAACCGAGATAACAACCTGGTCGTCTGGCGGGACAGGCTCAAGCTTAGCTCGAGCTGCAGTAATAGTTGCCGGTGTCTCGTCACTGGTTGCCACGTTGCTCTCTTTTGTGTACGAACTCAGCTTCTCCCATTTTCCTCGAATGCTAGAGCTATACTAACGGCATATCTTCCCTCCTAGGTCTATATGGCTTCAGACGTACGCCCACGATACTATAGGCATTCGCCTAATCTGTCCTCTTATTAGTGCTGATTAGTTGCGCCAGGAAAAACTACCGCAAGCCGCTCCTTCAACGATATGTCGTTCGCATACTGTTAATGTTAGTCTTGGATCTCGCGTGACCGTTACCTGTACTCTGCTTATCGTAACAGGGTCCCCATATACGCGGCGTCTTCTTGGGCAAGCATTGTATCACTGAAGGCGTCACTATGGCTGGCTCCCATTCGTGATGTATACGAGGTATTTCCAATTGTTGGAGGTATGATCCTACCATTGTTGACGGGATCCGCAGGCCTTCACGATCTACACATTCTTCCAGCTACTCATAAACTTTCTCGGCGGCGAAAGGGCTGTGATTATTATGATGCACGGCCGTCCGCCCGTACAACATGCTTGGCCACTGAATCACTTTCTATCCAAAGTTGATATCTCTGACCCATATACCTTCCTCACTGTGAAGCGCGGCATTTTGCAATATACATGGCTGAAGCCGGTTCTCGCCATCGTTTCCATTATAATGAAAGCAACAGACACCTATAAAGAAGGTTACTTGGGCTTATCTTCCGGCTACCTTTGGACAGGGATCCTGTACAATATTAGCGTTACCATTAGTCTTTACTCGCTGGCGTTGTTTTGGGTTTGTCTTCATCATGACCTGGCGCCTTTTCGTCCGGTTCCCAAGTTCCTTTGCGTCAAACTTATTATCTTTGCTTCTTATTGGCAAGGGTTTTTCCTGTCAATCCTGCAATGGCTGGGGGCTTTGCCCAATGCCACCGGGGACTATACACCGGACAACCTCGCAGCTGCCATCCAAGACAGTTTGACCTGTTTTGAGATGCCTATGTTTGCGGTTGCTCATTGGTACGCGTTCTCCTGGCACGATTATGCGGATTCGAACATTTCGGCCGCTCGCCTACCGGTGAAGTACGCTCTTCGTGATGCGCTCGGGGCGAAAGATCTGATTGAAGACACAAAAATCACTCTGCGCGGCGAAAATTACGCATACAGGCTTTTCGACTCGGGGGACCACATCATCCCTCATGCGGATTCAGATTCGCGGGTGAGACGAGTGATGCACGGCATGAGGTACGAACGTGGTGGGAAGGCGAAATACTGGCTCCCTCAGCCAGGTGAGGTGAATAGTCGAACCCCCTTGCTTGGGGGCTCCGAAGGTAGCAGTAGCAGTCGACGCGGCAGCACTCTCGACCGGTATCGCTCGCACAGTGCGTCCGAGGAGAGTACCTTGGATGATGCTGACGAGAAGCTCTTCTCCCAAGCCCGGGAGCTCGAGTTCGGCGACTTCAACGTAAGTTCATCGTTAGTAGCCCAAAAACACAACGCACACTGAAATGAATTAGTATCCGGTTATCACTGCCAATCTTGTTCCCAAGGACCAACGACTGGCCAGCCCCGCTCCCTCGCGCTCGAGTACGCAACCAGCATTGGTGAAGAGGGCGAGGAAAAGCAGAAAGTCTCATGCATCAAGCAGCGGACATAGAACTAGCGAGAGCCGTGCCTCGAGGAGTTCACGGCCAGAACGCTCTGAAAACTCAAAACCTCAACGAAAGGGTACCGACTCGCCAAAATCACAAGGCTCTCACCGCAGTCAGTTAGTGGATCTTGTCGTAGAAGATCGAGAGGCAGAAGAGGAGGAGCGGGGACACATTCAACGAGCATTTGGCTCAGTGGCGGTCGAGGACGAGCCCAAGCACTTTCAGTATGTAGTGCAATCCAATTTAACATGGTGTGACTGTTGCTGACTTGCGCTACAGAAGACCGTCCGGTGATCCAGTTGATGAACGGGCGACCAACGATGCAGGAGGAAACACCGAAATCTCAAACAAGCAGGCTAAGCTGCAAGAACTGGATGATCAAGATGCGAGTCCCAAAACACCTGCGTGGGACTACAGAGATCTGGACGACGACAATGTCTGGAGTAGATAGCGCAGGGGACTTCACGCACAATGGATGACATTTCTTCTCACTCCTTTGTTACATACTTATTGGTTTCTGTTTAGCCTTGGGTTTGAGTGTATTTGAAGCGCTCTGTATAGTCTAGTATTGTTAAAAACAAACATGATGACTATCGGTCATGCAAGGGTCCAAGACTCCAAACCGCTCCCGTCCTCCGTCTTCCCCTCTCCACTCCCCAACTCTCTCCTAAATCCCTGCCCCTCATCCATCGATTCTGCAAGTGCAGTCTGCCCCCCAAAAGCAACTTGTTTTCTTTTTCATCACTAGGGTCCATTCATGCATGAGAGCGAGGGCCCAGTTAGCCAACGATCAGCGTCCTACAGGGTTCGTTTGCCAATCCCCGCGAGTCAAGCAATAGAATCCCACCGTTACGCGCCCGCCACAATGCAGCGTCATTTAGCTCCAGCCTCCAGGTGATCTGGCAGAGCCAATGTGACATCTCCACAGTCGCCCGACAAATGGAATGCACGCCCTGCACAATCGCGGGTCAATGGTTCGACACGCTGGCCGAGGAGGGCTGGCATGCAGCATGATGACTGGCCTGCAACAAAACTATGGCTGGACGACACCTGCTCCTGACCTTATCAGAGCATGAGGGTGCCTGAGCAGCGGGATGCCATGGAACCATGGATGCCCACGTTGCATGGTTGATGTTGGCCAGACTCGAGCGCCTCCTTCCTTTGTCCAACTGAGTTGAAGCAGGTGCTTCTTGAACGGATGCCCTGAACTCATTTCCCGACGATTATTTCTGTTTCTGCTGCCGCCGCCCTAGTCTATCTACTGCTGCATGCCCTCTTGAGCTTTTGAGTTTCGATGACTTGATGTCTGCGTAGGTTGATTCCTCGCTGGTCTTTCCTTCTCATACCGCTACTTTTGGGGTTTTTGCTTTCTTGTTCATATTTTTTTCTTCTTGGGTTGTTTTCTGTCATTCCCTACCCCTCCCCAGTTCCCTGGAACATTCCGCACTTCATCCAAGGGAATGGGCCACCAGCTCTAAGCTCTGGTAGCGATGCAGAGGGCAATTGAGCAAGCAGGGTCCGGATTCACTGGATGGGTCTCATCCTGCTTGTTCTGCCTCGACTCAAGTGGCGATGATGAGCGCGCCCGCCATCGGCAAGCCATGGAACAGAGAGGTATGCACACACACTCATCCACCCCGGCGCTTATCAAAGACACCGACTGACACCTTCCCCTCAATAGGCGCTGAGCGAGAGATGCAAATATGCCACTCTCAACCACACCTCGTCCCTCCCATGAAGCTGGTCGTCTATGACGACCTTCCCAGCCCAGGTCCACCACCCCGCGCATCTTCATTCCCTTCTTGGGTCATGGACGAAGGCAAGAATCTCGCCTCTCGAGCTTCTAGCCGGGCAAGCATGTCATTCAGACGCAAGTCAACGGTCCCCGTGAGGATCAGCGCACCTACAGACTTCAGAGTGGTGTCAGGGACTAGTACAACGATGCTTACCCGCTCCCTCACAACAGTCCCAGTTCATAGGAGCTACCGACCTCTGGAGCTTAGTTTTCAGAGCCCAGCGAACAAGCTCCCTGAGCTTCCCCGCTTCAGTGACTTCGACTTCGGCCTGGATACCGATCAACCCCAGGCAGCAGCTATAGCTCGGCCACCGAAAGCCTACTCAGTCATGACGGACTTCTCCTATCAGGCTCGTCCCCGAACAGTCGTTTCTCATGCTCATCGGCCTTCTTCTTCATTCAACCTACCTCGGAAGCCAGTAGGCTCCGGCTCTCGTCGGTCGTCACTTGCAACTATCGATTTGCTCATGGAGAGACAAGCCCCAGGCCCTAGTCCTCTCAGCAGCCCTTTGATCCCGCACTTTTCTCTTCGCTTTTCTAACGCTTCTCCGTCGATAGCCACTGGTCTGGCTACCAGTGCATTTCCTTCTTCTTCCCCTCCCACCCCTTGGCCGGATTCAGTTGTGGGCGTGGGCAGGACCCCTCTTTCAAACCATGCCCCTCCCCAAGCAATACATTCACACGATGCCACTGCATCTGCATCTATTACACAGAGAACCACAAAACCTACGACTACACAGACCTTTACGCAGACCCAGGTCAAGAACAAAGCCCTGCCACCCGTCCCGTCAAGGGAATCCTACGAGCCCCGAACAGCGTCAATGGATGTGGGAACGTATATTGAACCCGAACACCGTTCCTTCGCACCATCCATGGCCACACTATCTACCTCATCTCGCCCTCAATCTCGCGCCAGCCGCGTTACGCAATGGGTCCTCCAACAAACCACAGCCACACCCCCCAGAACCCCTACTTCTACGGCTGCAATGAACGCCCCTGTCTTCCCTTCCACCTCGTCGTCCTCGCGCAAGCCAAGCCTAAGCCTGAGCGACAAACTTTCCATGCGCATCCGCTCTCGCACCCTGAGCGGGTCGACTCTCACGCCATCTACACCAACTGTTCCTGCCCCTGTGCCTGTACCAGGAGGCTTCAAACTCAACAGCACTACTACCGGAATCTCAACGCCGCCTGTTTCACACACAACTCCAGCACAGACAAGGTCGTCAACTCTTGATTCCCGTGTCGACAAGGATTTCGAGACGCCGTACCCATACGCCTCCGCAAATCCTTTCCCCCGCCAAACTCAATCAAGCCTGCACCCGACAATCCACGAGATCCAGCAGCGGAGTGACCCGAACTACGACTACCACACTCATCCCTACGACCTTGACGTCGACCGCCACCGACACTCTGCCACTGCTATCGGCGTGGCGTTTTGAGCTTGGCTTCTTCGCCTTGATCCCTCTACCTTTCTCTAATGATCTCTTCCGGTGTATGCGTAATATCACTCAATTTTCTCGTCGAACCATGGATGATTTAACCTTGCAGCTAGCTAGTTGGTGCACCCTATCTACCCACCCACCTAAATACCCACTCCGTTTCCGTCTCTGTATCTGCTGCCATGGATGTTGATTTTGGTTCCTGATATATGTGTATATACCCTTTCTAATCATCTGATGAGCCACTTTACGCAATAATCATAGCTCGGGTTGCTCTGCTCATGTGTTTCAGGTATACTGCGTTAACCACAAATTCGCCAGATATTCAATACACCCCAAGTTGTGCGATCTCGCATGCTACAGGGCTTTACACTGCTATGTTATGCGGCAAGAACATACCTAATGCATACAGAAAACGACATAGATCATGGTGCAGCACGAGCCGCAAGACCCTACGGCAAGAAAGCCAGCCTCCTTTCCTTCGACCCCTACTCATGATAACAAGGACAGCACATCTCGCAAATATCTCTATTCCTCTTCTCCCTATCAAACTACTAACTCGAACGTTGAGGGGAGTCAATAAACTAACTACCTACAAAAGTGTACTCAGGTATATAAAGCTAGAAACAAACTCTCAAGGCAAGCAATCCAAAAAAACAGAGAGGAGCAAGTTGGTATAATAAGAACTTGAAGCAAAGCAAAAGCCGGAACAACTAGGTAAATGAACACCGACATACTCCATCATTTCAGTTGGTATCATAGCTGTAGATAGATAGATAGGTAGGTAGGTAATGTTCTTTTAACAAAAACTGGCCGGCTGGTTGACTGGAGCTAGGGAGGTGGGTGAAGGCACTCGAGTTCATGTTATAGCACAGTGGCCACAATCGAAGGCCCAGCGGAGCTGATGAACAGACAGACCGTGTCCTGAATAGGTTCATAGGGTGGTAGTAGTGCCCTCACAATCCAAGTCAGGTCGAGTCCCAGCCGACCATGATTCAATCCGCGATTTTCTTTCAGCGCCATGCTTGTAGATAGCAGAGCACATACAACTCAACTCTCTTTGGTATCAAAAAGGAACACGGTCAAAAACATCAAAGACAAAGTCCGAAAGCAACAATTCGCTCGTAACAGTAAAGATGGCAAAAGGATAATGACAACAAAATTGAAACTGAAATTTCTCTTGGGGTATACTGCTGCAAATTGACATTGATTTTAACGCGGTGGCCCAATAGGGGCCGGGTATCCAGAAGTAGAATTGGAAGTGCTAGGACGACCACTATCAAAAGAAGCCCGGAGGTCATGCTTGGGTGTCATGTCCCCCGGCGCGGTACCGAATGGAAATTTCGTGTCAAAGCGCGCGGGCCAGCCATTGCTGCTGCTGTGGCTGTGGGAACTCCCAAGGGCAGGGAGGTCGTCCTCGGGGAGGTTCACGCCGGAGTCATTCCACGGATTGCGGTAGCCGCTATCCCGGGACTCCATGGAAACCAGAGACGCCTTTGAGGCATTGCTGGAGGCGTGCTTGAAAAATGAGGCGGGGGAGGCGGAATGGTTCTTGCGGCCGATAAACGAGGAGAACGAGGAGATGCTGCCGGGCTTCCTGAGTCGCTCGAAGATTGATCCACGTTCACTGGACTCGTCGGTGAAGCTAGGCCGAGTGGGAGAGTCCGTCGCAATTGGAGTAGGAGCATGCTGCAACAGTTTCGAGTCAAAGAACGGCAGGGACTCCTCAAACGAGTCAGATTTAGGTCGTGGGATGGCCCCTTTAACCGTGGTGGCATCGAGACCGTGGGCAACAAGTCGAGAGATCAAGAAATCAATTGCGTCTTTCAGACCACCAGCGTTGTTGCGCGTGTACCCGAGGACGACACGGTCATCGGGAGGGAACGTAGGCGAATCCGAGCCATTCTCAGAAGCCGGTGGTGCGTCCTGGATATCCACAGTAGTATCAACCTCGTACTGGTCCTTCAGTTTCGCACAGACGTCCTCGCGGAAGTCTGCTCCCTTGAAGAACTCTCGCAGCTCGGGAGAGGTCTGGAATAGGAGCTCATGGCTTTCGGGCACCATTCCCAGCAAGGCATCGACGGCTTGAGGAACCTGATACTCAGGACCAGAAATCGTAACAACGTCACTCGCAAGTTCGGTGCTAGGGAACTCGATCTTGCAGTTCCATTTCTTCTCGAGTTCGTCAATCTCCGTCATACGTGCAAGAAGTTCACGGTGATATAGTCGATTGATCACAACACGCTCAGAAACATACTCAGCGTCGACCTTCTCAACCATGTCCATGATCTCTTGTTTAACGAGGTCGAGGCTCTGCGCATTCCGTGCAGGAGTCCGGCAGATGACATTGTCGACCTTGATGTCATCATCGTCTTTGCCCATACCGCCGCGGTCCATGGCATTGGAGAACTTGACGAAGACAGAGTACTTCTTCATGATACGTTGAATATGCTGACCACCAATACCAATGATCCTCTTGTGATACTGATCTGGGACGTGGAATGAGATCGATGCCGGCATTTCCTGTTCGACAAGATCGAGACCGCTCTTAGTCGACTCAAACTGGTTTCCACAGACGTCGATGTAGAAGTTGTACTCGTTGAAGCCATCGAAGATGATTTGTACGTTACCTATCCACTGTCAGTGAATTCCCATTTCCGGTATTAATGGTTAGCACTCACTTTGTCCCATAATCTTATTGATCTTGCCGTTCTTCTTGCCACTGACAAACTCCTTATGCTCATTCGCCAACTCGATCTTTACACGCATCTGATACTGGCTGCGCTGGACAAAGGGAATCTGGTTGATGACCATCATGGCAGCCTTGACAGCGTCGTCGGATCCGTTGATGGTGAAGTTCAGATTATCGAAGCTGACCTCAGCGCCAGAATTGGTACATATGTCGGAAAGCATCGTTCGGACTTCTGCATGAGAAGGGGTCCGCCCTGCGCCTGGAGTTGGGTCAGGCACAAGAATCCACCATGAGGCACTGTAGAATTGGCCAGCCTGATGAATCGTTAGTTGCGTTCAATCGTAGGTTAGCTTGGGGGCCGTACCAATGCCATGATCTCCCTAACAGTGCGCTCGACGTGCAGCACATCAGTTCCTTGGATACGAACGATACCCCGCTGGCTACCCAATTGCGGGAAAAGTACGTAGGAGCCATTCATCTCCATAACCTTCCGGACCTTGTCCAACCGATCAAGCAAGACGTTATCGATTTTATTCGAGTTGACCACGACGTCCTTGACATAGACCTTCACGCCCATAACCAGCTCATGCAGCTTCTGCTTAGCCCGAGCAATTTGTTCCTGAGTCTCTCCCGTGATGTAAACTTCGTCCTCACTGCGGCGGTGGGCGCCCGGCGGAATGTAACCGAAGATGCGCGGGAACGGAGGAGGAAAGTAGATGGCGGTACCAGTGGCGGCTTCAATGAGCTTGATGTTCTTGCGAGTCCGACCGCAAACCAAGGTGTGTGTGGTCAGGTCCAGCTTGACTGCATCCACGTGACGTTTGAGCTTTGTTCAATTAGCACGATTTACCCAAACGAAGGAACAGCAAAACTCACAATTTGATCGATCATGATCAAAACTCTGGTCTTGGCATGTTCCGTGCTCTCCATATCTCCGTAGATGCAGACCCGGAAACGCTGGTCCAGCCCATTGTCGGAGGCATATCCGTACGATGAAACAACGGCACTATCCGTATCGCGAAGCTTAGGGGTGAGCAAGAAGATATCCGTGCCAGTGTAGGCGGCCAGGGTGTCCAAGTGCTCCAAAACAGGCGGCCTGACTTCCTTGGTCTGGTTATCCGTGATAAGATGCGTATCAACGTCGACGGTCGCACATCGCTGCATAGTGAAACAGTTAGTGAGACATGACTCAAAACTCGAGGCACCGAAAGCCAGCAAATAAAAGACCCGAGTATATGTACATACCAGCAAGATAGGCGTATCATTCATGATCTTGGCTCGCATTTTTCGCACCGTCTCTCCGTCACCGGTAATGCAGACATTGGTAGCTAATCCCTGTGGCCGGCGTTGTAGAGATGGAACGGTTTTGGGCTCCGACGAGCTGATGAGCGCCTCAACCCTCCCATTGCTGCTTTCCGTGATTTGGCGGCAGAGATTCCGTAGCGACTCGACGTTGTTGGTGTGAACGGGCAGCTGGTGAATGGGCGTGCCTTCGGGGGTGCCCTCGGGAAAAGACCATCGCTGAAGGGCGTTGGGGCTTGCGTGCAGTACGTCATCCACATCGGGACCGGCGAGCGTCGAGGAAAACGGCACATTGAAGGAGAGGTTGACAGTAGGATCGATACCGGTCGGCGGGGTCATCGGAGGTGCGCCATGGGGCCGTCGCAGGGAGTGAGAGGCCATCTCCGCGTGAGGGCGCGACATGCCGAAGGTCGGTGTCATTCGTTCCCAACCATGACGGGCCTGGCCCGTAAAGTTGGTGATCTTGTGCATATCAGAGCAGGATCGAATCGAATCTCTAACCCCTTGAACGAATCGAGGGGAGAGAGACGATGGGAGTCAGGCGGAGAATATGGCGGGCGTCGGAGGGAGAGGAACGGGGAAGAGAGGAGAAAACGGAAGGAGAAAGTGGTTTTTCCCAAGGTTGAGTGCGCCGTTCACGACAGGAATGAGGATGGAAGAGGAATGGGCGCGGAGGAGAGTGGATTGGGATGGGAATGGGCGGAATGAATTCAGCAACCTAAAACGGGTATCGAGGGATGGTGGGCAGAAAGAGGAATGGAGGCAGAAAAAAGAAGGGAAAGGAGAGCAGGAAAAGAAACAGAGAAGAAAAGAAAGGGAGAAAGTATAAGAGAAGTAAAGCTGGCAGAGGAGGTAGGACAGTGGTGGGATGGGATGGGGAGAGGTTGGTGAGGTGTGAAGGTGAAGAAGAGTCTACCAGCGAGAGCGAGAGAGGACGAGCGCCAGAGTGGGAGAGCAGATCGAGACGGATCGAGATGGAGGAAAATCAACGGCTGAATCCAGCAAGGTCTGACCACCACAACGGTCAACAACGGCAATATGGTCACCTGAAGGTACTTTCTTCAGCTTTTCAAGCGTTTATTTTGCAGCCTTGATTGAGTCTTTCCATGTGCTTAGAGCAGTATTATCTTTGCTTCTTATGTCGCGGGAACTGCGGATGTCTCAACCCACTGCATGTTACGCATATCACATCACCCAACCAAAGTACGACTACAAGGGCAACCGTGACTCTCGTCCTCGATAATAACCTCCCGCTTTAGCACTCGACACGAGTGTCTATCTTACAATGGCTTTGCGTTCCTTTCGGGGCCCAAAAACAAGGGATGTAGGAGGTCAAGACAGGGCTGAGCTTGGCCGAGGCTGAAGCTGGGCAGGATGTTCCTGGAATCTGCATCCAAGTTATTGCTCCGACATCCAGTTGGAACAAGAACTTCCCCTCAGCAACGGAACAACACCGGAATGGAGGATCCCATGAGCTCCATCCCAAGCATCCCAGTCCTCGTCATGATCGCAATCAGGTTCAGCACGGTCCACCGATGATTCCATTTCGAGAACAAGCGAGGGAACAGGTCACGTGCGTCTGTAGAGCCCGGTCTGGACTCGGAATCATCAACAGGTGTCTGACTGCGCCCGCCAGGGTTCGCTAAGGACACAGTATCCATGCTTATTTCCAGCAAACATATCTACAACTTGCAGACAACTATTGTCTTGTGAGCTCTGCTAGCTAGACAACTCATCAAGGCTCGTTGGTATGACAGAGTGGATCAACCCTTTCACCCGGTGATGATCAGATCAAAGCTGGTCAAGTTCGCAACATAGGAAAAACAGCCAGACTCCGGAGTATTTAAGCTTCTTTCTGGCAGAAGACTAAGTTCCACGGCACCCGGTGCAAGCTCATGCCTGTAAACTCTACGGAGTGCTTCTCTTTACTTCCCGGCCTATGAACCTGCGTCTTGGAAGCATCAAAGCATCATCTGGCCTGACCCACCGCTGTCTGCCCGGCAGATGACGTCGGCGAACTGTGTAGCTGAATAGAAAGAGAGGGATAGTTAATACCGCGATAAGGCGGGGAGAACTACAGACTTTGATGGAAAGATTTTCTGATATTTTGAGGTACCATTTGAGGATCGCTTTTAACTCGCTATTTTGTAGTCAAAGCTGGCAACTGTTGCTTTTTGATATCACTGTACAAGAACCACACCAATGCTTGCAATCAAATCATCCTCTTGACACAAAATCTACCTCTCAATACCGCTGAGAAACTCGGTGGACTACATCTCTCGAACCATCGAGCGCAACTCGCTCGGGCTCGCCGTTCTCGTAGTACCGCTCCTCACGGGCCACAGGCCGTGCAGCTACATATTGAACGGGCCGCTCAATGTAGTCTCTTGGCCGTCGCATCTCCTCGTCAATGTATACGCTCGTGTCGCGACCACCAGGATGAACGCTCTCCACCCGTTGAATCACCTCGCGCGGTTCCTGGTATCTGGTCGTCGGTGGCCGCACACTTGGGATTCGCACTATCCTCTCTCGGGGCAGCTCAGCTTCCTCCGCATAGTGACTTTGCCGGGGTGTCCAATCATGGACCTGCACGCTGCTACTACGCGGGTACGGCTCTCGCACCTCGAACGGCGCTGCGAAAGGGCGCCTTTCAGCCGGTGCAGGCCGAGCATAATCTGCCACTCGTCGATAAGTCCCCTGAGGTATTTCCTGTACATATCTTCGACCACCGTATGGATCTTCAGCAACTGACGCGGCCCGTACGCTAGCGTGGCGCATCTGCGGAGGCGCCTCGTACAAGTCGGCCCTCGGGATCCGACTGGCTGGCGGCGGCATTGCTGAAACTCTCGGTGCCGGGAGGGCCTCGTAATACTGGTTACCATGCTCGTCTATAACAATTCGTCGCGGAGGTGCCTCCACAACATAATCGCTATAGTAGCTTTCCGGCAATGGTGGCGGCATAGGCGAGGCATAACGCCTTGGTGTAAGTTCCTCGAAGTACCGTGCGCTATCTTGCTGCGGCGCGCGTTCAACAACCGTATACGGTCCGTTACGAGCAGGATGGGGACTTTGCTGGTCAACATATTCACGCGCCCACTCCGGTTTCCGGGCCTGATGCAAACTCGCAACTCTCCTCAAGTCCTGATCATCCCGCATTGGCCTCTGGGTGCCGAGTCGCGAAGCCGTACGGGGTACGACCTGATCGCTTTGAACCTCATCGTAAGGTTCCATCCCATATCCTGATGTTCTTAATGCTGGCTCTCTTCGGTCTGCCACCGGAGTATAGCGGGGTGAGGGAACATCAATATAAACGGGTCCTTCTTGAACACGAGGACGGTAAATGGGCGCAGAATCTGCAAAGGGAGGAGGGGATACAGGCTCCTCTTTGACGAAAGGCTTGATCGAGCCACCACCTGACGTTCTATAAACCACTCTGTCATCTTGCAATCTCCTACGCTTCCTGGATACTGGAGGTTGGGCCGGCACCTCAGGGCTTCCTCGGCGCTCCACATCATACTCCGAACGCGAATCATGATGTTGGTTAACGGAGGGGACCTTAGCAATGGCGAGAGGGGAGACTCTGGACGGTTGGGGAGCCGCTGGTGACGTGATATGGTTTCGTATAACTCGTACTCCGTCTGCCGGAGAGATCGACCGTCTAGCATAGCGATCTCGAGGGTCAACTGCCCGGCGTTTGGGCCCGTTTGGCATAGTTCTCGAAGGTTCGTATGATTCTACCCTTTCCATTGGCGCCACACCGGGAGCTGGAGGTGAGTATTCAGGTTCGTCCAGCGGTTCGGCCTGTTGGCGAGTATGTGCCCTGTACGCTTGTGTATGGTGCGGCTGCCTTTGAGACGAAGGTCGGGGGTCTGCAATGGAGTAAGTATCTTGCATTGACTGATCCGAATCAGGACGGTTGAGGGCCTCAAGCCGATGCAACTCATCTGAGTATCTTTCTCCAATAGCCCCGGCGCTATGCTCCCCGGGTACAGAAGACGCCGACGACGACTTATGGTCACCGTGCTGCGGGGAGTCAGGGGCTCTACTAGAGTAGAAGGAGTTGTCATCAAACGAGTCACTCGGCGCCGCAACCTCGGGTGCCGGGGATGGTTTGACCAGCTCGAGTGCTCGTGAGAGAACGTCAGAGACGTCAAAATCAGGAGTCGCGTCCTGTACGGATACTTTCTGTTTTGATTCCTGTCTCCTTAAATCGACCTGCTCCCGTATCTCTCTTTCCACTCTTTGTCTCTGCAGCTGTAGTTCAGCTCTCACCAAGTCCTCTGACTTCTCTAGAAATATCGGATCAATTTCGGAAGTGGGTTTAGGGAGGATACGGGGAGGAGCTGTAATCGAAGGGCCATTGGTAGAATCTGTGCTCGGAGAGCTAACGGGCCTGGTTGTAGACGCGACATGGCGAGTCAGAGCTTTGGAAGGCGAGCCCGCCTTGTCGTTTGCCTTGTTCTGAGGCGTCACCGTCGCAGGCGGGTTGCGAGACGCGACTTTGCGGACAAACTGCTGCGGAACCTTCAACCTAGGGTGAGTCCCAGAAAAGATGTCCTCGCTTATTCTAAGAATCTTCTCATACTCCTTGGTCTCTTCCGCTGTCGATAGTTTAGGGCCAACGCTCCTCGTGGGAAGCTGCGTCGCTGCCATGTTCTAGGAACAGTTGAAAAAGGAATATGGATCCCTGCAACCCGAGATGTGAATTAGTACTCTTAAACGCCCTCTTTGAATTCAGTGTCCCGCAAGCTGCCTGTCCCTTTGACTTTTGCCAGTTTCTTAAGGGATCAGGAGTGACTGAGTTGCGAGAAAACTGAAGTCGAGCTGAGCTGGATGAAACTCGAAAGTGCAGTCCGCGGTGAAGCTTCGGTTCGGTTGAGCAGAACCGATCACCTGCTCGGAGTCTTGGCCGCGAATCACGCTAAACCGCTTTCATTGTTGCCCTGGCTGCTTTTCAAGCATCCCTGCTTTGTAGGGTGTTGATCTAGGGGTCGTATACAAGATTGTGTAGTTTGTCGCTTTTTTAAATATTGGTAAGCGATGTGTGACTCATACCTCAGTGAAAGATGAGTTATCTTGTGCCGCTTCGCCTCTCCAGGTCCATTCCCGCATCCCACGCATTCACCCTTCCCCCCGCATATCGCTCACCACCGACCCGCACTCCATTTCGCGTTCAAAGACCAGGACTCGCCTCGACCAGAGTGAATTATCTGAGCACAATGGCGGACACTCGACCAATCTTCTTCTTTGACATAGACAATTGCGTGGGTATCTTCTTTTGGATTCCAGAATCGATCCAGACTGACTTCGCTCTCACCAGCTCTACTCAAGAAGTCCGAACACCCCTATCCAACCCCGCGCTGCGCGAACGCTTCGCCGGAATCACAACTAACCGGGCATTTCGCGCAGAAAGCAACATCCACGATGAAATGCAAAAGCTGATCCGTACGTGGAACCTCCCTTGATCCGTCTGCAACTCGTTCGAGTCATCCGCCTGGAATCCTCTCTAACCGACTCCCTGCATAGACGAGTTTTTCGTGAACCACCTCTCCCTGAGCTCAGAAGATGCCCACATGCTGCACATGAAATACTACCGAGAATACGGTCTGGCTATTGAAGGTCTTACGCGCCACCACAAGATCGACGCGCTCGAGTTCAACCGCCTCGTCGACGACGCCCTCCCACTAGATGACATCCTCAAGCCGGACCCCAAACTGCGCCAGCTCCTAGAAGACATCGACCGAGACAAGGTTAAGCTTTGGCTCTTGACAAATGCATACGTGAACCACGGCAAACGGGTGGTGAAACTGCTAGAGGTGGATGATCTGTTCGAGGGTATCACGTACTGCGATTATGCAAACCCGCCGCTTATTTGCAAGCCATCGCAGATGATGTATGATAAGGCGGAAAGGGATGCTTGTGCGACGGATAAGACCCAGTGTTACTTTGTTGGTAGGAAATATCCTCTTTCTGAGTTCTTGGACTTGTGGACGCTGACATTGTGAAGATGACTCTGGCCTGAACTGCAAGGCTGCTGCGGCTCGAGGATGGCAGGTTGCGCACATCGTTGAGCCGGAGCTTCCTGTGCCAAAGGCTCCGGCCTCTCAGTTCCAGATCCGGAGCCTGGAGGAGTTACGGACATGCTTCCCTCAGCTGTTCAAGAAATCCTGATTAGACGGTGGGTAAATATACTAGATGCGGACCGCGTACCACGATTGATGTTATGATGCATGCTTACACCCTTATTACTATAAACTTCTACAGTATATATTGTCATGGATAAAATGGTAATAGTTTCATAGAGCATGTCAACAATTACTACAGCTATATATTCTAACAGAAAACGACAGACCATCTATCTTGAGAAACTGAAGGAAAGAAAAACATCCCCTCAATGAACCCAATTTGCAGCGCCAACGGCAATACTCAAAAGAAGAATAGTGATAGACACCGAGACCTCATGCCCAAAAGAACCCCGCTCAACGACGTCCTCATTGAGAGAATGATTCTTCTCCGTAGCAATGCCGTTCCCAGCAACCCCCCAAAACTCCCCCTTCTTTCCCTTCCTTTCTTCAAACCCAAAAGCCGTGACACCGGAAAGAAAGCCTTCGGCTCACCCTTATCCATCTGGAAAACGATCCTCCCCTTATGATTCGCAGTGACTCATTGGCAACCCAGAAACTCCACCGCCTCAAGCCCTGGCTTGAATGCACCAGGGATAGTAAAATATACGGACCACCCCGGGGCCCTTGGTTCGAGAAGACAGGCGATCTGAAAGCCTTCAGTGCCCTTTCGAGTGGGATATGTAGAACCGTCGATGTACTGCTCTTAGGTGTGGTTAAGACGTAGTGCTTGTCGAGGCGGATTGCGTGGTTGCGGAGCTTGTTGAGCGTTGCTGTGGTATTGTAGAGAGGGTCGTGGGTGCGGTACGATGTTTTCCAGAGCGTTTCTCGGTTGTACGGCGCGTATTGGCCTTTCATGTGCGGCTCTTGGCCTTATTAAACTGCGTTTTGTTAGCGTTTGGATTTTGAAAAATGGATGATAATACTTCTCGTCGTTGAAGGGGATCAGCCGTGACCAGTTGATGCTGGGCTCGCCATCATCTGTCGTTGAATTATTGACAGCTTGTGCCATGTCGTTGATCACAACGTCGACCATGAGGTACATTCCTCGCTTGTGCAGCTCCTTAAACAGCCTTCGAAGTTCGTCTGCGGTCCCGAAGTGCTCGTTCAAGGCATACATATTCTGCGGCCAGTATCCGTGGTATGCTTCTCCGTGGACCGTGTCATCTGGTATTTTCTCCACCACTGGTGAGGTCTGGACCGCTGTGAATCCGAAGTCCTGGATGTAGTCCAGCTTGTCGATGATTCCGGTCCACGAGCCCCAACAGTATATGTAGGGATCACATGGTTCGTCTGATGAATTGTCGGGTCTGGCTTGCTTCTTTTCATTCCTGAGGGGCGTGCACAGATCGATCTTGTTCGATACCGCTAGACCATAAAAACCAATTGGCTATAGGCACGTCCTTATACTCCAACTGATCTCTCGGCCCATTGTTTGGCAGAGGAGATGCAGCGGCCACGCTGACTGGGGCCAAAAAGAAATTCGAAAAACTCAGACGCCGCATCATCAAGTAATATGGGTATTTGAGGGCGAAAAGACATATATTTGTCGGGATCTTTTTTGAAACCGTAGAAGATGAATATATATTTTGACGGCTGGGCACACTTGGCTCTGGAAGCAAACGAACAATGTGGAAAACCAGAAATATTTAGGTGATAATCGAGTATCTAAGAGAGAACGAATAGGAAGTAATTTATACCTTCAACGCTATCTGAGGGCAAGCCAGGCACTCCCTTGGGCTGCTGAACTTGCCATCGTAACATGGAATGGGTACTGGTAACTCAGGAGATAGCTCCTTTCGTACAGAGCCATCCCCACGAACCCCGCGGTCCCAACGAGCTTTTGACTCCTGAGCTTGACACATCGTGGGGATTCGTTCGTAGAGAGACCTACCTAAGGTCAATCAAAGCAAGGAGGAACAAGGGGGCTTTGCATCACATGGGCTCTGGGAACAGGTACAAAGTTGATCAAATATTTGCTAAGACAGAGCGATCGAAAGAGATATTTGATGACCAGGAGCGAAGGGATAGATGGGATGAACGATGTCAGGAAGGGAGCATAGAGGAAGCATGAATTGGATCCTTATAGGCACAACAATTCAGGCAGCAATAAACTGGAGCCTGGCAGATAAGGCCACAACAGCCCGTAGTTTCCCCTGGCGGCAACAACAACATTCCCGAAGTTCCAACACCAACACCTCCGCCCTTCTTCACAGCGCTTGGAGTTCTTACTCTTGGCCATTGCGCAGGAGCTCCAACTTACGATCAGCATGGCCGAGCTTACTACCGGCTGTGTGATCACTCTCACGGACGGTCGGCAGGCCACCGTCCGGTTTATAGGAGCTACGAGCTTCGCCGACGGCGAGTGGATTGGTGTCGAATTGACCGACGACTCGGGGAAGAACGATGGATCTGTGCAAGGAGAACGATATTTTGACTGCGAGCCGGGCTTTGGCATGTTCGTTCGCCCAACTGCCATCGCCGCAGTCATTGAACGTCCCGTCCGAACAGCCAAACCCGCAGCCAAACCAGGCACCGCTCCTTCCCAGAGTAGAAGCCGCACTCAGAGCGGCCTATCTGCCGCACCAGGGCTGAAGAGGCCGGGATCTATATCAGCAATGAACTCCAAGCGAAACAGCGCCAGTTCCAGTCCGACGCCTACCCCAAAAGGCCCAGCACAGCGCCCGTCTTTGAAGGTAAGCTGTCACAGTCGGTTTGTCTCAGCCATGCTGATTCTCTTTCATGCAGGCACCCTCCAAATCGCCTACAAAACAGTTAACCTCCGCAACCCCCGCCGGACGTCCGTCTATCAGCGGCACTTCGCGCCCCTCTGTCGCCGCACCAAAAGCTCGGCCTACTACCACGAAGTCGTCAATGGGTCCTCCTCCACAACCTACCGCATCCCGTCCCGCTCGTACATCCTTATCCGGATCCGGAAATAAGGCAAGCAGACAAAGTTTGCAGGGACCTGCGGGAACCGCAACTTCAGGATTGTCCAAGCGGCCCACTCTGCGACCAACAGCTACGACCAGCACATCAGATGAGGCGAGTCCAGCTGCGGACGACTTTGAACTTAACTACGATGATGCGGAAGGTGATCTCGACATGGAGGATTCCGCATCGAAGCTTGCACCATCCGCACAAACCAGCTCTTCCCGTCTGTTACCTGGCCAATCTGCATCGCCACGACAGCCACAGAATACGGCCATAAACAGAGAACTTGACGAACTGAAAACGAAGTTGAAGGTGATGGAAAAGAAACGAGCCGAGGACCGAGAGAAATTGAAGAATCTGGAACAGTTGCAGGCCGACCGCGATAAATTGGAGGGTATCATTCGAAGCGTGCAGACAAAATTTCAGCCACATGAGCGCAATATGACCGAGATGCGTAAACGGGCCACAGAGGCCGAGGCCCGAGTGGAAGAAGTTGAAAAACTCCTAGCGGAGCATGACTCGCTAATGGAAATTGCTAGTCTTGACCGCGAAATGGCTGTAGAGATGGCTGATGCGCATAAGATGGAATGCGAGACCCTTAGACTGAGAGTTGAGGAGCTAGAGTTGGAAGTAGAAGTGCTAAGGGAAGAGAACGAGGAATTCGGACAGACCATGACCCCAGAGGATAAATCCAGCCATGGGTGGTTGCAGATGGAGAAGACAAACGAACGACTTCGTGAAGCACTGATTCGCCTTCGCGATATGACACAGCAGCAAGAAGCAGAGCTTAAGGATCAGATCAAGGAGCTCCAGCAGGATCTTGAAGACTATGAAGCTGTCAGGTCGAAATATGAGACTACGAAGGAAAAGCTATTGAAATCAGAAAACAACCTGCGTGATCTCAAAGAACGGCTCGACTCTGTTCAGGCTCAGGATGAATTGGTGGAAGAGATGGTTGAAAAGAACCTGGCCCTCCAGAAAGAAATTGATGACCTTAAAGCGGATATTGCTGAGCTCGAAGTATTGAAGGAGATCAACGACGAGCTCGAGTGGAACCATGTTGAAACGGAGAAGCAATTGCAAGAAGAAATAGAGTACCGCGAAACTCTCTATAACGATCAAGTGCACAGGATTTCGCAGCAGGATGAAGTGATTGAAGATCTGGAATACACGCTGACCCGCTTCCGAGATCTTGTTTCTAACCTGCAGGCGGATCTGGAGGATATGCGGGCCTCCCAACAAATAACAGAGGCTGAGGCTACCGATCTTACTGCACGCTCCAGAGCAATGATGGACTTGAACCTCAAGTTGCAGTCGTCAGTCGCGAAAGCTCAGACGAAGACGATTGATATTGAGCTGAAACGCATCGAAGCCGAGGAAGACACGCAACATCTGTCGATTTTGAAGCTGTATCTGCCGGAATACTTTGAGGACGAACGGAACTCTGTTCTCGCACTCTTGCGCTTCAAGCGAGTCAGCTCCAAAGCATCATTGATGAACAGCACCATTGAGGGGATGATTTCCGAGCAGGCGTCGATATCTCCAGCTTTGGAAGACATTTTTACTGCCCATGATGTCCTAGAGAAGCTTCTCTGGATAAACTCAATCTGCGGTCGATTTGAGAGCTACATCACAAACTGTTCTGCTGAGAGCTTTGGCGGTGTCCAAGGTGCTTTCTACGAGCTGGAACCTGTGGAACGTACGTTAAACTTCTGGCTCGAAGGCTTGAAGAAGAACGAAATAAACATGAAGAAGTGCGCCATCGAACTGCAAAGATCCATATCTCTGCTATCACATCTAGCCGAGACTCTACTCCCGACTTCGTTGGAGACATTCGCTGACGAACTCTGTATGAGTACGACACTGACACTATCGTACATTGAGAATTCGGTATCTTCAATGTTGCGACTCCTCTCCCTACTACAGTCGAAACTTCCGAAGCCTGAAGAAGGCGATGAAGAAGCCGCATTTTTGTTCGGCAAAATTGAAGGCTTTGTCTCTCAAGCTCGCAGCTTGAAAGTTGCCACGGCCAAAATCAACCGTGCTCTTGGCGATCTGCGGTCAAGGTCTCTTGCGCTCTCGAAAGATGCATGCGGTCCTTTCAAACAGGCGGAGGATGCTGCGAAGGATCTTTCAAGTTTATCGCGACAAATGGGAGAGAACATTGTGCTCTTGGTTAGCGATGATAGTCGTGCTGAACCGATTTCCTTGCAAGAGGCCTTAACGAGCATGTCTCAGCAAGCCACACGATACCAGCCAGGAACGACTGAAAACAACGACGGCATGTCGCTCATTTTCACCATGCTGCGTAGCCTGAGCGGTACTCTAGAAGAACTTGGCTCTATTTCATCCGATTTATCTATTACTTCAGAGTTTGAGAAGCGTCCTTCGCCTTGGATTGCACGATCTGCAGAGCTAAAATCCAGTAAAGCAAACTCCCCGGATGCCGAGGAAGAAATCCGTCGTCTGAAAAACGAACTTCGCGAAGCAGCTACTGCGCTAGGCGTCAAAGACAAGAACATCGAGGAACAGGCCATCAAGGTAGAGCTCGTCGAGTCACGTATGCGAGAAGCAAGCAAGAAGGCAGCCGCTGTAAAGGACCTGGAAGCAAAGATCGAAGAGATGGCTACAAAAGAGTCCGAGCTCAAAACCACAGTTGAAGCCCAGCGCAAAGATCTGCAAGGCCTTGAGGCGGAACGAGATGAGATTAAAGCACAGCTTGAGAGGGTGAAACGCCTGTCCGGAACCGCCGGAGTCACCGCATCCCCCGGCACGGTCGTTGACAACGCCGCCTCTCTAGCAGCAATGCAAGAAAACGAAGCTCTCCGTGCCGAGGTCGAATCCCTTCAATCCGCGGTCCGCTTCCTCCGCGAGGAGAACCGCCGCCAAACGATCCTCGACCCATACTCCGTGCAACGTTCCTCAGAGCTCTACTCTTGGCTCGACGCGCCACTCTCCCAGAAGGCCGTCCACAATACCCACCGCGAAAAGATCCAGCAAACCGCCTCCGAAAGCCGCGATGTCCTCTCCCACCTCCTCAAACTCACAAAAGAATCTTCTATCGCTGACCTCAAATATACTCGCTTTGCCAGTGGCACCAGCACTGGCTGGCGCCCGTCAAAGGAGAAGCTCAAATACCAGGTCCTCCAGCAGCGCGAGGACTTTGAGCGCTGGGCAGAGTGGAAGGATGAGGTTGTTGGCCTTGGACGCGAACAGGATCGCCTAGTCGCTGCTAAACAGGAGAGGTTTGTGAGGGGCCCGCGTGCAGGCGGGCGTGGGCATGCCTCGCATCCCTCTATGGGGTATGGTATGATGGGAAGGGCGTGGCAGATCCTGGGTATGCAGCAGGATCACAAGACGAATGCTGCCCAGTCCGTTGAGCCGGCCATTGAGCCAACATTTTAGGGCAGTGATGCCAGGGCTACCGCAACCAGCCATTTGTTTTCTCCAATTTGTTATCAGCATGTCGTTCGCAGTTATTATACCCATTCATATTGAGAGTAGATTAGATTTGACTACCTTGCTACTATGCTATGCTAGGCAATAAAATATAAGGCCACCTAGAACCAGCTGTGGACAATTCTCCCAATTCAAAACGCAAACGGCGGGTACAGCAGCTACGAAGCTACCTCTTAGAGCACTTGAGCGAAACCGAGCTCTTTAGCCCAACGATGATTGACTATAACTGCACTGGCCCTCTCAGAAACGCAATCCTGTATACCGCCGCGATGACGTGGCGCTGGCTATTAACTGGGGGGCTCAGTATATTCTGCGTTGTCAGCGCCAGGATGGGTCTTGAATGGCTTTTTTTATAACAACGACGTGCAAGCAGAGACATCCCACACCGTGCAAATCACTTGAGTCTGTCTTGCCTTGATACACGCTGAATATCCTGACTCGGCCCCCATCCAGAAAGGGATCCTAGAGCGCTCGTCAGACTAGGTAAGAGGCTTTCATGGGAGGGCTGAGCTCGGTAACAACAGACGCAATGGCTCTTACTCTACGCAAATGCCAACCCTACCAACAAGAAAACGATTCAGCAGTAATTAATCAGGCGTACAGAAGAATCTTCAAACCCCCATCTTACTATCCACTCTGATAACCACCACCTACCTACTGTACCACATGCACCCCCTTTCCCTCCTCTTTCCACCCCTTCCCCAACCAAAAAGTATCAGCATCCTCAAAACAACATTCAACCCCCTCCACAGCATACCCCCTCGGCAGATACCCGCTAATACCAAAAAACCTCTGCAGCGCCTTCCTCTTGAGCACCTTATCGCTTCCCGTCGACCTCGGCACCTCTTCTCCATCTTTCAGGATATACAGCAGGCTCGGGAGCATGTACTCCTGGAGCGAGGCTGAAAGATCGGTTCGGATCCTCTGCAGGTTGATGTTCCCCTCTGCTGGAGAGATCCCCGGAGACTGCCTGCCGGCATCAGGAGCAGACTTCAGCTGAACAAGGGCTGCCGCGTGGCCCCTAAATTCGCGGTCGAGGACAGGAAGGATGTACGCTTCGTGGATGTAAGGGAGGGCGAGGAGGTGTGATTCGACTTCGGGAATGGAGATTTTGAGGTAGAAATGGTGGATATCTGGAGTATGATTTCATCTTATTAGTTGGTGAGAGAAGAAAAGCTATAGAAGGTACGTACAGTCAGCGTCAGCTCTGCCTTCGAAGAAGTAGGTGTCTCCCACGCGGCGGACCAGGTCGCCGGTCTTGTAAAATCCGTGCTCATCGAAGGCGTTTTTTTGTTGCGGCGTCGTTTTTGAGGTATCTGGGAGCAAGATAAAATCAGCATACAAAGGTACATCAGGGCAGGATGACCGCAATGTTTGCAGAGGAGAGGGAGAGTCCCACCGCGTGAACATCCTGGGAGACTTCACGAGCAATTCGCCCTCATCTCCATTTGATAGCTTAATCTCCACGTCATCAACAGGGGAACCAATTCACCTCTAGAGCAAATCAAGCTCACAGTCAGTAGGGGGTTTGGATAGTAGGGTATTCAGGCAAACCACCCACATCAAGATACGGAGCATCAACATCCGTCTTCAGCGCTGACCCTCCCAACTCCGTCGACCCATAAACGTACAGAATCTTCATTCCCGTGAGATCCATCCAGAACCGCGCCGTCCCGGGGTCCATCGTGGACCCGCTGACCATGCCATGCTGGAGCATTCGAGCCCCCGCGACAAACGCCTCGTGCTGATCATCTGGAAGTGTCCGAATACTGCTGTGATAGTATTCCTCTAGGCTTTTAAACAGCGATGGCGGGAACGATATATCCGTGATGATACCTTGCTTGAAGATCTCCCAGAACATGCCTGGGTCTCGTCGACGCAGAGGCCAGTGGATCTTCACCCCGTTGAGAAGCCGGGCGAGGAGACCTACGCAGCCGCCCATCCAGTGCACGGAGCGGTAGGCTAGGAATATGCGGCTAGACTCAGCAAGATCGGAATTGAAACTCTCCTCTGAGTTAGAGTCGGAGCTTTTAGAGTCGGAGTAGTCAAAGAAGAAGGTCTGGCGAGGCACGAGGACGCACTTGGGTTCCCCGGTGGTGCTGCCGGAGGTTGCGATGACAGCACAGGGACGGAGGGGGTCGATGATGAGGCTCTCATCGATCTCAAACTCAATCTCCGATCCACCGTTTGGTCCTTGCCTTTGTCTGCGCTTGATAGGAATTGTATGGATGTCTGGTGCAGCTTCTCTAAGCACGGCAACTTCGCGGGTGGCATTAGGCTCGGTCAGGAGATACACCGCGTCAGCCATGCGCAAGACCTTGAGAGCCTCATCTGGCTGAGGTGCAGATGCCGCATGTGTCGTTGCTATTCACATCGTAAGCCCATAGCTCAGTCAATATTGACCCGTCGACTGGGAGGGAAAAGTTCAACTCACGCAGCACCACGCACGTCCCCCCTAGGGCAGCAATCGCAAACAACCCCACCAGAAAGTAATAACCGCTTAACGAGATTGTCGCTATCCGGTCAGCATCGGGAGTTAAGAAGCCTCTGGCGTCGAACCAGGCAGCAGGGAGCTTCCTTCGCAGGTCTTCGCGCAGACCTATGATATCGTAGAGTAGGTCTTCGAGCGTTGCGTCGATACCGTAGTCGTCGTGGATCAGGACGCCCTCAGCTGAGTCCCTGAGCTCGAGGAGCTTAGTGAAGATGGGATCGTTTGGGAATTTGTCCATTTTGGGCTGAAATGGCGGGGGCTTGGAATTGTCCTGGTTGATGTGGGCGAGTGAGGCACATTGCGGATAGGGGGGTCATGATGTATGCAGATACATATCTAGCTTCCTAAGGAATGTATCCAATTCCTGAGGAGAGATTCAATCCCGAGTCTCCGGGAGTTTTGCGACCTGCTGACGAACCTCTACTACATACAGAGGGACTTCGGAATCATGATGATTCGTTTGAAGGGTTCAAGCGAATCATGATGATTCCGGGAATAGTCAGTGACAGGGTAAGATGGAGTCAGTGCCCGTCAGCCGAGCCGCGGCCTCTGGTCTCTTCCATCGTTGTGAGCAACTCCAGTAGTGGCCTGATCCCTTCCCCGGTGCATTGAGATAACAGTAGGGGAATGAAGCAAAAGGATGTTGATATCGAGAAGATCTCGCAGAGCGAACTGGTGGGATGACTCGACAGGAGAGCTCCTTCCTCCGGAACAGGCAACAGTCATCAACCGTCAGCGTGTTGTTACTGCAATTCTCTGGTGATGTTAGATTATGCACTCCAAGGCTTACCCAGAATATAGACTCGAAGTGTGTGGTTTAACCAAGGTTACAGAATATCCATAGATACATGCTAAACTCTAAAATATAGAGCAGTCAGCAATACCAATGAAAGGAACTGCTGCAATATTACGGAGGCATGATAGGCCAACATACTGGGATAACAAGCTATGCAAGCGCCACCTTCACAGCAACCTCACAGTGCACCTCCGCCGTACCAATCAACAGCACTCCCTCCTCACTCTCCCCTGTTTCGAACAACCTCCCAAACTCCGTGCACCCCAGCACAACCCCCTCGGCACCCCTCTCAACCAACCGCCCAATAACCGCCAGAAACCTCTCTCTCGTCTCCGGCAAAAAGATCCCAAGCGCGAACTCCTCCCCCAGCGCCCGATGAATCATCCTGCGATCCGAATCATCCGGAACAACAACCTCGACACCCCTCTCCACAAGCCTCTCCACAAAATACCCATCTGTCATGGTCAGCGGGCTCCCGATGAGTCCAACCTTAGGTATGCCCAATTCCTGGATTTTGTCGACTGTCGCATCAACAATATGCACCACCGGCAGAGAAATCTCATCCTCGATAAGCGGGAGAACCTTGTGCACGGTGTTACACGCAATGACGATGAAATCGGCCCCGGCATTTTCTAACTGCTTGCATAATGCTAGGAGTTCCTTTGCAAGGGAGGGCCAGTCTTTGCTTCGGATAAAATGGAGGAGGGGGTGGAAGTCGGTTTGGGCGAGGATGAGGCGCGCGCTGTGGTGCGGGCCTAGGGACTGAGATACAAGCCGGTTGATGGTGGTGTAGTAGGTTATGGTGCTGGGCCAGGCGAGGCCGCCGATTAGGCCGATGGTTTTCATTTCCTTTCGTCAGTGGAGATGGAATGGAGGGAAGGGCTGCAGATGGCTCTGAGTTTCCGAAGCTCCGGATCTCGGTGGTCTATATACAGAGGTGAGAATGTCCTACTCGACGTGGGTGAGGAATGTAGTTCCCTGATCCCTGGCAATGGCATGCAAGAAATATGATCTAGCGAACTTTATGACTGCCATACTTACGAATTTTTCAGCCAACACATCTATCTGTGCACTGTCAGACCCGGTGTAACATGTTCGCCCTCACAGTTTCTTTGCCCGATGACTCTCCGAAGAACCCTGCCAGGAGTGCAGGGCACGAGATCTCGGACACAGGGTCAACCTTGATCTAAGGGCCAGTTGTACAGTTGTACAAGGTGCGATTGACAACCCCTCAAACCATTTCCATCCTCTCTCCACCAGGTCTTTTGGATTGTACTATACACCGGAGTTATCATCATGACTGTACCAACTATACCTGCGCCGCGAATGCTCCCTCTAGGAACAAGTCAGCCACCTGATGATAGACATGTATGCCCGCGCTTTGTCCGGATTATGCACGATACGCTACTAACATAAAGCATGCAGGCCGTCAGCGTCTCCCTTCCAACATGGGTCTCTGTCCCGGGCCGACCCCTTGGCTACAAGTGGGTGATTGAGAAAATGCAAGCAAATTACCCTCGGTAAGTATATCTTTCCAACACAGCATCGATTACGACGAACTGACTTTTGACAACGCAGGATGGGCGTCGGTGATTCGTGCAAGAGCTTGCGACTGCGGTCTTAGAACGGTGTGCCATTCCAGCAGCAGATCGGCCGGCGAGGAACTGCATGCTCTTTCCCTCCAGGGACGCCGCAAGGCGATGTGTCGCATATCTCCAAGAGCATTATCCCGCAGACTTCCAGACGGACATTGTGCATTTCCTCTGCTCACCTGACGGGCATGGTTCAAGTGCTTGGTCCCAATTCTACGCTGTCCTATACGACACCAAAGCGCAGGAAGAAGCGGACCATTTCTGGTCTATATTCGGGGATGGGCTTTCCAGCCGCCATGCGGAGTTTCTCTTGCGCTTGTGGCCGGATATGTCCTCGAGCCCTTGTGATGAACTCGCAGAAACAGGTACAAACGGCTGCATCCAGACCAGGGAGGTAGATGATGGGGATGAAACCGCCAAAATGGAGATCAGAAACAGGATTGCGCGCTTGATTGCGCCCCAGGGCCCTCATGGTCCGCGGCCATCTGCACGGGATGTCTTCTTGTATGCAAAGGGGATGTGTGCAATAGCAGCGGTAGCAAGAGCCTTATTGCCAGGGGATGATTGCAAAGATAACTCTTCAGAGGCAGTGGTATTCGGGTGAGCCTACCGGACATAATAATTAACTAAACTAATATACTCCAGGTGGCCTTACTCCGAAACCCCCCGGTGCGTATCCCAAACCGGCTACGACCGCTACACGCTCTACAGCCAAGGCACAACCTCGGAACTAGACCAGCTCGAGCAATCTTTCGCCTCTGGCCGTCGCATCCGGGTCCTCTTCTGTGAGATCCCCACGAATCCACTCCTGCGCACACCGGATCTCCATCGGATCCGGGCCCTCGCAGACAAATACGAGTTCATCGTCGTCTGCGACGAGACCCTCGGCACATTCACCAACGTCGATATCCTCCCCTACGCAGATATCGCCATCACAAGTCTAACGAAGATCTTCAACGGCGCAGGCAACGCAATGGGCGGGAGTGCCGTCGTCAATCCGGCAAGCCGGCACTACAGACAACTCCACGCGAAGCTCTCAGCGATCTACGAGGACAACCTGTTCCCGGGTGACGCGGCCGTCCTCGCTTCGAACTCGCGGGACTTCGACGCGCGCGTGCGCGTGTGTAACTCTAATGCCCTGGCGCTCGCAACCTTCCTCACAACCCAGCCGGCTATCGCATCCGTCTTATACCCGCCGTTTCTACCAACGGGTAATCTCTACGAGCGATACCGCCGAGTAGATGGCGGATACGGGTACGTTCTGAGCGTTGTCTTCAAAGATCCCAAGGAGGCGGTGCAATTTTATGACAGACTGGATATGTGCAAGGGGCCGAGCGTCGGGACGAACTTTAGTCTTGCGCTGCCGTATGCACAGCTGGCGCATGTTTTCGAATTGGATTGGGCGGAGGAGCAGGGGATTCCGAGGCATATTGTCAGATTTAGTGTTGGGCTGGAGAGGGAGGCGGATTTGATTGAGTGTGTTGAGAGAGCGTTGCGGGGCTAATGTCGTACCATACTAGGTAGTCCCTTGAATTGGTGCTTGGATGGATAGCAGAAAGTACTCGTATCTCATTCTGGCCGGAGAAAGTATTCCAGCATAGGGACCTGACCAATCTGCAGACTTCAGCTCTCAAGATACACGAAGACAGTGCTTACCGTACGTCACCGGTTAACAAGCAGGCCACCTGAGGCATCATCCTGAATTCAGCTGAGCCGGGGTAGCAGATGTGTTCGTGATAGGTGTAGCTGCAAAACTGTTGATCGTGATGTATAAAATCATCTTCGACGGACCTTGCAGGGCAGTGATCACTGATCGATAAGATTATCTTCCTGTGGATAATATACCAGTGAAGGCAGACAAGGTCCGTTTAAAACTGTTTGTATTTGTCCAATGACTGAGGTGACAGTAGCTTGTCTCAGCTTGAGCAAAATCAATACAGGCGGATGCCTATACCCTCCCCAAAGCAGTCATACTCTCATTCTGCCCACCAACCACACAGTCCTCCTTATCACCTGCACTTGCATTCCTCCCTTTACCCCCAGTCAAGAACCCAAACACAACAATCACAATCGCCGTCAACGCTTCAGGCAGAAACATCAGCACCACGCGCACCGCCACCGTCCCAGAGACGGTACTCAGGTCTTTCCGCTGCGTAGCCGTCGCAACTAGGGCATAGATCACCCTCACACCCAGCGGGACAAGCGCAACAACCGTCCCGTAGAGAAGGAGCGTGCCCTGTCGGAACTTCAATGCGTCACGCCTCGCCTGCGAGGGGAGGAGCGAGAATGCGGCCCAGGCTACCTCGAGCACCCATGCCACAACCATAAGCGCAGACCCGGCTTTCCAGTGGGCGATGCTGTGCGGTTTTGGGGTTCCGCGGTAGATGTCCATTGCGCCGGTGACGGTAAGCGCGATGGCGGCGGCCATTAGGCCGGTGATTATGTAGATGACGGCCCAGCCGAGCCATTTTCCTGTTGTTTGGTGTGGGTTGCGGTGGGTGCGGCTGTAGCGGGAGACACGCTCTGTTAGTCTCGTTTATGATGATTGGGTTGTGGGTGTACGTACGCCTCGTGCACGAGCCCATCGATCGCGAGGATTAGCGGCGATGTCCCGATCCCCGTGAGGATGTTGGCTGCTACGCTCTGTTCGTTGGAGGCGCCGATGGCGCCGGCGACGATGCGGATTGCACAGAAGATGCCGAGGCCGTACCAGGCTAGAAAGCCGGCCCAGCGGTGGGTGTAGAAGTTGTAGATGACGAGAGGGAAGAGGGGGATGTAGAGGGCCAAGTCGGCGGCGAAGATTCCGTTGACCATTTTCGTCACTGATCTAGCTGTGCGTCGTTTGTGTGTGATGACAGGCAATAGCCTGCAAGTGGAAGGATCTCAGATGAAGAGGGCTGAAATGGTGATGACCAGGATAAGGGCTTCGAGGGAGACGTGCTGTTTTATGTTGGAATTTCTCTCCTTTTCCGCGCTGATCGATAGTGGCTTAAGGCTGTCCATCCTGGCTTTGGTTGAAATAATCTCATTATTTTCGACGACACTCCTTAAACTGATAGCCAATCCAGCTGTCGGCGCCTGTCGGCCGCTGTCGTCGTCACTAGTCAGAGGCTGAGCCCCAGGAGAGCAATCACAGCCTCAGAAGGAGAACAAGTGGATCGTGATAAGGCCTAGCTCGAAGCTAAGAGAGGACAAGCTTCAAATGAGAACTTGCATTATTGGGTCGTGCCGCTGTGGGATCAGGCCCATTGGGGGCTGAAAACCGACTCCACGGAGTCTGCCTTACGCTGAATGCTGATACACAGCCTCAGCCGCTCAGCCCCAATTCAATCAATGACAATTCTCCAGTCTATCAAAGATCAGGAAGCCAGGATAAATCCCTCCCCGAGCGCAAAAGATTCGACATAACGAGCGCCTGCCGGATCCCAACCCCATATCCAATTTTGAAAAGCGTATCCGCGATCCAATCCGTTGCTTCTGATGTTGCTCCATCACGCTCAGCTGCAACGAATAACGGCCAAATCAGCCGAATGACGCCGCCGGTCCGGGTACTATCCCAGTCTTCGTACGGAGATGTCTCCGTAGCGCCCAGATGATACGGCACGCTGGCACATATATCCTCCGCCATTTGTTGAGAGACCATTCTACTATTGGCAACTGTCTGTGCGTATTTTTGGCGGACGGTAGCTTCGAGGTCTTCTTTCCGCGAAAGATGACAAGCAAGCCAGCATATGACCTCGTGAAGTATAAGGCGCACGAAACGATAGTCGTTCCACCACGCTGAAATAACCGTGTCAGGGTATATGTGGTAATGGTCGCCGTAGATGCTTCGACAGGAAGAGCTGCCACTGCCATTCCCTTGCAGAGGAGCAGGAACGTTGACCACGGTGTAGCGCCGCTCGAGCTCGACGGATCTCGCCCAGGCATTGAGTTCGATATCAAGTTCCAGGGCCTTCTTCACAAATTTAGCCGGCTCAATAAACAGGCCGTTTCTCAGACTGGAGCATAGATCGCCAACCCGTGTCATGAGTATAAAGAGTGCATCTTCTGAACCTGTGCTTCCTTCACCACGGTAGACGGTGGCTTCGTGCGATAGCTGTACCAGCCACGAAGGAGTAGATCGCTTTAACCAGAAATTACCGAGAACCTGCTTGCCTTAGTACATGCTCACTAAGTAACTGTATTGGACAAATGACATACTATAGGTGTCCGGGACTGAGTAAACAAGCCCAGTCCGACGGGGTCCTGGAGCTGTTCGGTCCCGCGCAGCTGGAGGAGTTTGAGCGACCCATCTAGGTGTTTGACATACTTGTCCATCAACGAAGAACCGTCGCATGCCATCATCTAGGCCATGAATAAGCATCCTTCTCCCGCAATCAACATGCCAGTGATTAAGACTCACCTCGAACATGCCCAAGAAGCTTACCGCCACTACACTGGCATTTGATGTGGCCTGAAATGGGTCACTCAGAACAGCATTTGTCTCCTTCAAGGCCGAGACGTATTCCCGACGTGCCGTGAGCATAAGCTCCATAGATTGGTGAATATTGGACAGGGCCGCCAAGCCCACAGCATTAATGCTGGCAGTAACAGCACGTCCCGTCGTCGTACCCAGGATGTGAGGCAGGTTGATCCCTACAGACCGGCTGAGATACCGAGAAAGGGCAAACGCCGCACCCTGATCTTGCAATGGGACGGTGATCTGTTGTCGTACTAGGGCAGTAGACGGGCTCGATGTTTGCTGCCGCGGAGGAGGAGTTGGAGCGGAAGAAGAGGGTGAGTTCTTCTTCTTCACCTCCTCAGTCTGGTCGTAGAATCTGCCCGCAGAGACATCACGATACCCTGAGCATTCTCTCTGGGCTCGGATACACTGAGAGCAGGACGGCTTTTTATGGTCGCACTATTGGCAATAGTCAATGCGAGATCAAAGGTTGGGATGGCTACGGTAAAGGACACGCACTTTGAGACGACGGCTTCGACAAGGACCACAGGCAGCGCTGAGCTTTCCGCGATGCACCATGGAAGGCTGAGGATTTCAAATGGGATAATTGGTCTACTTTGATCCTATGGTGATGAAGAAGTCAAGGTAGTGATAGTTTGAGATGAGAGAAAGAATGACGGTGCCTGTTGGGGGCTGACGCAGAGGGAGGCTGTGCCCTTAAGACGGAGAAGCTAAGAAGCTTGTCTCCAAGGCCGCCCCACCTTCCCTTCCAACACCATCACATCTTGCATTGGGCTTAACATTCTCCAAACAATTATTCTACATTTATTGTCTGTATTATTTCCAGCATGGCCTTCGCAGCCCTGCGACGGCCGACCCCGTACACGTCCTGTGCCTGCGAGCTCTCTTCTTGGGCGAGAATATGCCCTTGTAGCTCCTTCGCCTTCATGCTCATTACCCCTCTCCTAATACCATTCATTGCTTCACAGATGGCAGTGCCTAGCTCCTCGCCCTCGAGATGTGGCGCCGCCTTTTTGTTCCCCCTCACGCCAACACCCAGGTACTCAACCCTGGCAGCAAAGTCGTACGTGTCCAGCCAGACCGGACATACCACCTGCGGTACGCCGGCAGCTAGAGCCTCATGAAAAGAATTGGAACCACCGTGGTGGACGTACATGATGGCATTGTCATGGGCGAGGATGGACATCGGCGACGGTGTGATCCAAGAGGTGACTCGGATGCGATCGCGCATTGCCGCCGGAATCAAGTGCTCGATACCGGAAGGCTTTGATGACCCCTTAATATCATTTGTCTCATCCTCCGATAACTGGCACTTCCACAGGACCTGCGCATCGGGAAACCTGCCTAGCACCATGGACAGGGCGGTTATTACTTGCTGCGCATCATCGACCTTGTATTTCATGTGCGAGCCAAGGTTAAAAAGAATTGTTGGACGCTGGGCCAGCCAGGATGCGGTTGATTGATCGCGAGCGGCCGACTCAAATGGTGGAATTATGGGCCCACAGCCAGTGACGTTGGCAGGGACCTTGATGGGAAAGTCGCTTTGCGGAATGGATGGCATCAACCATGCCACCTTTTTGTTAAAATTGGCGTATATCGTGGTCAGGTCACCTGGGATACCAATTTGGTTGCGCCACTGGGTTAAGGCTCGCACTCTCGCGGATAAAAAGGTGTGGAAGACCAGTTTAAAGATCAGATAGATGTTGATGGCGATGAGGAGTAGTGGTAAAGGATAGGGCAGCCCTGAGGATATCCTATCGCTAGTCAGCCTCAACCCGGATTCTTCGAACAGAGGACTAACACTGGATACTTCCACAGGACACCCTGATACGGTTGATCCTGGACCAGATGGTCCTTGAAGGTCGCCGGGCTCAAGACCAGATAACGTCGCCTTTGGACATTACAGGCATCCTCACCAGGGCCGAACAAAGGGTCTACGGCTATCAAATCCGGGTTGAGCTTGTCAAGGAGATCCAAGCAGGCTCGATAGATGGGCTCATAGCCTGCCGGGTCCCACGGTGCGACCACATACTGCAGACCCTTGCAATAAGACTCAACTGCCCCACGAGCTCCTGGTGCATGCGTAGGGAGATAGGGAAGGCCGCTGTCGGCTAAAGCCTCTTTCATTGACCGTCCGAGGAGGGTATGGAAAACGATAGACGCATTGAGGGCGTCAACCTGCTGCTTGAGCGCAGGGAACGAGGCAATGTGCACTTCACAAGCTGACTGACTCGCTAATTCGTGTGCCACTGCCAGATGCACCGAAGCTTGCCCTAACTCACTGTTAGTGAGGAACAGGACGATGTGTTTGTGGTCCGGCATAGTGGGTAAAGACCATGAGCGTGTTTCCTGACCTGGGAACTGTAAGCTACTAAAGAGAGTACATTATGGAGGGATTGAAGCTCCTGTTCTGGTTGACTTGACAGTTAGATAGGGCTGTCAGATCCGACTTCCTATTTGGGACAACACTATGATCGACATCATCATCAGTCTCTTAAACCACAATGTACTAACCTTTGAGAAAGCTTACTTTCCAGTATACTACCAGCAATAACCACAAACATGGGTCTCCAATACGACCTCCCAACCACCCAAACGGCCATCATCGCTGGACCAACCGGCGAGTTCCAGCTCTCCCACGATGTCCCCGTCACCCCGCTCGCCGACGATGAAATCATCATGAAGACCGCAGCGGTAGCCCTAAACCCCGTCGACACAAAACTCATCGGCGACTTCATAACCCCCGGCGCAATCTTCGGCTTCGACTGCGCGGGCGTGATCGTAGCCGTGGGTCCCAAAGTCACCAACGGCCTGGCCGTCGGCGACCGCGTCTGCGGCAGCGCCCGCGGCATGAACAGAGCAAAGCCCCTAGGTGGCGCCTTTGCAGAATACGTGATGCTCCCGGCTGATCTGACGCTACGGATTCCCGAGGCAATGTCGTTTGCCGAGGCAGCGTCGCTGGGCACGGCGCTGGTGTCGGCGTGCATGGCGCTCTTCTGGACGATGGGCATCCCAGCGAGTCTGCAGGAGCCGGCCGAGAAGCCTTTCCCTGTTCTGGTTTACGGTGGGAGCACGGCAACGGGAACGATGCTGCTGCAGGTGTTGAAGATGTATGTTTTGTCCGATGGCTCACGAACCGGTTATGGCATGGCATGGCATGGCACAGCTAACGGATAACCACCAGTTGCGGAGTCCGAACGCTCACCACCTGCTCGCCCAAGAACTTCGACCTCGTGCGCTCCTACGGCGCAGACGAAGTCTTCGACTACGCGTCCCCGACCTGCGCCGAGGAAATCCGCGCCGCAACGCGCAACAACCTAAAGTACGCCGTCGACTGCATCACCGACTCCTCGACCATGAAAATCTGCTACGGCGCAATCGGCCGTGCGGGCGGCCAGTACATCGCTTTGAACCCGTACCCCGAGAACCTGGCCACGCGCAAGGTCGTCAAGCCCGGCTGGATCCTGGCGACGCTGATTACGGGTGAGGGGAGTGCGTGGCCGGAGCCGTATAACCGCGAGCCGGACCCTGAGATTCGGAAGCTGGCGAAGCCGGCGTATGGGGCTGTGCAGGAGTTGTTGGATCAGGGGCGGTTGAGGGCGCATCCGATTAGGGTTAGTGGGGGTGGGTTGGAGAAGGTGCTTGAGGGGGTGGATGTGTTGCGGAAGGGGGAGATTAGTGGTCAGAAACTAGTGTATTGTTTTGATTAGGTAGTTGAGTGTAGTTGAGTGGTAATGTCAGGGTTTCTCTTTGCAGATGGAATAGCAAGTAGAAAATGCATGCAGCGAAATGGCCTGTCAGATCCGCTGTCAGCATACAGCCGAAGCTGACGGTGTCAGAATCCCAATTTGGCCTGCCTCTGATCTTTCCAGAAGTCAGCTTACCCCTTCAGTAAATATACCCTGAGTGGGTAGACTCATGTTTCGCCTAGTTTGGAAATGCAGTGCCCGTACCTAGTGGCATTCAACATTGCTGTGACATGAGGTAACAAACACTCACAATAATTCAGCAAATACTCATGAACACACTAAAGAGTCGAACTCCGTTTGTCTCCAGGCTACTCCCTAGTTGAATACTTTCTCGCAGTGTCATAATGTCCCTCCCAGGCCCAGTACTGATTCTGCTGGGCAATCTTGCCATCACGGGCGCTCTAGTACATCAATTCGATGACAGACTCCCTCTAGTGCAATTCCGTCTTTTGACCACTTTTCTTTGCCTCTCTTCGGGGCAGTTCCTTCTCTATGCGCTGTGGAAGGTCTTTCTGAAGCCACTTTGTTTCTCTCCATTCAAACATTTGCCCAAGCCTCCGGTGCGCATCCCTTCTTCCTGGTGACCGCGGGAGTCGCTAACCAGAACGCCGACAGGGAGGCAGCTGGATCAATGGGCATTTCGGCGAAATCATGAAAATGGGGAACGGGGAGGCTGAGGTTAAGTGGTAAGTAGGATGCTCCAGAAAGGATGGTTGGGATTGACAATGACAGGATGAAAGAGATACCTAATGACGGCATCATTCATTGTCGAGGCATGTTGAATGGAGAGCGCCTCATTGTTTCCTCGCCAACAGCGCTGGCTAAGATTGCAAGTGACAATTATACTTTCATCAAACCCATGGCCATCAAACTACTGGCCGGTCGCGTCCTGGGCATGGGTCTCGTCTTGACCGAGCGAGATGAGCACAAGCAGCAGCGCAAACTCTTTCTGCCGCCTTTTGCCCCAAAACACATACGAGACTTGTACCCTACCTTCTGGCAGAAAAGTCGGGAGGTGACGGAGCGGATGGGTGACGAAATCCATGCAACTGAAGGCGCGGTTTTTGAAATTGGCGACTGGGCAGCGCGCGTAGCGCTGGATATAATAACCCTATCCGCCATGGGCAAGGACTTTGGTTCAATTCGTGACGCTGACGCACCGCTGGCTAAGGTGTACCACACTGTGCTGCAGCCAACGATGGGCCATGTGGTAATTGCGGTGTTGAAGAACTTCTTCCCTGCGCGGCTGGTGGAAGCCCTGCCGCTCCAGACTAACCGGCACCAGGGAGACGCTTTCGACACAATTCGCGGGGTGTGCCGGGACCTCTTGCGGGAAAAGAAAGCTCAGCTAACAAAGAGCAATCGGCTGGAAGGCAAGGACATCTTAAGCGTGTGTCTGAGGTATGAGGAAATCGCCGGCGTCGACGAAGAGGAGGTGATCAACCAGATGACTACCATACTGGGTGCAGGCCACGAGACAATCTCAGTCGGTATCACTTGGGCTATCTACATGCTCTGTCTGCACAGGGACTGGCAGATCAGGCTTCGAGAGGAAGTACGCGCCACACTGCCATCCCCCAGTAACACGCAAAAGTCTGCATCTAGCGCGGACATTGAGCGCATGCCGCTTATGCGTGCCTTCCTGGAAGAGGTGCTGCGGTGGTACCCACCCATCCCGATGACCATGCGCGAACCGCTTGTTGATGCAGAGCTGGACGGCCATTTCATACCCCGAGGCACCCGCATCGTGGTTCCGATAAAAGCCATCAACCGCGAAGAGCGATACTGGGGTTCCGACGCAAAACGATTCAACCCGTCGCGGTGGCTAAAGGATGGCGGTGATTTCAACCCCAGTGGAGGGGCATCGAGCAAGTACGGATACTTGTCCTTCATGCACGGTCCTCGCAGTTGCGTAGCATCGGAGTTTGCTCGGGCTGAGATGGCTTGTGTGGTGTCGGCTTGGGTCGGCCGGTTCGACTTGGATTTGGCGGACGAACGGTTTCGGGACGAGGAGAACATGAAAACATCCAATGGCAATCTCTCCGGAAAGCCACTTGAGGGCCTATATGTGCGGGCCCATCTTCTTGACGGGTGGTAGTAGAACGAAGGAGCCAGAGGTCAAATACGGAGTAGTCAGGAAGCACAAAGCATAAAGTAGGTAGAGAACGACGACAACAACGGGCACCCACGATATATTCTGATCATGTGACCAGGCTCCCCGCACCTTCCCGAAGTAGAATCTAGTCACGTGATTTAGAAGAATCAACATGCCCAGATTCAAACTTTGTTTGTTACACTCGACACAATACATATCATCATTTGATTCCCCAAACCTATCAAGGCATCTTGTCTAGGGGGCATAATCTATGGAAAGAACAAAAACATTACGCTCGTAACACAGTTTAGGCCTCGCGGCTACGGCTTCGCTCCCAACGGGCATCCCACCTTCATCTCGGCGTTCATGCCGCGTTCCAGCAACAGCCGCACCACTTCAACATGGCCCTCCGCTACCGCCCGATGCAGCGCCGTCTGTCCATTGTGGTCCAAGACATTCAGGTCGCCGAGATAGCTAAATAGCAGACGGACAATGTCGCAATGACCCTGCTCTGCAGCAACATGCAGTGCTGTCTGGCCGTGTTGATTACCTCGATGTGGCTCGGCCCCGCGCTCTAGAAGGTAGCGCGCAACAGCAAAGTGCCCCCGTCCTACTGCTACATGCAGGGCCGTCTCGTTCTCGCTACTCAACTGATCGACCGGCATGCCTTTCTCTGTGAGCAGCTGCACAATGGGTAGATGGCCACGACTGGCAGCCATGTGGAGTGCGGCGTATCCGAAGAAGTTGTCCCTGTCGTCCCTGTCGATACTCGAGTCTGACGTCTGTGACTGTGGCTGCATTGTGGATTGCATATTCCGGGGCGCATTGCAGCACGTTGTGTGACCTAATTCTGTTCCAATCATCGGGAGGTCCTGACCCTGGATACCCACAAGATCCGCCTGGGATGAACTACCATCTTTCTCGGATATTATTGTTGTTGATGGCGCGACGTCGAATGTTACGGTTGTGTCGAAAATAGGCACCGGGCTTGTGCAACCCAGCACATCGTTCTCGATGGGCAGAACTGGCGAAAGCATAAGCGAGTCAATCCAAGAAGTCTCCATGACGTCTCCTGATTCCAGGCTATTGTGCAATCTTTCGCCTGCTGATACTTCGTGTAGCGAGCTGTCCCATATCTCCGGCCAACAATCCTGCGTCACCATAGGACCTGGGTCTTGGGGACGCGGCAATTCAGGCTTTTGTCGTTTCGTCGTCACCAGTTTCCCCCTTGCCGTTGAGGTGTTGGGTTGCACCCAAAAAAGCTGTCGATTCTGTTTACCCGCGGATTCGGAGGCCTTCTTCGTCGTCTCTCGCTTCTGGCTTTGAATCTGGCCTTGGGCCTGCTGATTGCGCAGATTGGTTCCTTAGGCCACGCTTCAGTCGTTACGTTTCGTGGCTAATTGGGCGGACAATGGTATACTTACGCCGATTCCGCTGCGATAAGCGATTTTGGACCCGTCGTCTCTCATTCAAGTCTTCGAGATGGTGCCATTCATCAGGACCGGGGGAGGATCTCTTGACGGGAGTGGCGCCCATGCTGAACACCTGCGCACGATTCAGCTTACGGTATAGTATGATTCCTTCAATCTCGAGCGACTTGGCAATATCACAGCTCAGTGTTGAACTTGGCTGACGACTGGCGACAGGGGCCTTGGCGATGGTGCTTATTTATGGATCTAAGGGAGTCGCCATGGTCCTTTGGCGGCCCATTTCGGCCGCTCGACTCTTGGAACCGAGTCCCATATTAGAGAAAGCACCCGATCCGCAAATAAACGCCTACGCATACAGGGGATATTGTAGCTAAGGAATGGGGGCCAAGCTTAAGATGGCTCAGCTGGTCTCTGACTGCATTAGTCTCCCCTTCGGCCCTTGACAAACGCTTGACAAAGCCATGATAGGAGGAGTATCTAAGGGGAGAACGGGAAACAATCGCACCGACTAACCACAGAAGGGGCTCAGAATTACAGATATCATCAACCCTGAGCCAGCTCCGTGGCCTATTGAGAGTAAGATTGAACGCACGGCGCCAATGACGATTCGCTATGGTGGGGGCGTCTATGTCCAAAATGTTTTTGTTGTTGCAGATTCAGCCGAGTCCCTTCTAGAACAAACCTGTACTCGCTCCCCACTTTAACCCCCCCACGCCAGTCTAACCTCCCCACCCCAGCCTCAGAAGTCGATCTAGTAAGTTTGCAGCAGGCGCGATTGGTTGTACTGCCAGGCTGTCATCTCTTCGCAGTACTTGGCGTCCTCGTTTGGGCGCAGTATTGTTGTTAAGGTGCCAACCGAGACATCACGACTCGGTTTGCCAAAGTAAGCAATCGAGTATCGATCGTCCACCAGGCCCTCGCCGTCGCCGTCTCCCAAACCCCGTGGTAGGGTTACTCGGTGATTAGCCGAGCGCAGGCGGTCGTTAGTCCAGCGCTGCAGGCAGTCCCCCACATTAATGATGATATCGGTACAGTTGTCCGCTGTGACGGGCAGGTATTGTCCCTGGCCTGGCTGTGTCTGGTCCTCGACCTCTAGGCCCCCAACGGAGTCTTGGAAAAGCAAAGTGATGGTCCCAAAGTCGGTATGGCTCGAGATACGCATGTTTCCTGTTCCATTCGTGGGATCGAGATCAAGGTCACGGCGAGGTACGGCTGGATAGTGGTTCAGGCGCAGTTCGCTGCTATTCTGGGCGCACAGCGCTGCGAAATACGAGTCTGGGTCTGGCAGCTTCATCGATCGCGCAATAACCGACAGCAGCTGCAGGTGCAATGCGTCGCACTGGGCGTAAAAGTTCTCCATAAAGGCCCGGAATCCCGGGAGATCGCTCTCATCGGACCAAATGTTTGGATAGAGGTTGTCGTCCTTCGGCCCCATGTCGAAGGATTCCTGGGTCGGCGGATCCAATCAGCCCCAGCCACGAGACGCACAGACTGTGACGAGATACGCATTCGGCGTTCGCATACGGAGCACGTACCTTTAGATCCAGAACTGCCTTGCCCTGGGCAATGAGTCAATGACCGATAGCTTCTCCTGCCCGATACAGCTCCAGCCCCGGTGGGGGTTGGGTTCGGGCGGGTGAGCAGCCTTCCGCTTGTGCTCGAGGGGAAGAGCGAAAAAGCGCTTAGCCTGTACGAGCGAGCGACGACGATAAGCAAAACACGAAAACAAAGCTACCCAGAGATGGCAAATTTACCCAGGAAAATAGTTCCAGAATGATATCCTTAGGGATAGGATGGTTGGTGATCTTCGCGAAGCCCAATTGTGAGAGGGCCGCATAGAGGTGTTGTCCAAATGCCTCCTGTCGGTCGGGCGCTTCGCTCAGGAAATCTGCGTAGTCGAGCCGTTCGACCTTCATGGTGTTGAGATTCGGCGATAAGTCTGCGTCAACGGAAAGGTGGACCTGCTGGAGATGGGTTATACTTCGCACCACGGCACGCCTTGGGAGTCGCCAGGAATAACGCTACCCAGAATTATTGATTAGATGGACGGTCTACACAGCCGTATTCCTGATCGGACAGCTCAGATACAATCAGCAGCACATTCCTTATCAGGCAACTGAGGGGTGTCAGCGCGTCCAATGCGATTACGCAGTAAGCTGGCGCCTGCCGGCCCCTGTCCGCTAGTGCTTATGTGTTTCTTAACGAAGACAAGCCTGGTTTACTGGAAACAAGCTTGGGGGCCCTTTCTGCCTACCGGTAGCGCCCTTCTTAGCGATATTGGCGTCCATCTCCAAACCTGTCTAACCAATCCGTGCCTCCATCGCTGACACGCTGTGCTCTTTGTCCACGGCCTGAGATCTGGTTGCCCCGCCCGGCTGCCTCTTTCGCTTCCTCCTCTGGACCTTGTCTCTGTCCCTTTTCTTTGCAGCTCTGACATTGACTTTGTTAGAGTGAAAGAGAAAGCAAAGAAACCTTGAAAGAGATCGTTAAGCAAGGAAAAGCAATGGTTGTCGTTCTAGAAAGGATGAACATGGCCATCGCCGCCAGCATCGGGCTGGTGGCCGAGGCTATCAACCGCCATAAGACACCTGAAACCCGAGGAACAGCCACAGAAAGTACGTAAAAAACCAAAGTTTCGCAGTTGTAATGCTGACAAAAATAGGTAATCTTGAAGAAGAACAGTGGGCACTGGATGATATTCAGGAAGAGCTATACCAGGAGCATGACCAGGAGCTCGCTTCTGACAGCGAAGACCAACCGAAAGAAAAAAAGAAAATCCGTAATCCAGCCCGTCTGGCTGACGATTTTCTCGAACGCTACCCGCCTCCACCTCCAGGGAGAGCGACCGGTCGACTCTCATTGCCCGTCATCATCCCCCAGCGCCGGCCCGGCGTGCGCGTCCGAGGCTTCGTGAGAGCGTATGCGCCAGACCTTCAGGCCTGCGGCATCGACCAGGATACATTCATGGACTTTCTGGTGACTTTTACACGCGCTAGCCGGGCACCACAATGGATGGCAAGCACCAATTTGACGGCCGCCGCGGCCTTTGCCTTGCCTGGCCATGCTATTGGGGCTGGAGTTGGATTTGCTATTCAGGTTGTCAACGCCATCGCCATGGAGATGCGAGGGCGGGTACAGGCAAATGCCTTCCTGCAAAAGCTCAACCAAGGCTTTTTCCAGCCTCGCGGACTTTACTGCTTGGTGCTTTCCTTCGACAATACTCACGAGGAGGCTATGACCGAAGATTCACTGGCCGCGGCAATCGCCACGAGTACGGACCCAAAGACGGGCATGCGCAAGTATACAGGGAAGCTGCGCTCACACAGCGGCACTACAGGACCATCCGAGTTTCCGGAGTCCGCTCCGCTGGTTTTTCCTGCCTTAGACTGGTTGGCAGACAATGCCAACGCTGAACAGGCTGAGAAGCTGGGAAGGTACAAAAAGTTCCGCAAGTTTGTGGCAGACTACTACGATAGACGGGCACAAGCAGAATACGTAAGATACCCATATTTTAACATTCACTACAACGACTGACCGTCTACAATTGCTAGGCCGCGAGGAACCCGACGAGCCCGCTGGCAGCGCCCCCGACGCGCGCATTCACTTCCAGGTTCGCGGATCCCAACGACGCCACCAACAAGTCCCCGATCTCGCTTGCTACTGGAGGTGCGGTACCCTACAACACTACCTGGAGAGGAGAAGAACCCCGCCAAGGAGGTAGAGGGCAGCGCAAAATCGCCGATGTGAGTCTCGTTCCTCTTCGTCAATGTGTCAGTACTAAACAAGTATCCTTCTCACAGAAAGTGCTCTATATGATCATTGTCGATATGCCCTCGGACGACGATATGAGTCGCGCGGAGAGCATCATGGCCACAGAGGTTGATCCCGAGTCGACTTCTGCAACCCAGAACCATTCAAAGGCAGCAGACAATACGCTTTAGAGGTTTAGATACATCGGAATGCAAGTGATTGATCAGAGCCCAGGACTCGAGCCAGTGGGCTTAAAAGACCATTCTTATCTTCAGCTTGTCTTTCTCCAAAATTTCATCTTTCTTATTCATGAGCTCCTCCATATCCCATGGACAGCTCACGTATCTCCCTCCTAGCCACTCCCTGCGCTCGGCAGCCAACCACGCAATTGTATCACCAGCTATGTCTGGACGATCAGGAAATGCATCCCGCACCGTCCCCGGCAGTGTGCCCTCGCTAATCTTTGTTTTGATCGCGCCTGGATTCACACAGAACGTCAAAAGTCCTTGTTCACCATATTCCAACTGCAAGGATTCGGTCCACCTCAATATCGCGAGCTTTGAACTTCGGTAGCTTCCGCCACCCGACCGAGCGCTCAATGCGCCTGAAGAGGATACATTGATCATTATGCATGAACAATTGGTGCTAGCATGGCTTGAGAGCTGCAGGGGCAGAAATGTGCGCGCCATGTTGAAGAGTCCGCAAATATTAACTTCCCATGTTTGCCAGTATACATCCGGGTCTGATTCAAGGAACGGCTTGAGTGGTTCCATGCAGGCCGCATTGTTCACAACAATATCCAGGCGCCCACCAAAGCTCTGCGACACCGTGCCCTGCATTGCCTGAACGCTGTCTCGGCTTGCAATATCAACCATACAGCTTAGCACCATAGGTTCACGACGACAAGCTTGTACTGCAGCTGACTTCAGTTGCGCGATTAGGTCGCTCGACACGCCATGTAGATCAGCAACTGCTATCGCAGACGCTCCTGCACGCGCAAAAGCCATCGCTGTGGCATATCCTACTCCATCTTCCCGAGCGGCCCCAGTGATCAGAACATGCTTACCACTTAGGTCTAGTTTAAGCGGCGAAATGTAGTCATAGGTCGTAGAATGACGTGTGGACGTAAAGTGGCCTCCGGATAGGTCAACTTGGCTAGACATTGTTGACTTGTTGTAGCACGCGAAATGCGAAGTTGTGGTCAGATGGTATTTTGCAATGGTCAAGCTTGTGGAAAGTTCCGCGATCAATCGATCAGCAGGTGTTGGCTATGGAATTGTACTTTGCTTGCTAAGGATGAATCCACGGCATGGTGGGACAAAAACCGGAGGTGCAGATTTGGGCCTAGGGGCTCCACCTCCAACAGCCCCCACCTTCCTAACTGGGTCATAGTACTTAAGGTCCCACCCTGTCACCAAAAACAACCACCCGGCGGCTATCCTCTTGTTGATAGGTAAGGTACTCGTAGGGTAGGTAAGCGAGCTGACTTTCCTTTCCGGGCAACCGGCACTCTACCTCTTGGGCTGACAACCAGTACAGTATCTCACTGAACAAAGATGGGCATCTTCTACTGACTGACAGTATCTGATTCTGCGCCGTGTTCCCATAGAGAGAACCGTCAACATGCTGCACTGGATCCTATACATCCTCCTCGTCCTTGTGGCAGTCCTAAAATGCGCAGCGACAATCTCAGCCCATCGCTACCGCAAAGCCCACGGTCTCCACCTCGCTCGCCCTCTTAGGCAAACCGAAAAGATCCTCGGCCTCACACTCTTCAAGCGCATGCAACAAAACGCAAAAGACGGTGTATCTCTTCAAAGCCACCACGAAAGTACGAAGACCGACGGCCCAACCATCTCAGCTGTCCTCCTCGGCAAAAGCTTCATATCCACCTCTGACCCCGCAAATATCAAGGCTATCCTAGCTACCAAGTTCGCCGACTTCAATTTGGGCGAAAGGAGCGATGCCTTCCGACCCTTCCTGGGACATGGAATTTTCACCGAGGATGGAACCGAATGGGAGCGGAGCAGGGCGCTCATCAGGCCGACTTTCAGCAAAGCGCAGTTTTCTGAGCTGCCGATTATCGAGCAGCATGTGCAGAACCTCCTAGCGAGAATCCCGGGCAATGGTGAGACTGTTGATCTGCAGCAGCTATTTTTCAATTTTACGCTCGACAGTGCAACGCATTCGCTTCTTGGCCGGCCTGTTGGGTTCCAGTTGAGTCCGCCGGGTTCAGACGCTGAGAAGTTCTCGCGGGCATTCGACGATGCCCAGGCTTACCTCCAGGTAAGGGCAAAGCTAGGTCCCTTTCGGGGGCTTGTGAGAAATAAGGCGTTCGATGAGGATTGCCGCGTTGTACACAAGGCTGTTGATGGGTACGTCTCTGAGGCTCTGAGCCAACGAATGGCTCTAGAACCGGGCCCGGTAAATAAGTATAATGAGAACGAGAAAGAAAGATACGACCTCCTCACCGAGCTAGCAAGCAGCATAAGCGACGGTGTACAAATCCGCAACGAGCTACTGAATGTGCTCCTTGCCGCACGGGACACGACGGCTAGTTTGCTGAGCAGTGTGTTCTTCATGCTTGCGAGGCATCCAGAGGCTTGGAGGAGGCTGGAGAGGGAAGTGCTTCTGGAGTTTGGACTCACGCCTCAATCTCATGAACAAGGGCAAGGGCAGTGCCCGTTACCGACGTATACCCAGCTCCGGGAGATGAAATATGTGCGAGCTGTGCTGAATGAAGGTGCGTGGCTAAGAATCGCTCTGTCTCTCAAGGCTAACAGAAGAGTGCAGCCCTCCGCCTCTTCCCCCCTGTCCCCACAAACATCCGCTGCGCGACACGACACACATCTCTCCCACGCGGCGGAGGCGCCGACGGCTCTGAGCCAATATTTGTCTCCAAGGGGACGATCGTGCACTACTCCATCTGGACAATGCACCGCTCGACAGAGATCTACGGTCCTGACGCAGAGGAGTTTCGGCCGGAGAGATGGCTGCAGACTGAAGAAGCCCCGCTGCGTCCGGGCTGGGGCTTCCTGCCCTTCAGCGGAGGGCCGCGCATCTGCCTCGGACAGCAGAAGGCGCTGACGGAGGCGGCATATGTTGTTGTGAGACTTGTGCAGATGTTTTCTGGTGTTGAGAGTAGGGATACCAGGCCTTGGAGGGAGCATATGGGGTTGGTGCTTAGCAGTTATCATGGGGTTAGGGTTGGGTTGAAGCCTAGGTGAGTGGAGGGATAACCAAGATAGATAGGTTTGCATATAGTGGCAGGCTTTAGGGGTATCATGCATGATACTCTACTTGCTGCTTGAGAAGTTTGAATACTATAAGCATATTGTCAGCATATACCGCTAGATCATGAAAACCAATTGGCTATAGGCCTGTCCTTATACTCCAACACACACCGTGGTATAATTGCTTTCGAAACCTAGGTAGCCAAGTCCGAATATATATATTTTGGCGACCAACCTCGAAGCCCGAATACTTGACAACCACCATGAACATTTTCTTGGAATCATACTACGGCTTGGCTGTACTCATTATAAATGATGTTATTGTGGTCCTTACTGGAAATCATATGTGCAACTACTTAATTGCCATGACCTTGCCAGTCATACACCATCCGCACCGTTACTACTTTCTCGTCCTTGGTGACTCGTGCCCGACGAGTATGGTACCGTTGCCCATCGATCTCCTCAAAGGCCCAGATCTGATGGCTGATCCATCCGCCGGTAGTCCCATGAACAATAACTTCAATGACTTCTTCTTCCGTGGCTTCGTCGTCTTCCTCCCCTTCGCCCACTTCAGCTTCATCATTCATGCCTTCGATAGTGAACTTTTCGTCCAGCGTACTCTTTCTCATTCTAGCCCACCGACTACGCACACTCATACTCCCAAAAAGTGGATGATCTTTGATCTCTTCCTCATCACTCCACTGCCCTTCTCCGTCCGGTCCTCTCTTCAGGTACTTCACATCGTCTACCGTTCGTCCAAGGGTAGACTGCGTTGATGCAATGGTTGTGATCTCGTTACCAACTTTCTCATCCAAGGTCTCGGACTGTTCGGTGGTGATGGTGACGGGTGCGCTGGCAATGGCGCTTCGGACTAGCCAGGATACGCCCTGGAGTTCAAGCGCTGGGGAGGGGCTGGATGAGAGGGTTTGGTTCTGGATGGCGTAAGTTGATTAGATTTGCATTGATAGATAAACGCCTGAGAAATGGTAGCGGCAGGGACATACAAGGGCCCAGCTACCGGTTAGGTTACGGACTGTAACGTTCAGAGGAGATGCCATTTTGATTGTAATGCCTCTTAACGAATGTTCTTCGAAGAAACCACCGTAGAGCGCACGTGAGGGTAGCAGCGACAGACGATAGATACAACCTTGGAAGCACTCACCCCTTGGTCCTTTTGGCCCCCGACCTTCAATGGCTATCTTGGAAAGTCGAAAAGCATGAGTACTCCACAAGATCTGACGGTGATATTTCCTAATCGGGAAATTTGACGGTGTCAGATCTCGATTGCGGCTGAGTGGCTGACTGTCGACTAATCAAGCACTTGGGTGTTAGCAAGTAAGCCCTAAGTCGTACCTGATGCTATACATGCAAGTATCGAGCCATTCTATATTGAAGGCATTGAACGTGGCATGATTGACCACTGAATTGGACTTCTTCTCTCCTTCCTCTACCTCTTCTCAATCACTTTAGTCATCATGCCGGAGCCAATCGCAATCATCGGCAGCGGGTGCCGCTTCCCGGGCCAAGCCTCGTCCCCTTCGAAGCTGTGGACTCTTCTTTCTCAACCCCGCGACGTCCTGAGCAAGATCAACCGCTTCAGCGCCGACGGGTTCTACAACAAAGACGGCCATCACCATGGCTCCTCCAACGTCTTACACTCTTACCAGATTGATGAAGACACACGCGCCTTCGATGCCCAGTTCTTCAACATCCCCGCCTCGGAGGCGGAGAGCATGGACCCGCAGCAGCGGTTCCTGATGGAGGTTGTATACGAAGCCATCGAAGCTTCCGGACACAAGATCGAGGACCTGGCGGGGTCGGAGATGGCCACGGCGGCTTATGTCGGCGTCATGTGCAACGATTACGCACACATCACCTATGCAGACCTCGAGTCTGTGCCCAAGTATGCGGCCACGGGCACGGCCCTGAGTATTCTGTCCAACAGGCTGAGCTACTTCTTCAACTGGACCGGACCTAGCATGACGATCGATACAGCGTGCAGCTCCAGTCTGGTGGCCCTGCATCATGCTGTGCAGACGCTGAGGGAGGGCAACAGCAAAGTTGCCGTTGCCGCGGGGGCGAACTTGATCTTCACTCCGAGTATGTGTTCCTCTTTCTCTTTTTATGCGGCTAGTGTGTGTATACTGATACTCGAACTAGCAAACTACATCGCGGAGAGCAATGTCAACATGTTATCACCTACAGGCCGTTCACGCATGTGGGACGCCGATGCAGACGGATATGCTCGTGGCGAGGGCGTCGCAGCAGTTGTTCTGAAGACATTAAGCCAAGCTATCGCAGACGGCGATCCCATTGAATGTGTTATTCGGGAGACGGGCCTGAATCAGGATGGGCGAACAACTGGCATCACTATGCCCAGCAACGTGGCCCAGGCGGAGCTCATTCGCTCGACGTATAAGCGTGCCGGGCTGGACTTGAACAAACAGGCAGACAGGCCGCAATTCTTTGAGGCACACGGTATGCTTTTTCTTGCTCCCTAAGTTCTAAGCCCTAAGTCCGCTGACCATGCCCAGGAACCGGAACCAAAGCTGGCGACCCCCAAGAAGCGGGAGCTATCTACAGAGCATATTTCGGACAGGGCGAGAACACCACCGACGGAGATGCAGAGACGCTCTACGTCGGCTCAATAAAAACGATCATCGGACACACCGAGGGCACCGCTGGTCTGGCAGGTCTCCTCAAGGTCTCGCTAGCCATCCAGAACAGAACCTTGCCCCCAAATATGCACTTCCATACATTGAACCCAGATATCGAGCCATACTACGGCAAACTCCAGATCCTGACTAGTGCTAAGCCTTGGCCGGCCCTTGCCCCGGGGGTTCCTCGACGCGCGAGTGTAAATAGTTTTGGTGGGTCTTCAGCCCTAACTCATGCCATGATCACTGCTTACAACTATTATTTCAGGATTCGGCGGTGCGAATGCACATGCAATCGTCGAGAGCTATGACCCGCCATCAAATAGCAGCCTTGAGATATGCAAGGAGACTATGACCGAGACTGCCATCCCCTATACATTCTCAGGATACTCCGAGAAGGCCTTAATGGCGCAACTCACCAGCTTTGTCGAATATCTTGACACCAACCCGGAAAAGCTAAGAGACGTCGCATGGACACTCTCTCGGCGGTCAGCTTTCGCAATCCGAACAACCGTCTCGGGAAACAACGTCGAGACACTAAAAGAAAAGCTCCAGGCCAAGATTGACGGCAAAAACAAAGATGGCAAATCACTGGGTCTCCGAGCCTCGGTCAAGAACCAGAAGATTCTGGGGGTGTTTACTGGGCAAGGCGCACAGTGGCCAAAGATGGGCTTGAGGCTGCTGCAGTCTTCAGCTACTGCGAGGCACATATTCGACAGTCTAGAAAAGTCATTGGTTGAACTGCCGGAAGAGGATCGACCATCCTGGTCTCTTTCGCAGGAGCTCCAGCGAGAGGCCGAGGACTCGCGCGTCATGGAAGGCCAGTTCTCACAGGTGCTTTGCACCGCGGTCCAGATCATGCTCGTCGACCTCTTGCATTCCGTTGGCGTCTCATTTGATGGCGTGGTCGGTCATTCAAGTGGTGAGATTGCAGCCGCCTACGCCGCTGGGTACCTCAGTTCCAACGACGCAATAAGAGTTGCCTACTACCGTGGCAAATTTGGCAAGCTTGCCCACGGACGCGATGGAACCTCTGGAGGAATGCTGGCAGCTGGAACGGACATGGCTGACGCCACGGAGCTTTGTGAGCTGGAGGATTTCGAGGGTCGCCTCCAGGTCGCAGCGAGTAATTCGTCTTCTAGCGTGACGCTTTCTGGAGATGCAGATGCTGTTCACCAGGCACAGTTTATCCTCGAAGACGAGAAGAAGTTTGCGCGTTTGCTGAAAGTCGATACGGCGTATCACTCCTACCACATGCAGCCGTGCGCTGAGCCTTATGTTGACGCCATGAAGAGGGCTGGAGTTCGGGTTCTCAAAGCCCAGTCTAAGAAGAGCTGCCGCTGGTTTTCCTCCGTCTTGGGGGGGCAGGAAGTTGGCGAAGAGGTCTCTGCGACGCTCGCTGATACCTACTGGCGCGATAATCTCCTCCAGCCAGTGCTATTCTCGCAAGCCCTCGAAGCAGCCGTGACCAACATCAACGACATCGGTCTTGTGCTGGAAGTTGGCCCACATGCCGCGCTCAAGGGCCCTGCAACCCTAACAATAACCGACAAGCTCGCCCGTGACGTCCCCTACACCGGCCTTCTATCTCGCAACACAGACGATGTCGAAGCCTTTTCCGACGCTATTGGCGCAGTTTGGGCCAGTATGTCCCAAGACATAATCGACTTTGCCCAAGTTGACGCTCTCCTCGCTACCGGTTTAGAAGACAAACCAGGTTTGTGTCCCGGCGTGCCTGGATACACATGGGACCATTCGCGTAAGTACTGGATGGAGTCTCGATCTTCCTCAGCCCTACGATTGCGTCCAGCGGCGCATCACGAGCTTCTGGGTGTGAGAGTCGATAGTCTAGACCGCGAGTTTCGATGGCGCAACTTTATCAAGCCGTCTCAGCTTTCCTGGACAAAGGGTCACCAAGTCCAATCGCAGCTAATCTTTCCGGGTGCTGGATTCTCTGTCATGGCGATTGAGGCCGCAAAAGCACTTGTTCCGGAGAAGGAGATTGGACTCGTTGAGTTAAGCGATGTCCAGGTCCTGAGGGCAATGGCATTCCAAGATGAGAATACTGCTGTGGAGGTTGTTTGTTCTTTGACTAATGTTGTTGAAGCCGAAGATCAAATCACAGCGAACTTTACCTGCGATATTTGTCTCTCCAAGGAGTCTGGATTTACCATGGCCTCCTGTGCTGCTGTCCGTCTGCAGCTTCAGTCGGATCAAACTCAGGTTCTTCCTGAACGAACCCCGTGTCCCGTGCGTATGAACGACGTCAATATTGAGCACTTTTACAGCACGCTCTGGAGCCTCGGGTATAATTACACGGACATGTTCCGCTCGATTACTTCACTGCAGCGTACAACCGACACTGCGTCGGGCGTTATTCATACCACTACAGAAGCAGCAGAGCCAGGATATACTACGTCGTTGATTTTGCACCCCGCAACGCTGGACGTTGCGTTTCAGGGTATTTTCGGTGAGAAGATCTTTTATTCCTCCTACATTACCTCAAGCTAACGATAGCAAAGGCGCAATGGGTGCCCCTGGAGATGGCCGCCTTTGGACAGTGCTCGTGCCAACACGCATCAAACGCATCACCATCGACCCAACCCTCTGTTCCAGCGCCTCCTTCTCATCTGGCTTGAATGTCTCTCTACCCTTCGACGCCAGCGTATCCGTTTCTCCGATTGACGGTGTAGCCGGTGATGTTGATATCTTCAATCCGTCTGGCATCAACAAGGCAGTCCAAGTTGAAGGGCTTCAGGTGAGCCCGCTTGCGCCTGTAACGGAGAACGATGATAAGGAGGTCTTTTCCGACACCACGTGGGCGTTGCAGGAACCTAATGCTGCGGCCGCAGGTAATGTAGGTGAGTGGAAACTAACCGAGCAGGAATGGGAGCATGCGCGTTACGTCGAGCGAGCTTGCTTCTTCTACTTGAAGCAGCTGGTTGATGCAATTACGCCCGAGGAGAGAGAGAAGTGCGAGTGGCATCCGAAGAAAATGCTTGATTGGGCCACCGAGGTCGTGGGCGTTGTGGCCCGCGGGGAGCATCCTATTGTTCCGAAGGAGTGGATGGATGATACGTGGGAGATGCTGGAGGGACCGCTGGACGAGTACGTACTCACATTCCATCCCACCCTTAACCAACGCTACATGAAAACATTTATCCATGGTTGACGCTGATATGTATGCAATCCAAAAAGACTCACAGCCAAGTACTCCGACTTTGAAAGCTTGACACACGTCGGAAAGAACCTGATTCCGTTTGTTCGGGGCGAGTTCTCGCTCCTCGAGCTGGTCAGGAATGGCGGACTGCTGGAGCATATCTATCGGAATACGTATGCCTTTGCGGAGTATAACGAGTGCCTGGCCGGGCTAGTCAAGCAGCTCTCGCATCGGTTCCCGCGCATGGATATTTTTGAGATTGGTATGTCCATTTTCTTACCTATTGTTGTAGGTGTACGCTAATTGGAACTACAGGCGCTGGAACAGGCAGTACAACTGAGGCGGTTCTCCAAAGCATAGGCGACCACTACTCATCATACACGTACACCGATGTCTCCGCGGGATTCTTCCTCAAAGCCCAAGAGCATGCAATTTTCAAGCAGCATGCCGCCAAGATGATTTACAAGACGTATGATGCTGAAAAAGAGCCCTGCGCGCAAGGGCATACCGAAAGGAGCTACGATTTAATCATTGCTTCCAACGTGCTCCACGCCACACACTCCTTGGAAACGACACTGTCCAATGCACGAAAGCTCTTGAAGCCCGGTGGTTATCTGGTAGTTCTAGAAGTCACGGACATCAACCCGCTTCGCCCGACTTTCTTCTTTGGATGTCTACCGGGTTGGTGGGTTGGTGAGAATGACGGCAGACCGCACCATCCGCTTGTTACTAAGGAACGCTGGGGTCAGTTGTTTGAAGCCACCGGGTTCTCTGGCCTTGACACGGCGACGCCAGATCACGGTGTCTTTATGGCTCCGTTCTCGGTAATGCTTACGCAGGCTGTTGACCGGCAGATGGGACTGATCAGGCAGCCTCTCCAAACGCAAAAACAAGAAGAGGATATCAAGACCACAATTACAATCGACAATCTTCTGATTCTTGGTGGAGGCGGATATGCCACTTACGACCTGATTGAGGATATTCAGCGCCAGCTTGAGCTCAACGCAGAGATTAAGCAAGTCACTGTCGTGGAGACCGTTGAAGCATTGGAGACATCACACTTTCACCCGCGCCAGATGCTGCTGAGTCTCGTCGAGCTTGACCGTCCCGTCTTCTCCCCTTTTACTCCAGAGCGGTTCGCAGGTCTGCAGCTGCTGACAGAGAAATGCCGAAACGTGCTGTGGGTTGTTCAAGGTGCATCAGGCGAGCAGCCCTATGCAAACATGATGAACGGCGTGGCACGCTGTTTGGTTGGTGAACAACCCGATATGCGCTTCCAGTTTCTGGACTTTGATGTGGCTGATAAGCCGGACGCCGAGTTTATTGTCAAGACCCTGCTCAGGCTCCAGATCTCGGACGCGTGGAATGGCTTCAGAGAGCCGTACCGGCCTGCCTGGACGCTCGAACGCGAGATCAGAGTTCGTGGGGGGCAGGTCCATATCCCTAGGTATGCGCCTAGTGCCAGGCGGAACCTGCAGTATAACTCGTGGAGGAGGACCGTGAGGGAGCCTGTGGACCTGCATGTCGACACAGAGCGTGTTGTTGTTTTGACCAATGCAAACGGTCACTTCGATCTCGAAGAAGATACGTCGCCCAGCCCGGTCACAGCAGCTGAGAATGTGATGACAATCAACGTCTCGCGATCATTTACCAAGGCCGTTGAAATCGATGGGGTGGGTCACCTTTATATTCTAACGGGAGAGTGCGCACAGTCAAAACAGCGAGTTCTTGCTTTTGCCCGACAGAATGCCTCCCAAGTCCAGGTTCAAAAGGATTGGGTCTTCAACGTCGAATCCATTCCAGGCTCTGAGGAGGCCGCACTGCTCCAGACCTTAGCCAACGTGTGCTTGGGTACCATGCTTTTGAGCCGGATGCCGCAAACTGGGCAACTGCTGGTACATGAGCCGAGTGTTACCCTCGCTCGGACATTGATAGCCCTCACCTCCGGTCGTGTCTCCTTCACTACGGCCAACCGTGCCAATCTCGAATCTGGTATGCCCTTTGTGTTTATCCACCCATCCAGTCCCGAAAATTCCATTGCTCGTCGCTTGCCAGCAGATATTGCGGGCTTCGTGGATGCGTCCGAGGGCCAGGGTCTCGGAAGAACCATCGCACGACAACTTGAATCACAGCCTCAAGTTAGGGTTCTTTCTATTACTGGCTTCTACAGTACCTCGTCTCGCCAATGGGGTGCTGCTGATGGAGCTAATCTGCAAGCTCTTCTTCGGCGCGCCACAGACTTGTTTACTCAGATACCCAAGGACGCGGTAGAAGAACTTTCGCTGGATGAAGTGATCCAAAGGACTACGGACGGTGAGATCGAGATCCTCAACTGGAAGAGTCAGCCCAAAGCCCTGGTGAAGCTATCACCCGTGCAAGACGAAATCACCTTCAGAGGTGACCGCACCTACCTCTTGGTAGGTCTGACGGGTGAGCTAGGAAGATCGCTCTGCCGCTGGATGGTGCAGCGCGGCGCCCGATATGTCGTCCTCACGAGTCGCAAACCAGACGTTGAGGCTGCTTGGCTCGAGCTGATGCAATCCTACGGTGCCCGCGTTGAGATCATGGCAATGGACGCAACGAGCCGCAAGTCTACGTACGACGTGGTCCGCAAGATCAGGCAGACTCTTCCCCCTGTGGCAGGCGTCGGTAACGGCGCAATGATTCTGAACGACGGCCTGTTCAACGTCATCTCGCACGAGGATTTCAACCAAACACTTCGACCCAAGGTCGACGGTACAACATATCTCAATGAGCTCTTCGACTCTCCGGATCTGGACTTCTTCATTGTCTTCTCTTCTCTCGCCTACGTGACAGGCAACTTTGGGCAAACCAGCTATGCGGCAGCGAACGGTTTCATGGCCAGTCTGGTTGAGGGACGCAGGAAGCGTGGCTTACCGGGTAGTGTGATGAATCTGGCGGGCATTTTCGGAATAGGTTACATCACCCGTACAGATCGCAGTATCCTAGAGCGACTGGGCAAGCTGGGCTATGCCAATATCTCGGAGTACGATTTCCTCCAGTTCTTCGCTGAGGCGGTCCTTGCTGGCATTCCTGGGTCTGGACGCGACCATGAAGTCAGTTCCGCACTGCGCCCAATTGACCCGGACCGAGAGACTAACCCGCCGGCCTGGCTGGATATGCCCCGTCTGTCGTACTACCGGCATACCAAGCACGTCACTGCGGAGGGAGGAGACAGCAAGTCTTTGTCCGTGCGATCCCAGCTCAAGGAGCAGACCACTATGGAGGATGTACAGAAGGTTCTCACCAGTAAGTGCACTCGGACACTTCCAGGATACAAAACTAACTCTTGTAGATGGCTTGATATCGACGTTATACAAGCAGCTTGGTCTCGACCCTGAGGACGACGCCATCTCCCCTGACACCAGTCTTGTTGAGCTGGGCATTGACTCGCTTGTCGCGGTCGATATGCGCGTTTGGTTCACCAAGGAGTTGGACCTTGACATGCCGGTGCTGAAACTGCTTGGCGGCGCCTCAGTAGCAGCCATGGTCGAGGATACGATGGAGCGCATGTCTCCGGATTTGATACCCAAGGTGGCGCGCAAGGACACCGCTACAGCTGACGCTCCAAGTGCCGATGAGAAAGTTCCGGTCGTGGAAGTTACTGCTGTGCCTCAGGAAGAGGGTGTCTCAGCCGAGGAGACTCAGGAAGACGAGTCCACATCTAACGGGGAGAGCAGCTCAACGGAGGAGCCTTCGCTATCGTCCAAAACCACGCCCCCGTCGAGTTCCGTTGCGTCCGAGGACTTTGTCAAAATTGAGAAGCCTGTCTCGCTCGACGAACCCAAGTACGTGCGAAAGGCCAAGATGGGATACGGCTCGCTCCAGTTCTTCTTCCTGGTCAAGCACCTCGATGACCCGACGGTGCTGAATATGCAGTTCCGGCTTCCTCTCCGGGGTTCCATCAGGCTCCCCGATCTGAAATACGCAGTGCAGCTGCTTGGCCAAAGGCACGAGGCCTTGAGAACCGCCTTCTTCGTGGATGCCGACAACGACGACGAACCCACGCAGGGGGTGCTAGAGACTTCGCCGCTACGCTTGGAGACAATCCAGGTTGCTGACGCTGATGAGGCCAAGAAGGTCTGCGAAGATGTCCAGAACTACGTGTTTGACATTGAGGCCGGCGAAACGATCCGCATTTTGCTGCTCTCGTTCACCCCGACCACGCACTTGCTGGTCCTCGCTTTCCACCATATCAGCATCGACGGCTTCAGCTTCAACGTCTTGCTCGATGAGCTGAACTCCTTGTACCAGGGTAAAATGCTGCCGTCAGTTACTACCCAGTTCACAGATGTCATGATCAAACAGCGGAATGATCTCCAAGCTGGGTACAAGCGCTCCGAGCTGGCCTATTGGCGTAACATCCTAGGCAAGATCCCAGACCCGATTCCTCTTTTCCCCGTTGCAAAAGTTAGCTCTCGTTTGCCCATGACGAAATACCATTTCAACGAAGCCCCCATGGCCTCCATCGACGCCGCCACCGCCGAACAAATCCGCAAACAATGCCGCGCCCTCAAGGCAACACGGTTCCACTTCTTCATGACCGTCTTGCGCGTCTTTCTCTTTGCGTTCCTGGACACGGACGAGCTCTGCATTGGTTTTGCAGATGCCAGTCGTGCGGACCCCAGTGTGGCCCGGACAGTCGGGTACCTGGTCAATATGCTATCTCTCAAGTTCGAGAGGAAGCCCAATCAAACATTTGCGCAAAAGGTAGAGGAGGCACGCAAGCAGTCCTACGCTGCTCTTGCCAACTCGACCGTGCCCTTTAACGCCTTGCTCGAGAAACTGGAGGCGCCCCGCTCGGCTGCCTATACGCCTGTTTTCCAGGTGTTTATGGACTACCTGCAGCACAAGTTCACGGCGCCGGAGGGACTGGGTGTGGTTGAGGATGAGGTGTATGCGCATCTCACGCATAACTTCTTCGACCTTGCTGTTGACATCAATGATGTCTCTGCGAGTGAGATTCTCATTCGGTTCCGTATGCAGCAGTATCTTTATGACACTGATAGTGTGGCCCTTCTCCTGAAGAGCTATGTACAGCTTGTCCAAATGTGCGCATATATGGAGCCTACTCGCACTATTGGAGAGCTTGCCCTCTATGACAAGGAGGATATCCAACATGCTGAGAAGCTTGGACGGGGTGAGTCTTACAACAGTTGGAATTGTTTGGTATACTGACAAATCAGGCCCCGTTGTTACCTCCCAGTGGCCCTCGACTCCTATTGAACGAATCCTCGAGGTTGCCACTACCCAACCAGAGGCCCCAGCCCTAGTTGACGGCGAAGGCGCCAAGCTAAGCTACGCGGAGACGGTTGATCGTTCTCGCTCAATTGCCGCCACTCTCCTTGATGCCGGTGTGACCAAGGGTAGTATTGTGGGCGTATACCAGGAGCCCACAGCGGACTCTATCTGCTCGCTCCTGGCGATCTGGATGGTCGGCGCCGTGTATTTGCCCCTTGACCGACGTGTGCCTTGCTCGAGGCTTTCGCGCATCGTGCAGGATTGCCAGCCTGCTGCTATCCTCTGCCACGAGCGGACTTTCTCTGATGCCCCTGGACTTGAGGCTGGTCAACAGACTTCCATTCTTACAGTGTCTGCTAGCGGGACAGACAGTGGTAAGATGCCGCTCCCATCAATCGCTGCTGATGGAAACGAGACTAGCATCATTCTTTACACGAGCGGTTCCACCGGTGTGCCCAAGGGTCTTCCCATCCGGCATATCAGTCTCCTCAACCAGGTCGAGGCCATGACAACCACTTTTAGGGTCGGTTCCGAGAAGGTGCTGCAGCAGAGTGCTCCCAGCTTTGACGTTTCCATGCAGCAGATCCTCATGGCGCTGTGCAATGGAGGAACGCTCTACGTCGTACCTGGCGAGACACGCCTGGATCCCCTCGCTATCACCAAGCTTATACAGTCGGAACAGATCACCTGGGCCCATGCAACCCCTTCTGAGTACGCACAGTGGCTCCGTCACGGATCAGCCCATTTGAGTGCCGCCAAGGAATGGAAGTTCGCTTTTTCATCCGGAGAAGCCCTCTCCAATGCGTTGGTCAAAGAGTTTCAGGCGCTCAATCGCCCGGACATCAAGCTTGTCAATGTTTACGGTCCTGCTGAGGCTGGTGTGATCACCGGAACAGAGATCAGTACTACCGACGTGCCTGTCGACCCCCGAGCCCCCGTCTCCCTTGGCTCTCCACTAGCGAACATGGCCGTATATGTGGTTGACCGGAACCTGCAACCTGTGCCGGCTGGGATGAGTGGCGAGATTGTCATCGCAGGCGCAGGAAACATACCGGGCTATCTCAACCGGCCTGAACTGACGACAAAGCTGTTCGTCAGAGATGCTATCACCCCTGCGGGATACTACCCCGGGCAGCTTCCTACGATCTACCGGTCTGGAGATATTGGTCGGTATAGTCCCGATGGTCAGCTCTATTACGAAGGCCGTATGGCCGGCGACACGCAGGTCAAGCTCAATGGCATTCGGATCGACCTGAGCGATGTGGAAGCCGCTATTCTCGAAACCGCCGCCGGTGCAGTTGTCAACGCTATTGTCACAGACCGAAGGAATCCAGACTTCCTGGTTGCGCATGTCGAACTCAAGGCTGACATCCCTGAGGCTGAACGGAAGGAATTCCTGACTCACATCCAACAGCGTCTCCCTCTACCGAAGTACATGTGTCCTGCCATGCTCATTTCTCTCGACCATCTGCCTCTCAACTCCCACGGCAAACTAGATCGTCGAGCGATTGCGGCGCAACCCCTGCCTACAGTCGACGGGCTTGACCAAGCGAACGGCGATGACCTCAGCGAGACTGAACTGACTCTGCGAGAACTCTGGGCCGGTTGTCTTCCAGAGGACGTCGTCAAGTCGGCCAGCATCTCCACTAGCAGCGACTTCTTCCACCTCGGCGGCAACTCCTATCTTCTCGTGCGCCTGCAACGGCTCATCCGCGACCGTTTCAACGTATCGGTTCCTGTCATGGCGCTCTACGATGCTAGCACATTAGCGGCAATGGCTCTTAAGATCCGGAGTAGCGAGTCACTGGCGGTCATCGACTGGGACGCTGAGACCTCGGTGCCCGAAACCCTCGCCGTTGGAGAGCCCTCTACTCACCGAAAGACCACCAACCTCACCGTCGTTCTTACAGGAGCAACCGGCTATCTCGGTTCTCGCGTCTTGACGTCTCTCATTGCAAACGAGCATGTGACCCGCATCCACTGCGTCGCAGTCCGAGGGCACTCCCCCGACGTTCCTCGCGAATTAGCACACAACTCCGACAAGATCACGATACATGCCGGGCACCTTGAGGACCCTCTTCTGAGCATGTCGGAAGGGGAATTCAGCTCCGTCGCGGCAGAAGCAGACCTTGTGATCCACAGTGGCGCGAACCGCTCGTTCTGGGACCACTACGACAAACTGCGCGGGCCGAATGTCCTCTCCACCAAGACCCTCGTTGACCTGGCGCTGCAGAACAAGGCGCCTCTACACTTTATCTCCAGTGGCGGGGTGCATCTCCTCAACCCTGGAGCTAGCGACAACTATGCGTCCGAGTCTGTGGCCTCGTGCCCCCCGCCCACTGACGGCTCCAATGGCTATATCGCGTCGAAGTGGGCGTCAGAAGTCTATCTCGAAAACGTCGCCCAGCAGACAGGACTGCCCGTACACATCCACCGACTCACGCCAGCCCCAGAGCCAGAGTCGGATGCGGATACAAATGCAGATGCACCGGTCCCAATGGAACTCCTCGAGGAACTCTCTGCTCTCGTCGAGAAGCTACAAGCCCTACCTGCCCCCAGCGGCTGGACAGGGAGCTTTGATCTGACACCAGCCAACGCACTAGGTGCCGATATTGCGTCCGCTGCTGTTGGGCAGGTTTCTGACTCGGATGCTGCTCGATTCATCCACCACCCGGCGCAGGTCAAGATGACCATGGACCATGTGGTCAAGTACATGGATATGCTGCAGCTCCCGTCGGTTGAGGGCTTTGAGCGCTTGCCGCCTTTGCAGTGGGCTGGAAAGGCGAAGAGGGAAGGGTTCAGCTGGCATTTCTCTAGCACGGATTTTGTGTCTATGGGTGGTGTTGGGGTTGAGTTGAGGAGGTAGATTTTACAAGTGTAGTCTAGGGCTTTTGCAGAAATCTGCTATGTAATTAAGAATGAATATGAGATGTATTGTCAACTTTGGGCCATTGGCGTAGGACATACTGTGAAAGAGCGAATGTTGACGGAAGCCACTGGGGAAGCAGCGACCAAGACTGGTGCCCTCTAAGCTAAACACATCACCCATTCCATCAATCCACTGCCAATTTCCTTCTCAGCTCAACCTCATCCTCTCTACATATTGCTGTCTGGAGTTTGCATATGATCTAGAGTTTCACCACTACGCCTAAAGTCAGTCATGGTCACTCTCCCATCGTGCTCTGCCGATGACATCGTCCAAACTTTCCACAGGTCAGCCCACTCCGTCGAACGCTGCCGGAAAGGCGAACTGGGAATGATGCAATGGGGCGTCTAGCATATAACCTGGGTAAGTATCCTACGTGCACTCAAAGACACCATCTATCTATCTAACAGTCGGTTCACCAGCGAGATGCCGTTCATGCAAAATGGCGCCGATACCGAAGACCTCTCCTCCTTCTCGCCCGCCTCAAAACCCAAACAATCCACGCTCACCTCCCTGCTGAGCTCCGTACAAGCAGATCTCCTAAGCCAAGCGCACCGCATTCCCGCCGACTTCCGTACCCTACGTGAGCTGTCGCAGACGGGGCTGAATGGCGGGTTGATTGATGATAAGAAGTACTTGACCGAGAGCATCATCCAAGTCCTCTCCAGCCTACCCAACAGCTCGGCCCTGCGGACAAAGATCACGGATACGTTCATCAAGACGCTCTGGGATAACCTGCATCATCCGCCGCTGAGCTACATCGGCGATGAGTTTCGGTATCGGAGGGCCGATGGGAGTTTCAATGTACCTTTCTCTCTCCCACTAAACAGGTATGGTATATCCTGTGGGCTAAAAATGGCTAGAATATCATGTACCCCCATCTTGGAGCATCGGGGAGTCACTATGCGCGGACAGTATCTCCAAAACATCCGCGTCCGGCGGTTTTGCCAGACCCGGGGCTTATATTTGATAGTATGTTATCATCTCTTGGAGATATCCCGTAGGTACTGACAAAAGGCAGCACTCCTCGCCCGTCAGGAACACGCAAAGGAGCATCCAGCCAAGATCTCAAGCATGTTGTTCCACTTTGCTACGATTATCATCCACGGTACCTCGCTTCGACTCCATCAGAAAGAAGGAGACAGAGACTAATAGGGATAGACCTCTTCTGCACGGATGAGAACGACCGCACCCGCGTCAAAAACTCCTCGTATCTCGATCTCGGCCCGTTGTACGGGCACAGTCAAGACGAGCAGACCCAAGTTCGGACCTTCACCGACGGCCTCCTGAAGCCTGACACCTTCTCCGAGAAGCGGCTCCTCTCGCAGCCACCGGGCGTGTGTGCGCTCATGATAGCATTCAACAGATTCCACAACTACGTCGTCACAGAACTCGCGCGGATCAACGAGGCAGGGCGTTTCAATCTCCCAAATTCGGGGGAAGAGAAAAGCCCAGATTATGTCTGGGCCCTGCAAAAGCGAGACGAAGACCTCTTCCAAACAGGACGCCTAATAACATGCGCGCTGTACGTCTCCATAATCCTAAATGACTACCTGCGCACAATTCTCAATCTCAACGACAACGCCGCCAACCCGCGGAGCGATTGGCGGCTTGACCCGCGCAAAGCCCTAAACGTCTTTGACGGCGAGGGTCTGCCCCGCGGCGTGGGTAACCAGATCTCGGCTGAGTTCAATATGATATACCGCTGGCACGCAACGACCAGCGTTGCAGATGAGGAGTGGCTGAATGAGCTGTCGAGTCAGATCTTTGGGAGCAAGATCGATGTGAGTAGATTGTCTGTTGGTCGGTATCTGGGTGGGCTGCATGAATATTTTGAGAAGGCGGCACCGGGGGAACCGTCCAGTTGGACATTCGGGGGGCTGAAGAGGGGGAAGGATGGGATGTTTGCGGATAAAGATCTTGTGGAGGTGTTGCAGGATGGGTGTGAGAGTGTTGCTGGTATGCTTTCCTCGAGGTCCTCTGAATGAGGCAGGTTGCTGACTGAGTGCAGGAGCATTTGGCGCCCGCAATACACCCAAGTGCATGAAAGCCATTGAGATGATGGGCATACAGAAAGGCAGGGAGTGGGGCCTCGCGACCTTGAACGAGCTGAGGATGTTTTTCAAGCTGAAGCCGCATTCGACGTTTGGTTTGCTTTCTCTTTTGACTTCCTAGAAGGCTAAACAAGCTAACAAATCTATAGCGGAAGTCAACTCGGATCCCAAAGTCGCTGAAGCATGTAGGCACCTAACCCTAACCCAATCTAACCCAGACAGTGCCACCTAACACACAACAGTGGAAGCCCTCTACGGACACCCAGACAACATCGAGCTATACGTCGGGATTCAAGCCGAAGAAGCCAAGAAGCCTTTTTCCCCCGGCGCCGGCCTATGCCCAGGCTTCACAATCTCTTTCGCAATCCTCTCGGACGCCGTGGCTCTCGTACGCGGAGACCGTTTCTACACAGTCGACTACAGCCCCGTCAACCTAACTAATTTCGGTTTCAACATCGCAGAGTCAGACTTCGACGTTGCGAATGGCGGCGTCATGTATAAGCTCCTCATGCGCGCGTTTCCTGGTTGGTACACTGCAAGCAGCGTCTACGCCTTGTACCCCTTCACCACTCCAGCAAAGAACAAAGAGATATTCGAAAAGCTTGAGAAGTTCGGAGCTACAGGTCTGTCAGGACTTGAGTATAAGAGGCCTGAGTTTACAAAGCCGCCTGTGGCTATCACGAGTTGGAGGGGCGTTGTCGAGTTGTTGAATGAGTCCAAGGGGTTACATGTCCCGTGGGGCAAGAATATCTACCATCTCACACAGCACGATTACATGCTCAGCGGGGACTCCGTGGCAAATGCGGAGCAGCGCACGTTCATGGCGGAGCGGCTGTATAGGGTTCCTGATGCACTGGAGCAGTTTCGGCGGTTTTACGAGGCTATTACGGCGGATTTGGTAAGGAAGTATAGTAAGAGGTTGGGGGATTCGATGTATCAGGTTGATATTGTACGGGAGTATGTTGCCTCCTTGTTTTTTGAGATAGAGGGAATGAATACTGAATTTTTCATGCAGTGTGTGCAACCTCGCGCACGCCTACTTCTGCGCCGAGTTCTTCGCTATCCCGTTGAAGTCCACGAACGGGCAAAACGGTAACGGCACCAATCAGTCCAGTACAGCAGACGCATACACGCCCCGCGAACTGTCCGAGGCCCTCTTCGCTCTATACCGCTATGTCTTCTTAGATATGGACGCTGCCCGATCTATCAAGAACCGGGCTGTCGCCGCGAAAGAAAGTCAGCGCTTGGGCGAGATCATGCGCAGGGTCGTTTCGAGTACATCTGAATCGGGGTGGTCTGCATCGGAGTACTTATTCAGCAGGCCATCGAGGCTCTTTGGCGGGAAGGGCTCGAGTCCTTTGATACTGAGCGGGTATGGGCCGCAACTGGTCAAGAGGTTGAAGGAGGGGGGCAAAAGTGTTGAGGATGTTGTTTGGATGATTGTTCCTACGGCGGCGGCGACGGGAGCGACGCAGGCGATGGGTGTAAGCTTTCTTTCATTATCTACAATTCATCGAAGAAAGCTGACGTGGATGTTAAATCCTGCAGTGGGCGCAAATGCTCGATCTCTACCTCTCGGACCGGTATTCGATGCACTGGCCGGCCATTCAGAGACTCGCTCGATCCGAGGAGCCGGAAGCCTTTGAGAAGCTGAAGAAATACGCTTTGGAAGGGTATACCTGCTCCCTTGTCTTTTATCCGTTTGTATGTCGCTAAAGACTATGCAGATTCCGCCTCTCCACCCCCGCCAACGGCGTCCTACGAACCTACAACAACCGACATTCAAAACCAACACTTCTTAAGGACGGGGCAACCACAAAATCCATCTCGAAAGGTGACACAGTCTTTGCAGACTTTGCATCGGCGGGTAGAGACCCTGAGACGTTCCCGGATCCCGAGGAAATCAAGCTCGATCGGCCGCTGCAGCTATATATCCATCATGGATGGGGCGCGCATGCGTGCTTAGGAAGAGCGATTGTTACCACGGCGGGAGCAGCACTGCTGAAGGTTATGGGGAAGCTGGATGGATTGAGAAGTGCTGACGGCATGCAGGGTGAGATGGTGAGTAAGGAGCATGATGGGTTTCGGATGTTTCTGGAGGAGGATGGTAGTGATTGGGGGGTTTTCCCGCGGAGTGAGTTATTCTCGTATTATTTTCTGAGCTTACTTTGAGTCGTGATCTAACACAGTGGTACAGCCAAGAAGGTCGTGTTTACTGGCTTGGGCGGGTTGGCTGAGAAGAAGGAATGAAGTCTTAGTCTGGTAGGTTGAGTTAGGGCAAACCTAGCCGGGCTCACCCTCACGCCACTGAAGCCACTCGAGGTTCCCATTTACGCAAACGTCTAGTCGTGACATAATTGTTGACCTGTCATCTAGTATAATTATCATCTAGTCTGTCTGTCTCTTCAGCTCAGCCTCAAATCTATCTGTCACATACAATGGCATCTTACACCACGGAAGGTTTCCAATTTCCGCAAACGTCTAGTCGTGACATAATGGTTAACCTGCCATCTAGTATAATTATAGATAGTCTAGTCTGTCTGTCTTTTCCACTCAGCCTCAAGTCAACCTCAAATCAATCCATCACATACAATGGCCTCTTACAACCCGAACCCACACCCAAGCGTTCCTCCACCCACAGACCCCTACAACCCGTCCTCCTCCTTCCTCACAATCCCACAGGACATCCCCTCCAACCCATTCTACCTAACAATTCAGGACGCCCTAACCGTCCTCCGCCTTCTTCCCCTGCTACCAAACGTCGTTCTCCCGCTCCCCCGCCCCTCCACCAGCACCCCGCTCTCCGAACTCTACCCAACGCCGTCAAACCTCCGCGATGTGATCCTCCACACAATCCTCCTAACAAGCCAGATCATCCTAATCGCAAGCGTCCCCCCTGCACTCCTAGCTCTCTTCGCTGTCCCAGGCGTTGTGCACGCAGTTTTCTACGCCTCCTTCGCGCTCATAACGGGAGGCATAACATGGCTCCTGAATAGACGGCCTCAATATAAAAAAAGCCTCGTGGGCCGACCACAGGGCAGAGAATGCGTTAATGTCACAGGCGATAAGAGAGGCGAAGTATGGTTCTTCGTTAATGGGGTTGCGACAGGGTACACTTCCCTCCCTTCCTCCTTCCTCCTCAACTGAAAACAAGTGCTAATGCGAGCAGAACACACTGGCACCAAGCAAACCTCACGCGTCTCGCCAACATCTTCAACCGCGAGATCATCGGCATCCACAATCCAACAAAGGGCCTCCTCCTCGATATCCTCGAGTGCATCATCCAGCGAGACCTCAACTACACCACGCGCGCGACCCGCGTCGGCCGCGCCCAACTCCACGCAGCCCTCTCCTCACCCGACACAACCAAAGTCGTGCTGATCGCGCACTCACAAGGCGGGCTCATCGCAGCCGCGATACTCGACTGGCTGTACAGCGAACTAGGCGACGAGATCATGGGGAAACTGGAGGTGTACACATTCGCGAGCGCGGGCCGGGTGCTGCGGAACCCGCTGCGGCAAGGGCCGGTATGGCCGAAGCGGATTCGATACGCAGGGCCAGGGCCGAAGACGACCCTCAGGAGCGAGGGGCGACGGGTCCTAGGGCACGTGGAGCACTACGCCAACACGAGCGATATGGTTTCGAACCTGGGCGTGTTGCAGTTTACGTCGGCGCCGGCTGCGACGGTGCGCTCGGTTGTCATGGCGAAGTATGTTGCGCCGCGGTGTTACCTGGACAAGCACCTGGCGCATGGCAATGGGGATAAGGAGAAGGGGCACGAGGGCGAGGGCGAGCACTGCCGGCCGTTCAACCAGTTCCATGGTCCCGTGATCGTCAGGTCGGGCTCGGGGCATTTGCTAAACACGCATTTCCTGGACACGATGTTTAGCGAGGAGAGCGGGTTTATGGAGACGTTGGTGGATGTGGAGGTTGAGGGGGGCGTTGTGCAGAGGCGCTTGGGGGAGCTGTCGAGGTTGTGGAAGTATAGGGATGGAGGGAGTCCGGAGGATCGTGATTATGAGTACCACCGGTATGATTATCAAAGGAACGATGGGAAGGAGGATGGAGGGGTTGAGGATAGGTTTGAGGTCAGAGGGTGGTTTGTAGAGAAAAGGCCTTGAGGATGACATTGTGTGCGACAGTTAGTTCCCCTCTACTGGGTTTAAAAGTTTGTTACTGTACTGAGCTAAGTACATACTTTTCTTTAATCTGCAACCACTTGGTCCACTGGTAAGCGGGCCTCCAAATATATTCTGTCAATGATTGTCAAAAGTGCCATGTACAGTAGTAGTTGCCACCAATTTGAACAAGGTAGCTCGCAAACCAAGGGGTACAATATGTAAGATAACGAAGTATGCTAGACATCAAAACAGGAGAAAACGCCGGCTAAATAATCGCTCGCCAAAGACACTTCTTGAAATATAAATATTAGATGAGGTGACCCTTTTATACACTCATGTCGAACCAAACCAACAACGAGGCGCTAATGTTCGTCTATAATATGGACGATAAATCACAGTTGGCCAGATAGGACGGCTTCCGTGGCTGCAGTATGTTAGCATCAGGCTATTCCAAAGGCAACGGGTTCGCGGCTTACCAGAATTGATGTACGGACGCTTCGAGTCCAGGCTCACGCCAAACCGCCTCTCCAACTCCTGCTTGATATTCTTCTTCGTAACGGTCATGAGATCGGCCGTGCGTAGAATGTCTCGGATCTCGGAAAGGACAGCGTCGTCGCTTGGCAGGTTGACATCCTCCATCTCCATATCCATGTGCCGGCTCATCATCTCAGAAGGTGCGAGCGACATGCGAGACGTGTACCGAGGTAGGTCAAGCTGGGACATCGGTCGTGCCCCAGGGAATCCATACTCCGACTGCGCGGCAGGGTGGTACTTGGTTCCGTATGAGATGCCGGAAATCTCAGATCGGTCGTCGCGCGAGGTCTGGGCCTCCCACAGCTCGGCCTGGTACTCCTCCCACCTCTTCTTCGGAATCGACGCAGGGTCAAACTTTCCTTCGTCGGAGATGACGACCTTGCGGCCTTTTTCTCCAGTGATGACACGCGTGTTACCCCAGGAGAAGTCATCCATGTGCCAGAATGAGTAGAGCGGCAGAGCAAGGGCATACACGGGCATGGCGAAGATGTAAATAATCATCCAGCCAATCATTTCCCATTTCCGGCGGACAATGAAGATAATCGCTTGCAGACCATAAATCGCGGCGAGAAGGAGGAACGAGGTCCACGGAATAGACGACGTGTCTTTCGCGATCCAGACAATCAAGTAGACAATATATGCGATGGTGACGGGCATGACGACGGTACTGATCAGGTCGATAAATACGACAAATCTCATACTAAAGCAGCAGAACCCACACAGCTGCTGAAGCGGGATCAGCTCAACCAAGTTGTGCACAGTAGAGTTAATCCAGCGACGACGTTGCGAAAGGAAGACCGCCCAGCTTTCGGGGGCAATGGTGTACGCCTGTGCCCGGAAGTGGTACTTGGTCTTGAACTTGGGGTGATGTTTCAGAAGCAGGGTCGTCAAGTAACGATCCTCTCCGAGGTGCAGCAAGTTCTTCATATGCAGGGTGTCGACTCGAATCTCCGAATACGCTTCCACGATCTCCTTGCTCACGAAGAGCGGTTTTCCTGTCTCGGCGGATCGGATACGGTACATGGTGAAACAACCAGGCAGACAGGTAATCGAACCGAAAAGACTTTCGAAAGCCTTGGTGAGGTTGTGTGAGATGTAGTATTCGTACACCTGAATCATCGTCACCGCAGAGGTTTTGGCATTGGTCAGCGATGTTTCTCCACAGACACCAATGATTCGGGTATCGTTCAAACAGGACGAAACCATCCGAGTTGCAGCATCCGGCGCCACGACAGTATCAGCATCGACTTGAAGGATAAACTCGTAGAATGTGGGATTGACTCCAATGATGTTCCGAATCTGGTGGTGCATCTCAAGCTCCATAGGGCTCATGGGAAGGTTGTAGTGGACGCGGTTCAGGAATCGCATCAGCACCATCTGAGAGTCACGCTTACCACGGTTACCAGGGCGCGAGACTTCAGACGGCTTTCCAACCTTGACGACAACGAGGAAGGGAACAATATGACCCTGCACCTCGTACAGACCAGAATAGATCTTACCCATGTTGTGCTGCTTCATACCCTCACCCAAACTCTCGAAACTGAGCGGCTCCGGATCCACAGACTCGGGCACACCCAAAATATCGAGAACAATCCGAGGCGTAGGGCGATCGTTGCCTTGACCGATAATCATACCGTCACAGATGACGACTAGAAGTTTGCGTTTGTCGTCATACTGCATGCGGGCCATCGAGTCTATAGCACGGCGCAGTGATTCTTCATCTTCCGTGTAGGCAGGAACCTGACAGATGATAAACTTGTCAAGGTTCTCTGGCAGATTCTTCTTTCCAAATTGCAGCGCCGCAAAGAACTTGAAGACCACGACGGAACAGATCAAGATCGAAATGGCAAGGATGAAGTATTGCGCAAACTGGCACTGCGTCGAGTTTCGAGTGTCGACGTGGCCAACAATAAACAGGTTGTTCAAGCAGAGCAACATGTCCTCTCGCATCGCGGGAGAAAGTGGCAGATCCTTCCAGTATTTTGTAATGTCTTCGCCGGACTTCTGCTGGAAGAGGTCAACCACCAGGGGGTCCATAAATTCAGTGTCAATGCCGGTAAGGTTATCGCCCTCGCGTCCTTGGATTCGTCGACCTCCGGCAATATAGGTTGTCATATCGTAAATTTTCCCATCAATGCTTGCAATGTTTTGAGATTTGCTAGCCAGGGTATGCAGGTACTCCGCACTGTATCCAATCCAGCCTTTGTAGTAGTTCGCCTTGAGGTATTCCATCTGCTCGGCATACCAGTCGGGGCGATAGTCGCTTCCGTGGAAGTACCTGAAGTCATGATACACGGAATTGGCGTCACCGGAACTAGTAGTAGTAACAGAACCAGAGAAATTGGTCGGCTTGTAGTCGAGCAAGACCTTCGGGTCGATGCTGCCGTCCTTGCCCTTGCACAGCGCTGATACTTGAACCGGGAACAGGGCCGTGGAATCAACACCAGCGTACTTCTTCAAGGACGACTGCGGTACGATTTTCGGGTAATGAGCATCCAGAAAGTCTCCAAGATTCAAAACAACACCGCGGATGGAAGTGTACGAGCTATGGCCATCTTTGCCGTCGTGTGACGACAATTCTGCCGCGGAATAGACGTGTTGTGTAGGACAGATGAGCGCGGGGAATCCAACAATGATGAAAATAGCAGCGCCACAGCAGAACCAGATCATCAAGTTAATTGCCAGCTTCTCACGCCACGCAACTTGAACATCCTTGCGCTTCATCCGACCAATATAGCGAATTGCAGGAGTTGGGATATACCAAGTGAGCAGCCACACAAGAAACATCCAGCGCTTTCGACTGCCGGAAACGGGCACTTCGTCGACCTCCTCCATCTGCTTCTCGTTTCCTTTTTCCAGCATCTGTTCCCTAGTCTCAAGGTTGTGGAACATATCGCCCGAGTTAAACGCCGAGTAACCGGCGTCAGAGCGTCCATCAAAGTCGCGACTAGCGTTGGACCCCTGCTTCGATTCGTCGCCGTAGATGTATGCACCGGGTGAGTGGTCCGAGGGGTTGAGGAGCCGAACCTTAGAATCCGCGTAGTTGGCAGATTTGGGATGCAAAAGTCCCTCGCCTCCGTCGTCTGAGGCAGCAAAGGAAGGGATGACGCGCTCGCCCACCTTGGCGAGGTCTGCCCAACATCGTTCGCTGAGGAAGACTCCTGTGCTGCCAACCCGGGCTTCATTGCCGGGCCAGCGCTTTTCATCCAAGACCACTTCAGATTTCTCCTTGTCACTACCAACAACAACGTTACCGACGTCTGCGAGACCGAGGAATTCGGCAAATGGCAGGAAAACACTGAAGTCGGCATTCCGCAGGCGTTGACTGATTTCAGCGATGCCAAGGGTTTGAACCTGGGTTCTCACACACTTGCTGTCGAACTGGTTGGCGATGCGCCGGTCGTTCGGCTTCAAGCAAAAGACAAAGTATGGGTTCAGGTTGGCAGAGGTCAAGCACTTGTTCACAATGTCAAGCGAAGATAGGAACTGCCCTGCCGCGCCTTGCATGCCACCCATAAGCATTCCGCCCTTCCTCTTGGCCGAAGAATTCTTGGCCGAACTACCGGTTTGGCTTTCCGTCTCATATGGATCTTCGGCTGGGGTTGCGTCGAAGGTGAGGCGTGAAGCTGGACTGACCTTGCGCCTTGCCATGCTGGGCATCCGCAGAGGCTTGGAGCTTACTTGGGCTTGTATAATTGCAGTTTTCTCTTTGGGGTGGGCCACAGTTTGCAGGGCTTCTTGACCAAAGAGCTCCCTTACAAAATCGCTGCGAGAAGATTTCATAAGGTTCATCAAATCGCCGGAAATAACCTCTCCGTTCTCCTCCAGTAGCCCTGTGGCGGAGTAGTCGACCTCTCCAGCAAAGTGCTTCACAGTGAAGGATGAGCGAGCGTTTTGAGAGACCATCCCATATCCTGTTCCAGAGCCAGAATCGCCAACAGTGATGGCAGGATTCTTGTTATCGAACCGTCTCCGCACCGCTTCGACGAATTGAGCGTCCGTCCTTCCACGCTTGGTCTGGTCGTCTAGAATGCTGAGCAACCCATTGCCTTGTTTCAGCAACCCACGAACAGCATCAGTGTTATCAAAATAGCTCGTCGCGGGCACGGCAACCTCTTCACGTTCCAGCATGTCAGCCTTGCGGTCGAAGAATGATCGAAGACAGAAGTTGTACAATGATTCGATCGCCGCGTTGTTAAGGAGCTGATCAAGGGTAGAGCCGGTGGAACAGGCTTGAGCGAAGCCAGGGAAGTCGATGATTGACACCGTGTTGGCAACACTGTCTTCAGCAGCACAGATTCTCTGGTTCATGTTCTCAATCACGTACGCAACTAACAAAGAGTACAAGACGCGCGAGAGCTCATCTGCGCTTCGTCGTGCCCCTTTCGGGTCAAGCATGACAGTAACACGCTCTCGGTGGATGGTCTTGGTACGGTACCCGAAGCTGGCCTCCAATTCCCCAACGCCTAAGCCGAGGAACGCGGCAATGATGGAGAGCACTTCCTTGTTCTTCACTACCGTAACAGTCTCACCACCCTCGTGGGAGTAGCCACCAGATTCCTCCGCACCGGTCATCGTAGCCTGCCCGCTGCCGAAGTCAAGCTGTCCAATATGGAGGATAGCAGCCAGGATTTGACAGATTTCGGCAATTTCACTTCGAGGGAACTCCATCTTCCGCAGGGCGGTCTTGAAGTGCTGGAATCCGTCCGCATCGTTGATGCCGACTTTCAGCTGGGTCGGGTGGCCCAAGTATCTCCATCTCTTGTGGTCGGCCGACGAGAGCTTACCACCCGCGGTTGTAATGTGGATAGGGCTGTCCAAGCCCAAATGTGACTTCTCCGCGGCGCTTGTGCCAGCAAGCAGATAGTACAGGACATGGAAGCTCCGTTCGCCGGTTGGAACAGAGGCGATTCGGCTACGTTCGAGTCGGTGATCGATGATCTTTCCACCAATCAACGTGGGGTTGACGGATGAAGATGCGTCATACTGCAGTTCCAGGAACAATCCAGCTTTTGACGCCGTCGGTGTTGTCAACGACTTGGTTGTGGTGAGGGTGTCGAAGATAAAAGCGGCATAGGACAGTTTGGAGGACAGCGGAGTAGACGAGTAGGAGAGGAAGGAGGAAAGGAGATGTGAGCGAAGTGTCGTTTTACCAGCGCCGCTCTCCCCTCTGGAAATGATCAGTGACCTGAACAGAAGCCAACCAGTGTGTACTTACAGGAAAACGACCGCTTGATTCTCTCCCCGAGCACCAAGTCGAGTATAAGCCCTTCGGGCGAGATCCTCTGCCTCGCCCATAGCACTACCTTCTTTTCCGCCATCAGGACCTTTTGAGGATGAGGTAAAGTTGTTCAGACTGATAAGTGCGTGCGAGGAGAGCCGCGCAGTGGGCAGACCGACATGGAATCTAGTAGACGGTCAAGTTAGATAGGCTGAAAGTATGAACGATAGAATGAAACATACCGGCTGGCTAGATGCGCGGTGAGATGGGTATCGGATTGCAAATGGGCTGGCAACGAGGGCAGTGACGACTGCACATGGGACGGGGTCTGTCCCGCTGGCGAATTCCCAACCATGGCCCCGAAACCTCGATCCGGGGAGATCGTGCTGAAGTGTGTTTTATAGCCGTGCTAGGCGAGGCGAAACGCGCAAGCTCTGGGCCTGGTACTTTGGCGAAAAACGTTGGAATCGATCAACAACCGACAAAAGCGTACATCTCCTGCAAACGAAGCAGAAATGGTCAGGGCAGGTGATGCAGAGATCTCTGGCGACTCGCGGATATGGAGCAGATGCAAAATCAGGTGGTATTCGAGTTTCGCGGCGTCAGAGGCAGTCCGAGCGATCGTGAGATGGACGGGCAATCAATGCGGCAGATTGAACGAGAGACGATCGAAGGTATCTAGATTAGTATTAGAGAGGCTAAAGCAAAGCCACGACTTTCAATAATGCAAGCAACGAGAGCGACTGCGATAACAAAATTGAAGCTGGGGAACGAGTGAGAAAAGACGCCAGACGACAGCAACAGAAACAGAGCCGAACAACAATCGGCGGCGTTTCTCTGGGATCAGCTGTGAATGATAAAGGGAATTCAATAGCGGAGAAGCTGTAACACGCTGGTACAAGCGGTATTTTTCAACTGGGACCTCGATCCACTGCCGTTGGGATGGAGTCAGTTTCACTCGATGATTCTACAAAGTACCATGATCGGAGTTTCTATCTGCTATCTTTATTCCACATCAAGATACCTTTCCATTGTTATCGATACTTTGCACGATGTTTGTGCGATGTTTGTGGACTGTTGATGTCAATAAACAAACCCTCTGTCCCTGTCCTGGGCAGTCCCTGGTTATGCTCCGGGCGGAAGAACCAAAAGACCCTTGGCCAGCCTACAGCACGCGTACCAAATCGAGTGCTCTGTTCTTAAAATAGGTATAGAAAACATGGCCCTCAGGTGAGCAGAAAATTTGAAATCCAGTCTCAGATATGATACGGAACTAGACCAGATCGAAGAATGTGAGACGGAAACCGGTCCAATCGGCCATTCAATATTAGCGGCAATCATTCAGCGCCACGCAGCCTGAGGAACTGGAAAAGGGGCTCGCTTGCTTCCCCTATTTCTTGATTTTCTTGCTGAGCAGACGCAGGATCGATATTGTATCAATGCAAGCACAGTTCTCGATGACGCGTTATAGACGTTTGCATGTCATGCCCGATCAGCGTCAACCCCGGTTTTCCTGGCAAGATTTGCCGTGGGTTTGAGGAGAATCGAGGGGAGCGACAAGCTCTGGAAGAAAGTGGGTGCCGATGATCAGACAATGGAGGAGCGATTTGATAAGAGACCGCTAGTAGTCAACTTGTTAACTGAAAATTACACTTAGTCTCAGCTCAAAATCTCCTTCACTTTCAGCTAGGCTAGAACCTTCGGTGGTATAAATAACAACAGGCGCCCACACGGCCACACGCCATTCCTGCTGGAGAGGAGCTGTCATATGCTTCTGCTCTCGCTGTCTAAGATCTGGCATCTGGCGACCGAGCAGAAAGCATCAGCCGTGGCGATCTGACAAGATTGATTGGCGCAGGGTGAGACACGACCAGACCTCCGGAGAAGTCAGTGAGACACTGCTGTTATTTTAGGGTCTAGCGCCCCGCAGCGCTTCTCAAGCGATGATTCGTTAGCTAGCAGTTAATTGGAAATGCAAATACAGCTGCCCATGTGCTTCTGCTATACGAGAATAAGGTCCAGTACAGAATGCTCAGGAATAATCTGGCTGGACGAGCGTGAACACAGAATCTGTTACAGGATGGTTGTTATGCTGAATACTCCGGGGAATCTCGAGTCCAGTCCCTTGAACCCTTAAGGGACACTTACTAAGAATCAATAAGGGACCATAAATTTTGGCCACTCGGATTCTTTCATTAGTCGATCATCGGCTGCTGTAGTCTGGAGGTTAGTGTAATAGATTCGTAATTGCAATACGGATGGAGTCGCCCAAACAACCAGGTGAAGCAAAGCAACTCACTACTCCGCTGCATCACAACCGATCGCTCTCTTTTCTCACATCTTCTGTCTCGCCTTCTTGTTCTGTCCTCCTACTCGATAATTTGCTTCTTGTCTTTGCTGAGTTGCTTGTTCTGTCCTCGTACATTCTTGCTTCTAGTTCCACTAATCGCTATATCTTTCTTTATACTAATTTGCTGTTTACGACCTTCGTTTCCCAACATTCGCTTGAGAATTCGCAGGACAACGACTTGCCCCGATCGCAATCCATCGTTTGAACCTCAAGAGCACTGCCGTTGTCGAAGTTATTGCCGGATCGCGTTTCTCGAACGACTGCCTGCAACCAAGTGGCACGGTCACGCTCAAGCATCTGACGCTATTAATCACCCCATTCCATGCATTAATTCTCGATCGATAACACGCTCGCTTCACTGGGCATCTCCCGGAATACTTGGTCGATACGCCGATCCTGAGATAGATCGATCACAATGTCGAACCGTTTCTCTGTATATTCCACCCAGTCTGCTGGTTTGCCCGGTGGCCGACCATCGAACCAGATTTCAACAACAACGTTATTGAACGCCCTCCACGCACACTACACCTCGGGCCAACCGTACCAACTGGACGCTGGGTCAAGCATAGTGGTCAACAACTGGCTTACTGCCGCTCAGACAGGGCCCAACGGTCACAATGGAGGCACGATAGACCGCGAATTAGCAGCAAGGGCATGGGAACACGCTCGACGAAGAGCAGAGGATGGTTGTATTGTGCTGAGGTTTGTCTCCCCGGAATGCTTTGGAAACACATGCTCACCCCTTATAGCTCTACTCACCAGTCGACCCCCTCCGTTTTTGAACCCTTCTTATCCACGCTTCCGCTCTCCACCCCAAGCGTCACTTACACGGCTCTCTCCGCGCTTAATCCGTTTCTACGGGCTGTGACGGCCTTCAACCCTTCATACTCTCTCTACTCTGCCCTCTCCGCCAACTTCACGTTCACACTCAAAGGCGACTTGGTTACGCTCACTTTGGCTCTGTCGACATCGGGCATTAACGTGCAAAAAGGCTTGCTTGACATTCCGACGGAGGCTGGGTATCGCGCATTTGATGTGTTTTACTATCTATTGACATCATCCTCAACCGCAGCGGAGCGGGAGTTTCTGGCCCTTAAAGAACCCTCCGCGTACGCCTTACTGAACAAGTCGGGAACATACGATCCACCTCATTATATTCCCACAGCCGATGATGCCGCCGCTGCAGAAGACTTCAGGGCTGCTCTGAAAGCAATTGGAATCAAAGGAGCGTCTCTACGAAATCTGCTGTCTATTCTCGCCGGGCTTTTGAAGCTTGGCAACACCGCTGGATTTCTCGTAGACGAGGAGGAGCTTGAGGAGACCTGCGAGGAAGTTGGAGACTTGCTCGGTGTAGACCCGGAAACTATTCTGCACAAATGCGCTACCGACGAGCGCGAGCTTCTCATTTCTGGAATCTATGAGGCGTTGGTCGACTGGGTTATTGGCAAAGCCAATGAGGCCATTGCCAGCGAGCTTCAAGAGCTGAGCGCCAGCGGATCAGGCGGACAGTGGAATGATGACGATACGGTCAGCATCTCCGTTGTTGATATCCCTCGTCCGGGCTTTGGGAAAGCTGTGGCCATGCGGAACGTGTTTGACGATAATCTTGGTATCAATGCAGAGATGAAGGAGGATGGCGTTCCAGCGCCGCCGGTCGGGCAAGCTGTTACAAATGAAATGACAGCCGCAGTGGAACAGTTTGCACCCGATCTCGGAATCAGTACAGACCCTGCAAGAGATTATGAACTTGACAAGCGACAAGGTGTCTTGGAGAAGGTTGGAATTGATCTCGACGCAGATTCGTTTCTGCGGCAAATCTTAATTCCAGTGGAGAGCCAAGGGATTGCCATTGGGAAGAAGGGACGGTTCGATCTTGCCAGCACTCTCGGTAGCAGCAGGGTTTGGCACCATATTTCCGTCCACCCCAGCGACGATCTGCCCGAGACATTAAATGCGTCCACGCCCACATCTGCATGGACAGCAAGTGTTGTATCTCGCCAAATTCGTGAATGGCGACTTGCTGAATGGGCAAATCGCCGTCTCAAACAGTTTGACTTCACCGCCGACTTCGACGTAGACGAGTTTGTCAGCCGCTATGCTCGGCTAGGCTGCGCCGAAGGCAGAGACGGGGTAGAAAGTTGGTTGATGGAGCGAGGGTGGACGAACGGCGATGCCTTTGTCGGCCACCAGCGTATATGGATGAGAGAAAATGCATGGTGGGAAGCCGAGACGATGATTGATCTCAAAGCGGATGAGCCGCCGTCGCAGCACTCGTACAATTTCAGTAACAGCATGCTCGACCCCCACTATGTGAGCACACCAATGGCCGAATCGTCGAGCCTTCTCGGCGCCAGCCAAAATACTTTCCCTCAGCGACAGAGCGCAATGGCACCCAGCATCATGGCCAAGTCCATCGCGCCGAGTGTACCTGCTAACATGAACATGGCCGGTGACTATGGTCTGGGCAGCAAGGGCGATGACAAAAAGTGGGACAATGTGTACTACGATGGAGACGCTGAAGGGGGAGATCGCAAGCATCTTGAAAAGGACGAAGTCACTTTCGGGCGTCGTGCTTGGACTGCTTTTGTTTGGGCGCTTACCTTCTGGATACCATCATTTGTTCTGCGATACATTGGACGGATGAAGCGCCCCGATGTGCGGATGGCCTGGCGAGAAAAGCTTGTCCTGGTCCTTTTGATTCTCCTCTTCAACGGCATTGTTTGCTTCTATATCATTGCTTTCGGGGATCTCCTTTGCCCGGGCAAGGACAAGGTTTGGAATGAAAAGGAAGTTGGCTGGCATACGACAACCAACAATTTCTATGTCAGTATCCATGGGTATGTCTACGATATAAGCAAGTTTGCGAAAGTCACGCACGGCACCACAACCTCAGAAGCGACGCCTTCGGATATGAAAGAATTGGCGGGAGAGATATTAGACGCTTACTTCCCGCCTCCCTTGACTCGGATGTGCGGCAACTACGTTGATGATCTGTCAATCAGCCTGCAGAACAATGACACCGCTGCCACGAATGACCACCCACTCGCTGTGCATAAGTCCGGTCCTCGAAACCAACCCGATACGACTACCAAGATGCACAACATTACATGGTACGAACAAGACTTCTTACCGAAGATCAACGAGTACTATAAAGGAAAACTCGTCTGGTCGAAGGACACTGTCAAGAAGCAAGCGGAGGGTGCCAGCCAACGGAAATGGGTCATTGCTCACAGCAAAATCTACGATCTCACGGATTACTTCTACACCCTGGACCAGATGAACTCGGCAGATTCGTACGACTGGCTCCCTTCTGCCATCACGGACCTGGTTAAGAACAATCCTGGCTCAGATGTTTCGGATCAATGGCCGTTGGAATCGTCTCCTTTCCGCGAAGCCCAGTCCTGTCTGGATTACGTGTTCTACAAGGGGAATACGGACTTCCGCGATGGTCCGAGATGCACAGTCAACAACTGGATTCTGCTGGCGTTCACGATTCTTATTTGCGCAGTCGTTCTGGTCAAATTCCTTGCTGCTCTTCAGCTTGGCTCAAAGCGTCGTCCAGCGCCCCAGGACAAATTCGTGATCTGCATGGTTCCTGCCTATACCGAAGGCGAGGACTCCCTTCGGAAGGGTCTCGACTCGCTCACTGCTCTTCAGTACGACAACAAGAGGAAGCTGATATTTGTAATCTGTGACGGCATGATTGTCGGTGGTGGTAACGACCGGCCGACGCCAAAGATCGTCCTGGACATTCTCGGAGTCGATCCCAAGATCGACCCTCCCGCATTGCCCGTGAAGTCGATCGGTCAGGGCAACGAACAGCTGAACTATGGCAAAGTGTACTCTGGATTGTACGAATACGAAGGCAACGTTGTGCCCTACATCGTCGTTGTCAAGGTCGGCAAGGAGTCCGAGCAGAACAAATCGAAGCCCGGTAATAGGGGTAAACGAGACTCTCAGGTCCTACTTCTCAACTTCCTCAGCCGCGTACATCACCGTGCGCCAATGTCCCCTCTTGAACTGGAGGTTTTCCACCAGATCAATAATGTCATTGGTGTCGACCCGGAACTCTATGAGTACTGTCTAATGGTAGATGCGGATACAAGTGTACGCGAGGACTCCCTGAACCGCCTTGTGGCTGCATGCGCCAATGACGCTCGAATTGCTGGAATTTGCGGTGAGACAAGTCTTCAAAACGAGGAGCGAAGCTGGTGGACGATGATCCAGGTTTATGAGTACTTCATTTCCCATCATCTGGCCAAGGCTTTCGAGTCTTTGTTTGGCAGCGTTACGTGTCTTCCTGGATGGTAAGTCAAATTTCCTACTTGATACGAACAATACTGACTGCTGCAGTTTCTGTATGTATCGTCTGCGCACGGCAGATCGAGGTCGTCCATTGATCGTCTCGGAGAAGCTTATTGAGGAATATGCGGACAACAATGTCGATACGCTCCACAAGAAGAACTTGCTGTCTCTGGGTGAAGATCGATATCTCACCACACTAATGACCAAGCACTTCCCCACCATGTCATATAAATTCATTCCGGATGCCTACGCTAGCACGGCAGCGCCTGAGACGTGGTCAGTCCTGCTGTCGCAGCGACGTCGGTGGATCAACTCCACGGTTCACAACCTGGTTGAATTGGCGGCGTTGAAAGATCTTTGCGGATTCTGTTGTTTCAGTATGCGTTTCGTTGTTATGGTTGATCTCTTGGGAACAATCATCCTTCCAGCGACCTGTGTCTACCTCGGATACTTGATCTACCGCGTTGCCAGCAATACTGGACCCTTCCCGATGATTTCCATCATCATGCTGGCTGGTATCTACGGTCTTCAGGCGATCATCTTCATTCTCAAACGCCAGTGGCAACACATCGGATGGATGATCATCTATCTCTGTGCATACCCCATCTACAGTTTTGTCCTTCCGATGTATTCCTTCTGGAAGCAGGACGACTTCAGTTGGGGTAACACTCGTGTCGTCATTGAGGAGAAGGGCTCCAAGCGCATTGTCGCGGTGGACGACGACCAATTCGACCCTCGCAGTATCCCTCTCCAGCGCTGGGACGACTATGCCCTAGCTAACAATCTTCCCGGGCGCCGAGGTGACTACGCAGTTGCCGGTCAAGAAAAGGGCTTTTACAGCGGTCGCTACATGGATGACACTGTCATGGAAATGGACGACATGCACTCGCAATACTCCTCCGTCAAGCCCGCGTCGACTATCCTCACTGGCTTCCCCGGACAGGGCCGTCATTCGTACATGCCGCCGCAATCCCCAGCTCCGTTTGGCGGAAACATCCCCGGTAACCGCAACTCGCACATGTCCACCTTCTCCCGGTACACAGACCAGCCTCTCCAGGGTAGCAGTCATCTGCAAGCACGCCCCATGTCAATGGGCAATCTGAGCCAGTTGGAGCACAGTGGCATGGCCAGTCGGCAGAGTGTCGGGATGGTCGGGCAAAGCACTGACAACCTCCTTCGTCCCAACTCTCGCAGCCCTGTAGGGTTCGGCTCACGGCCTGCTAGCGCATTCGATTTCCGGGCCGGCATGAACGGTCCTGATGAGGGTGCCATCACTGAGGCTATCCGTAGCTGTCTCGCAGAAGTCGACCTCGACACTGTTACCAAGAAGCAGGGTAAGTATTGCTTGGTTCTCTATTTCTCGCTACAAATAAACTAACGTATAACAGTTCGCGCGTTCGTTGAGCAACGACTTCAGACGACGCTTGTTGGTGACAAGCGGGCGTTCCTCGACCGCCAAATTGATAACGAGTTGGCGAATATGTGATATTCCACCGTCTGGTATTCTGTGAAAATATGGATTTCGACTCAAGCAGGCAAGCAAGCACGGCATACATGGCACGGCGTTTGGGATTTTGTTCTATTCTACATGTATCTTGAACTGTATTTATCAGCGAGCAAATACCTCTACCTTTACAGGGCAATGTTAATACTCACACACCCTTATAATTTCATGTCATATGCAAGAGTCAGACGCAGCGTTCATTCATCATCTTCTCATTCTAATAGTCGTAAAACGTGTCTCGTAAGGTGCAATGCGATACCATAAACCAGAATAAACAGATCACCATAACCAAGAAAACCACCCCTTCCTCTCCGCGGCCGCCTGCTTCCCCTTCCCCTTCTTGTCTTTCCCATCGTCCGCTTCATGGTCTCTGTATATCTTCCCATTACCATTAATGCTCGTAATCACATCCCCATTCCCATCAACCCTTCTACCCTCCCCACCATCTTCATCCATACCAACATCTCCATCCCCATCCTCCCCCCTCCACTCTCCACCCCCCAAATCCAAATTCCCCTCATCAAGCTCTCGGTCTCGATCCTCGCTCTCCAAAGCCCCCACAACCTCCTCAATAACCAACAGATCCCGCTCAAGCAACTCCGCCCAATTCTGCACGTCGCCAATCTCCTTCAGCGCATTGCGCCCCTCATCCGCGACTTTCTCCCACGTGTCGTTCTGTTTGCGCAGGGCCTCGGTGTGTTTCGCCAGCTGCGCTTCTTGCTTTTGGAGCGCGGCGGAATTGGAATGTAGGTTTTGGGCGCGGTCGACGAGGGCGGAGGTGTAGTTTGCGCCGAGGCTGTGGAGGGAGGCGGTGAACGCTGATGTTGCGAGTTTTTGGGGGTCGTGCTCGTCGGGGAGGGTTGGTTGGTTTGGGTTTGAGGGTGATGTGGTGGTGGGTTCTGCGGGGGAGGGGTTGTGGTGGGTTGTCATTTTTGGTTTGTTGGCGAGGGGTTATTTGAAGGCTGGTTGTTGTATGGCAAATAGTATTATGGGGGTTGATGGTCGACAAGAATGAAAAGTGAGGAGTAGGATAGAGGAATCAGCGGTCTCTGGTTGTGGATGATGGCGTGAGGGGAAGAGAAGGCTAAAATGAGCTGTTACACGATGCGACATATTAATGGATGAACACATGACTGATGGGCTGGCTGGCTGGGTTAGCTAGCTGCATGAGGATGGGTCTATAGCCAACTCTAAATATGCACAGGATAGAGTAGACGATCTCAACCGTATATAGGGAGTATGTATGCAGATATTTGAAGGATCCATCTAAGCACCAAAAACATCATCATATATCCATACCATTACTCCTCCTTACTCCTCCATCTCCTCAGCCATATCCCTCGCATATTGCCTCCATACCATTACCTCCAGATAACTTCCTGCTAACTCCTCCTCATCAGCACCAGCACGATCATTCCCATACTCATACTCATCCCACTCCTCCCATTGTCCCAAACCAGCAAGATGGCGCATGGTTGGCCGCCCATGCGGACAGTTCCACGGCTTATCAATAGCCCCCATATCCCTGACCACGCGCTCCATCTGCTTATGCGTAAGTGTCTTTCCAATCATGATACTTGAGCGGCACGCGCGCATAGCGAACATCTTGCGAACTCTGCTGGGGCGGGGAATATCGACGCTTGTAGCCGTACTATGCGACGTGGAAGTCTCCGAAAGAATAGCGATAAGCTCCTCCAGATCCTTGAGATTGAAAGTGACTTCTTTAGATAACGGTAGTGACAGAAGACTGCATCGTCGACCAATGGGTTCATCGCCGGAGTCATCAACTTCAACAACAAAGCCGTTCTTTTCGAGAATGACCTGGTTTTCAATGACGATTTCCTCTTCAACAGCGGTGAGATCCAGTCGCTTTGGGTGGACGAGGCGCTGGTTCTGGACAGTGGTCGTGGATTGGAGGCGCTCAAAGTTGATTTTTTCATCGGAGGCATGCTGGTCGATTATGAAAAGCTCGTCTTTTTGTCCTTTGGATCGCGAGGCAAGGATGAAGCCTAGGTTGAATTGCCCGAGGATGCGCATGCGAGAGAAGTCCTCTTTGAAGATTGTTAAGGAGAGGCGTTCTTCTGGCGCTACTTGGGAGAGGCTGGGTTCTTCGGGTTCGTCTTGAGAGGATGTGATGTTGCATTTGCTGCGAGTGGTGGAGAGATGGGTTTCTTGCGTTTGGATTCTGGGGAAGGACCCGTTGAGTGTTGTTTCAAGGTGCACGGTTGAATCGCGATGGCTGACGCCTTTATTCAGTTTGTTTGCTCGTGTAGCACTGTTGGCCTGGGTGGCTTTCTCTGCTTCCTGGATGAGCCGCTGGACTTCGGCGTCTTCGTGTCTCTTTTTCTCCTCGTCGTTCATGTCCTCGTCAGGCGGCTCCGGCTCAGTATGAACGTGCTCATCGGGCTGGCTAGCACTATCGTCTGACGGTGCAAATGATTCAGCATCATCCGCCTCTTGCTCGACTGCGTTTTGTGTGCCTTCGATATCTTCCTCTTCCGCCTCTGCCTCACCTCCGCCGGATACGTCCTCGATTTCTTCATCCTCATCTTCTACCTCGTCATCCTCGTCATCCTCGATATGCTCCTGCTCCTCGTCATCGTGAGCAGACATCTGTGACCCCGGGGCCGCAAAATCCTGCATACGACCAAATATGCTAGGGCGAGATGGGGTATGGATTCGTCGTTTCCTCGCCGGAGAAGGGATTGTATCGCCCATGTCTCTCTTCCTAGGTACACCACTACCTACCATTGTCGTGACTGTCCTGTTGCCAATAGTGATGGTTGCCATCTCAGCCGGTACACGTCTCGGCCTCATGTGATCAAATGCGTTTTGTACGGCGTTAGGCATTTCAAAATCCGACGGAAGCTCATGGTCTTGGGATGATTGCGTGTAATTCTCAACGCCCTGGTTTTCTAATTCTGGCTGGGGTGGATTCTGGCTCTGGCTGACGAAAAGCTCGTCGTCGGAGTTGCTATCTTCCGTTGTATCTTGAGGAGTGCCTTGTACTGGCGCAGACAAGGTACGCGAAATAGATGAGACAGGTGGAGGTTGTTTGCTGGGTGTTTTGCTAGGTGATGGTTCATCTGGCCGGGAATCACGAGCCCTGATGTCGCCAGAAAGGCTCTTCATCCTATCTTGCGCATTCAATTGACTCGCCCTTTCTTCATCACCTTCCTCATCATCTGATGCCTCCTGCTGCGTGGCTCTAGCAGCCCTGGTAGTTTCCGGCAGCGACCGCTGTCTAGCGAGCGGCAACTTCCCCAGAACCTGGGACTGCGGCACAGTCTGATCCGCCGACTCAAATAGCGTCTGAAGATTCTCCTTCAGCGACTCAATAAGCGCTCCCGCATCGTGCAACAAAATCGTCCGCTTGTCCGGCGACACGTTGACATCATACGCATTCGTATCCATCTGGAAGTCGGCAAATACAAACGGCGACTGGGCCACGTTAAATGACTTATACGCCTCATTGAAAGCTTTAGCGATCTGCGGCAACGCACAAGGGCGCGAATTGACAAAAAACATCTGCCGATCGGGCGTCTGTCGTCCCTCTCCGAAAACAGGCCGCGAAATGTGTCCGCGCACCTGGATCCTGTTCATATCTCCGCCGCTGGCTCCAGCCATCCGCCTCGACGGCTCAAACTCAAGCTCTAGATCAAGTGGTATCAACGCAAGGAGTGTCTTCGCCCCGTAGACGTTCGCAATATTCTCCTTCGTCGTCTGGTTGCCGTTTGTCGTGAAGACAACCGCTGTCTTCTTGGCCTGCGTATTCTTGACAGCGAGCCGCACTCCTGTGCTAATGCAGGCGTAAGCATGCAGCAAATTCAAGACCTTTCCATACTCCCGCTTAATGTTCTTCTCTAGCTCGCGTCGTCGGACGGGCAGCTTCTTGAAGAGACCTTCAACGGAAGCCGTTGTACCTTTTTGCCCTGCGACTACTTGTGTCTTTTTCAGCTTCCCTGACTGTTCGAACTCAAGACGGGTCGCGCGCGGGGCTTGGCTAGCTTGGGCGGTGGTGATGCGGAACTCCGAGAGCGCGCATAGTGACGATAAGGCTTCGCCGCGGAAACCGAAGGTTTGGAGGCGGAGGAGGTCATCGTAAGAGGAGAGCTTGGATGTATAGTGTTTTAAGGCTGCAGGCGGCCTTGTTAGCTGCGTTTTCCAGGCGGATTGCACCGAGCTCCATACCCACGTTATCGTAGTTCTCAGGGGCGATCCCGCTGCCATTATCTTGGACTTCGATCAAATCGAGGCCGTTGTTTCGGAATCGAACCTCTATAGAGATAGATTTGTCAGATAATAAGATGATAGAAATTTGGCTGCTGCAGAAACTGACCGATTGATGTGGCGCCAGCATCTAGGCTGTTCTCGACAAGCTCCTTGATCACCGAGTTAAGATCAACTATGACTTGGCCGGATTGGATTTGGTGAACCTGCGGCGCAGAATATTGTTAGAAGACGAAAACATCTCAAGTAAAGGAATATATACCGAGCGGGCCTCGATGGCCTTGATGGTTGCCATTGTCCCATTGTGAGCGAGGTTGAGGAGCACAAAATCGGGAGTCAAGACGCGCAACGCGTTCGTGCGGAGATCAATTTAGATAAGATACGAGCCCCAAGCCGCTACTGCGTCCATGATGCCCGTTTTTACTACGCATTCTCTTCCTTACTGGCACTTTGGACTTGATAACAAAAGCAAAATCCTGGTGAGAAGTGCTTGGGCCCGCAGAGGAATAATATCTATATATTAGGCCTCAATCATGTCGTACAGGTCCACACAGAAATACAGCGTAAAATATATGCTAACAGACTGATATCTAAATTGAACGTTGAAAACAAAAAAGCGTATCGTATAGAGCATAACGGATATCAATAAAAATACGAACGCCAATAAAAGAAATAACAAACGCATAATTCTCAAATCAACGAAACAAAATCTAGTACATATCAAACCGGTCGGGGAGAAGGATCGGGGCGACCAGGGTCCACAGGTATATAGCGTAGCATACCCAGGCGCTGATAATCTTCACCCAACTAGCCCAGTAGGTCCGGCCTACTGGGGCAAAATCGTCAACAGATTCCGGGTCTAGGTTCTGTGTCAAGAGGGTTGCGACCCAGGTCGTGGCCAGGAAGAAAATGATGTGGAAAAGAGAGTAGTTGTACTGAGTAGATCCCTTCTCGTCATCTTTCACGTCGTATTCATCCTCATCATCGCTTTCGTCTAGAGCGCTGGCTGGGAGACTGCCGCTAGCGACTGCTGCGCGGAGAGCCTCAGCGCGCATCTCGCGGCGGATGGAGGGTTGCTGGGTGACAAGGCCATGCTCGTTGTCGTCAGCGCCAAGCTCGATATGGCCTTTGGAGCCCAGGGCAAAGCCTTGGGTGGCGGCTCGGGTGGTGGTGTAAGCGATGGTGGCCATAGTGACAATAGCACCGAGAACGATAGTGGCGGTCCGAGTGCCACGAGCGCGGATCAAGGGGTTGCATTGACGATCATCGGGTTCCATTGAGACAGCCGACAATGTCAGGTAAGTACAGTAAGCCGTCACCATGGCAGCTTGAGCCAATCCGGCACGTGGGTTGTTTTCCTGGACTGCAGGCTGCACCGAGATGAACGAAATTATCAAGAAAACAACCAAGTTGATCTGTTCCATTAGCTTTGAACACAAAAGGCGAGGGAGCAACATACCGATATAGCAGCCTGGTTCATGGAACATCCACTCTTGGCAAAAAAGACATACATCAAGATCGTCATCGCAATAGATGCAATGAACATGCCCAACGTTGAGCCAATAAGCAGCCCCCTCCACGTCCTCGAATCATTCTCTTCAATCTTCTGCAAGCACAGCTCCGCCCATGTGTGCGCCAGGTCGACAAGAAGAATGAGACCCAGGAGCAAGAAGAGCATAGCGCAGAAGAACGCAATATAGTGTCCATAGACGAAGAAGAACGATTCGGGAATGAAAAATGACATGACCACAAATAGCAACCAGAGCACAATCTTCGGGCCCCAGAAGCCATTCTGCAGAGCCGCTCGGTTGTCCTTCGACGACCTTACACCGAGCAAGAACACGGCTAGGACCAGATGGAACAGCCCAAGACCGAAGTTGATCCGATGAACCGCAACCCAGCCGTAGCATTCCTTCCCGTCACATTTTATCTCCATATAGTCCAGTGTGAGGTGTTGCAACTTCTTCAGCGCCCATGGTGTGAGCATAATCCACGAAACGATCGAGTTGATAAGAAGGATAAAGGCGTATGCGATTCTCGTGGCCATGCTAGGTAGCCGCCATCAGTAACCTAGCCATATAGTGCACACTGCGAAGAAAGCGCATACCTGTTATTGAACTTGCCACACGCGCTGCATACAGCCGAACATGTTGCAGCACCGCAACAGGAACCAACCGCCGTCAGTACCTGGAAGCCGGTCAGTGCCTGATAATGAAGGGCGGTTTCCTGAGACAACATACCGTTCCAGCGCTTGGAAGTGCCAACAGTGGCAGGGATAATAGAGCCCCCATCTCAATCTATATCGCGGTTCTTTTCCAGCTGGGAGAGTATAGGGTGACCGTAGTCGCTTGCCCGGTTGGAGATTCGGAAGCGTGATGCAACCGATTAGGCCGCCGCCTTCGTCAATGGTCATGTGCCGCGTTACGTAATGCCCAAAATCACGTGACCGTGACCCTCGGCTCGGCAGATCGGCCATTTCCCGAGATGTATTATCTGTTTTTGACTTTTGTTCCTGATGGCTAGGGCCATTATTATTATTGCTAATTTGTGAAACGGTAACTGATGACTGTTGCACAGCGCGCTTGACGTGGCACAACTTGATGCAAAGAGACTCAGATAACAGCTCTAGACTTCAGAGTTGTGATTACAGCGTCCATGGTAGCTTGGACCCATAGTTTTACTTCTACTAGACAGACAGCGGGTGACCAGTAGTATTGGCTCCCCAAAGGCAGCTGAGGTGTTTGCGTGACTGGCATCACCAGACTGCTGAGGCTGCTATGCGACTCTGGAGTATGGAGTATGGCGCTTGGCAGGGCTGGAAAGCTGGAACTCCCGAGCTTTACTCGGTGGGGCCTGCGACGTCGTTTCATCAGCGATAACGCGGCCTCGACTTATCTGCGGAGTGCGGACACTTTGCCTTTCCTTATCACCCCTTGGCTTCGTCAAGTCTGTCTGTCGCTCCCGTCTCTCCTCCATCAATTATCTAGATACTGGCTATCTATTTCATACCTATCAACCAATTACTGTTTTGTATCCTATGCCCAACCTTGTCCTTCACAACGTTGCTCGCTGATTGCGTGCTTGCTTCTCCAACATTCGTCCCGATAGCGGCTTTTCCATCCTCCCCACGCGAACACCTGCCAAACTGTCAACACAATCTTCGAACACCTTCTGGGAAACCTTAACCTCCGCATAACCGATCGCGACCCTCCCTATATGATAAAACTAGACGACGAAAGCTCATCGGGGTAGCGGTACCCCCACCGACGCAATGACGGATACGGCTCAGAAAACGAAACGGATTGTCTCCGTTATCGCGGCGACACTGGTGGCTCTTGCTTGTGGTACAAATGTATGTCTCTGTTCATGAATAGTCGAGGCGGAGGATACTGAACTGTGAACAGTATGCGTACTCAGCATGGGCGCCGCAATTCGCGCAGAAGATGAAGCTTTCATCCACCCAAAGCAACCTAATAGTAAGCGGATACCCCGCTTGTACAAGGTCGCATACTCACTATCATAGGGAGCTTCCGGTAACCTGGGAATGTATGCATGTGGTGTTCCAATGGGTCTTTTGACAGACAATCGCGGCCCTCGACTCACAACTCTAATTGGAGCTGTAGCTCTTGGGCTTGGATACTTTCCTCTTCATCTCGGTACGGCGGCAGGCCTCGACTTTGCTGACTGGGAAGAATATCTCACTAACGCATCTCAGCTTATAACGGCGGCGAAGGGTCTATGGGTGTTTTCTTCTTGTCAGTCTTTTCCTTCCTGACTGGTTTCGGGAGCTGCTCTGCCTTTGGTGCCTCGATCAAGACCGGTACGTTCATTAGACTGTATTGAAATAGAGCACAGCTAAAACCCAACAGCTGCTACGAACTTCCCTGAGCATCGTGGTACGGCGACAGCCTTTCCTCTTGCTGCGTTCGGGTTGAGCGCCTTTTTCTGGTCGACCACGTCGGCTGTTCTGTTCCACAGTGATACTGGCCGGTTCCTTCTTTTGCTGGCCCTTGGCACTTCTCTCATCAACCTTTGCTCAACCCCATTCATGCGACTCTTAGCCCCTGCTCCTGCTGCGCCATACATTTCGGTTTCTCGGCCGCGCTCTGTGGAATCTAGGCCGCTGCGCAGGCCCAAGTCCACCGAGCTACAGTCTGATTTTGGGGACTCAGATGAAGCAGGTATGCATACTTCTACTACTATCTTCTCTCAATCGGCGGTTCATTCCAGAACACACTCCGCCGCATCACAATCCCATATCAACGGCAACGGTCCGGACTTCGATGAGCTATCATCCCTGGTCTCCAAAACGCCATCCAGATCGTCCCAGGAGTTCTTCCATGAGCGTCCCGCGGAGGAGGATGACGATGGATTTTCTGACGTTACTCCGGAATCACATCACCCAGACATCAGAGGAATGGCAATGCTCCGTAAGGTCGAGTTCTGGCAGCTTTTCCTGACCATGGCGCTTCTTTCTGGCATCGGTTTGATGACTATCAAGTACGTTCCTCCTTCAACTTATTCAAGGCATCTGACTAACATCTTTCAGCAACATTGGCAATAGTGTAAGGGTGCTCCTTCTTGCTCTGTATGTGTATTGACTCTTTTTAGGCCAAATCGCTCTGGGAGCACTACGACGACAGTGCATCACCTAAGTTCATACAAGAACGACAAATCATGCACGTTTCGATACTTTCGTTTGGCAACTTTGCTGGCCGGCTTTCTAGCGGTTAGTATACCCACCTGTTGCCTAGTCAAACCCAAATTGACACTCATAGGCATTGGCTCCGATATCCTCGTCAAGAAATTCAACATGTCGCGGTTCTGGTGCCTCTTCATTTCCTCGGCGGTCTTTACTCTCACCCAACTCGCAGGCGCATCGATCTCCAACCCGCACCAACTGGCCATCGTCTCGGCCTTTACCGGCATTGCCTACGGTTTCCTCTTCGGCGTTTTCCCGTCACTAACTGCCCACACATTTGGCATCAATGGTCTCTCGCAGAATTTCGGCGTGATGACCATGGCACCCGTGTTGAGCGGTAACATATTCAACTTGTTCTACGGGGCCGTTTACGACCACCACTCCATCGTTGACCGCAACGGAGACCGAGACTGCCCTGACGGGCTCTCGTGCTACCAGTCCGCATACTACATGACCTTTTTCTCTGGAGTTGGTGGAATCATTGTATGCTTGTGGAGCATTTGGCGCGACGGACGGCATGCGCATGCCCATGCTAAGCTTGAGCATGATAGACTCGCTTGATTGAACATTTCGCGCAAAGCAACCCCTTGGAAATTCGATACGCAGAGGCAGAAGGTCCATCCTGCCAGCATCTCATACCGACCACGGCCCAAACGCCGTACTTTCCATTCGTTCGACACATATTTTCCGACATAGACTTGAGCTTTTCTTTACATACCCCTTTATTATATTTCTTCCAATGAACATTTCCTTCGCCTTCCACATCACATATTCACGTTGGCAAGCACAACATCAACGCACGAGCCACCTAGTTTACGATCCCCTTCCGAGGGGTAACACAGTCGGCAAAAAAGGTCGTCAAAAAGGACGTTCCATCACAGCTGTGATGAGATTAGATCTGATTCCGACACGGGGAATCGAACCCCGAGCTGGTCGGTGCTATTTTAAGCTGAGAGTGACTGATGTTAATGATGTTAAGTGGGGCTGTTGGATAGCTTCGTGATCACGTGAATTCTAGTGTAGGGCTGGCCCGCAACCATACATCCACTTGGCTTCCGTTCGAGTAATCTCTGCAGTATACAGTCGGCGATCAGGGCCTACTCAAAGTACTAAGAAACTAGGTATGCAACGAGACATTACTTCGTATACTCGACTACCAGGTGGGCCACAGTCCTGACATGGCGATTGTATACATTGATAGTATAACCGTAAGAAATCTATGTCATTGGTATTTGGGAACTCATTAACGTCATTATATAGGTACGTATCGTAGGCCGAAACCGTCGCATCAAAGAACAAGTAGTTCGTCACTGCACTTCCAGGATAGGACAGGCTGCGGGTAATCAACCATATCTCCCTCTTCGTCTTCACCAAACAAGTCCAAGCGACCCAGCGCTTCCAAAAATGCCGTTGCAGCATTGAGCAGCCCCTGCTCAGGGTAATGGTCTAGCTCCGCGGAAATCGGAGCCTCGATCTCAATCTCTTGCGGCGCGTGAGCTCCACGTCTGGTGAAATAATACTTGCCCTGATGTCGTGACCAGCTTTCATTGAGGTAGGTTTCAAGTTCGCGAGTTGCAATGGCTGAAAGATCGCTAGTGACAAAGCTAGAAACACCCGGGGGCGTGGCGAAGTTGAGAGCTGTCTGTGCAGTCTGTTGAGGTAGGGTTCGGAGTTGGGAGGCTATGAACATGGCGAGTATCTGGAAGGCGCGGATCTGGGCCATAACTTGTTTGGTTGAATTCGTGTCTGTGGCAATACGGTCTAGGTAGTCGATGACCGGGAGGGTGGATGTTATCATTTCAAGGAAAGCGGTGGTGGTTATCAGCACGGTGGGTTGATTGAGCATATCGGTGTCGGTCATTATGCGGCGGAGAGCTTTGTACGAAGACTCCAAGGTTGCACTAGCGCTGTTCAAGATGGATGAGACGCAGTCTGGATCTGTGGCGTCCATATTGACAAGCAGCCCATTGAACACTCGAGCGATAGTCTTGATGATTGGGCGGCTCAGGATCCATGCGGCTCCATTGCTGAAGGCCGTTGCAAGGTACGCAGGGAAGACACCTTGCAAAAGAGTGGCCCGCAGAGTAGGCTGGTCCGGGCTTCCAGTCTCATATGCATTTTCCATGGATTTACTCAACTGGTCGACGAGGTACACCTGCTCGCCGTCAATGGCGGCACGTTCCGAAACACCTTGGACAAATACAATGAGTGCTTTGGTGACTTTGGCGGAGGATAGCTTGGGTTCGTAGCTCTTCAGCCTGGCAACGATGTAAAGTGGATCATTGGATGGCAGGGGAAATGTAGCTGTATCTGTGAAGAACGGGTCAATGGGGCAGATATCCCTTGTGTGTTGCTGCAGGAAGCCGACTATTCTTTGGACAAAAGCGACGTAAGCTCCTTTGACCTCCGTTTCGCCATTACCCAGCTCCTGGTAATTGGACTTCATGGACGACATCATTTTCTGGATAATCTCCCTATAATCTTGCCGCGTGGTGGAGAGCTCTCGAGATTTTGCATCGTCGAGGTCTTGGACGTGAACGCGCATATTCGACAAAAGAGACGATATTAGTGACAGCCGGCGCTCGCTAAGTTCTTTTATCGTTATCGAGAATCTTTCTCCTTTACGATCTCGAGAGAATGGAAGATTTCTCAGCAAGGGATCCTCTGCGCTCCGGTTCAATATGGCCTCTGTGAAGCAGTGTTGAAACTTCAGCATCGATACGCGTTCCACCAAACTTGACAGCCATATTCCAAAAGCCTGCACTTTACATTCTGATAAGACATCACCGTCCTTCTCGATACACTGGGCGAGAAACTGCGGTGTAAACTTCCTCGTCTGGGTTGTCCAGCGAAGCGCCACCCAAGAGTCAGCTTCGTACGGACTGATATAGCTGTCCCAGCGCCGCAATCTATGCTTCACAAGGACATGTGCAATATAAGTCCAGCAGTCCACGACACCTTCAAGGATCGAATCGTCGGGACAACGATCGTCACCGAAACAGTTCGAAACCAGACGTGATACCGCAGGGTGAAATACGTTTTGCACATGCTCTACCCCAGGGCTTATTGGCGAAGGCTCATATCCGTACACAGCCTCGATGTCAGCCCAGTCCCCATAGTCTTGACTGTCCTCATCCGCTGAGATTGAGGGGTTCCCCACGCTCACAGTCGATGAACTTGAAAGCGAGCTGCACTTTTGAAGGTAGATGATAATGACTTGCAGCCCCTCGAACACAGTGGCATTCAAGCGAACAGTCCGGCTATCGAAAAGATCCAGTATTGACTTGATAGGTGTCTGGGAAACAATCTTCTGGGCATGCTCTAATGAAGGAGCGGACTTGATCACGCTCTGGAGACCATGTAAAGCGGTCTTCAAAAGAGACTCAATCTGCCGCTGGTTTTGGACAACCGTGCGATCGATCAGCTCTTGCGAAAACCGCTTGCTGTCGTCATTTTGCGCCTCAATCTCTTTTCGAGCCAGGCTGTGCTGCTTCAAGAACTCGGTGACAAAGTAGCCATGCCATTCAGCGAAGGGTTCCAATCCAGATATATCCTCCTTTGTGGACAGCTTGAATCGGGCAAGCCGTGTCCATGTTCGCAGGCTAATTTTGCAAGTCTCGCGGTGGGAAGTAGCAGGATGGATGAGTTCTTTAATAGTTCCCAGCCGAGGGCGGCATCCATCAGGAACCGACGAGTACAAGGTGCAAAGAAGATCGTGATGGTTTCTCAGGGCATCCAAGTCTGATCGATGAACAGGCTGTTCTTTGGGATAATCCCGCCCATGGTTTGGTAACAGTCGCCAAGTATAGTTCCGGATCTTCTTCGTATCGTGCGCTTTTGTGAGGAACCGGAGCCCGCTTGCAAGTATCTTTAGTAGAATATGAAAGCACGGATCACCTGGCAAGACCTGGAAGGAAGGATTGCCATCAAGCTCGTCCAGGAAGGCGGGCGACTTGTGGTTCTCTTCCGAATCCAGATTATGCAGAGTCCGTTTGGCGAAGAAGTCATATAGAGTGTCGAGAATTACCTTGCAATCGCGCCAGCCCCAGTCATTGATGAGAATGAAACACCTGTGGAACAGGACCCGGCAGTAACTATAGTAAGAGACAGGCCGGGATCCAGAGCTCGCCTCGTCGCTCTCGAAAGCTGGACGCAGTAGCTGCTTCACAGCTACCCAGTTCTCATTGCCCCCCTGGAAGCGGGACCCAACGCGGGAGATCCCAAGAGCATCAATCTCCTGCAGAGGAAGAGTTGTAAAAACCTGTTGCCAGCCGCTTTCTAGGCTCTCGATGTCTTTCTCAGTGCTTTTGGGGTCCATCAATGAGCAAGCACTTGCAACATAATCCTCCAGGCAGCCTCTAAATCTGTCAGCGCTAGACAATACGTGCCGAACAATGACGTAGGCCTCGACAGTCGGATGATCATTCTTGATTCCCTCTTCCTGTAGTTTCCGCTGCTTAATCACAGAGAGGAACCTGCGAAGACATGCTTGCCCAGTCTGGCTTGATATAAGGGTGATAACTTGTCTTGAGGCGGACTTTGTCAGGTTAAGTACCTCAATCTGGATAGACTGATTCACAAGACTATGGCTGGCAATCTGACAAACTTGGTTTGCGAACACGACGTTGTGCGAACCGATCTTCATTAGCTGCTCTGTATCGTACTCAGTGGCGGAAATCATAATTGACAATTCTTCCATGAGTTTTGTGAGCAAGCCATTCGCCCTTGTCACGAAGCCGGCTCTATCGACTTGGTCCACGAATGACAAAGTTTCAGACACATATTTGATCACAGCTCTGTATGTATCTTGCCCAGCAGGTATGCTCGACAAAGTGTTTGCAGAATCTTCACCAGGCTTGCTGGCTCCCGCGGACTCGAGGATCTTGTCGAATGCGATGCCAAGCTGGGAAGAGACCGAGTCATCCCAGGCGCCCCATCGCATACGCTCGTCACCAAGTTGTAATTGAAGGAAGCCGCTGCCCTTGTCAAGGTCTCGTCTGGAAACATCGAGGGATCGAGAGAACTCTCCGCTTCCAATGAGAGTGGACTCGTGGAAAAATGTGCCAGCTTGTAGAGGACTGACATCGAAATCGACGGAATATGCTGTTCGGAAGCGATTCAATTGCCCAACGCTCCTGCTGTGAGGCAATCTTTCCGTGCTTTGAGTAGGAGTTTCCGCGGTTTCCACTTCTGGAGAGAAAAAGTCTTCGATATGCGTAAGATCAACGCGTCTCGGTTGTCGTTTCTTCACTTGACGAGGTCGTGATGAGCCAGCAACCGGAGGGTTCGGTTTGTCGATTTCATTTATCGCTGGAGGGGCAATCTCGGGAGGAGGGTGACCCTGTGTGCGACTCGAGAAGTCCGAATGCCTTTCTTTCCCAGAAAGATATCGGTTCAAAGGCAATCTATCATCGCGAGCCAACAAGGCAAGCGACCTCTGCAGCGACGAAGGCGGCCTTGCAATGATGCGATGACTTTCGGTTTCCGGCACCGCAGGGCGTAGATTGTTCCTGCTCAAAGACGATATAGCGAGGTTTCGTTGGATGATCCAGGCATTACCCTGCCGTCGCTGTATAGGTCTGGTCGCAGCACCATGAGCGTTTGATCGAGGGTCCGGAGGCGCATTTATCGTCGGGACATTCTCTTCCACAGTGTTGTCATTTTCTAGAAGGGTCATTCGTTGGCTGTCAGTGGAGGTGGCATTTGATGTGAAAACGTTCTCCGTCGCAGCGCTGATGTTCCCCCTTGGAGCAGCTTGTCGAGTTCCACTCTCATTGCGCTCCATCGTCCTTTTAGCGTTCAGCCCGTTGAAGACCTGTCTTGCGTTGGTAGACAGATCTCTCAAGGGCTGCCTTCGAGGGGTTTGACTCGGCACCCTGGGCAAGGTCGTCTGTCGCATTCGCCCTGAACGCCATTCGCGCAACGAGGCATTGGCATCTTCCGTATCGAACCTAGAGTTTAGCCTGATTACCTTGCGAGACGGACTACGTCTCCCCTTATCTTGGCGAGAACGTGCTTTTCTGGCGGCAATCCTCAAAAATTGCGGCTGCTCTTGTCGTGACTTTGATGCAACGTCCGGAGCATCCAGGATACCCAGTCTAGGAAGGCTCTGGGACGGCTTTTTCTTCCTATGCCCTCTATAGATAGCGTCCGTGAGCCTTGCCTGTCGTTTTAGGCGTGGCTTCTTCGATTCACCACTAGGCCGCATTCCATCAGCCTCCGGCCTGCTGCGCTTTTTGACACGCTTTCGACCTGCAGAAGTATGGTTGCGGGACGCCGTTGGAAACATATAGTCAATCTGATTATCTTCAGGTATGTCACCATCGGATAAAGGTTCTTGATGAAGAGCCGAGTCTTCAAGCCCAAACCATCTGGCTAGGTCCTGTTCGGGATTTCTTATGCTGTCAGTGTCATCGGACATGTCGCCCTCCTGGTCACTCTCCTCTGCAAGGTGTCTCAAAGACGACAGTCCATCCCTTGCACTGGACGGTACCGAGAAGGTGGGCTTTTTCGTGATCTTCCTCGCGACACCTTTGGCAGCTTCTGTCTCGAGTCTTCTCGTCCTATCATTCTGCCGCTGCGTGGCACCTGGAACTCCCTTCTGCTTTTGCTGGTCCAGTCGTAGCCATGAGGCCGGGAGAACGCCTTTAATTCTTCTCTGGTATCTCCTCACAATCGCCTCCTGTGCATCTTCCGCTACCTCTTCCTCTTCCGCGCCGCCCAGATCAGAGTCACTAGGCGATGCTGATCTAACGGTCCGGGCGTCGTCTGATTCATGACCGAGTCTATTTTCATCTTCGTCTATGACGATAGTTTCATTGATATTTTCGGTCCGTTCCATTGCTGCCCTGGGCGTATTGACAGGCGACGGCGAATCAAGGGGAACTCGAGGCCCTATACTTTTCTGCACAGGTGGGGAGGAGACACTGGCCGAGAGAGGAGGGCTGGGAACATCGAAGATTGAGGAAGCATCGGGTATTGAGGATGATACGTTATCAATAACAACCTGCGGCGGAGCTGGGCGAGGGACTGGACGGAGCCTCTGCCGTTGGCGTTCATCTCCAGGTCCTAATACCCTGCGCCTTTTCGGCGAGCGCGGCCCAGCATGATTTGCGTAGTCTTTCCGTTGCTGACGAGCCTGTCTGTCGCCATTTTCAGGCATGCCGTCTATCGGCGCTAGTCCGAATAGTTCTCGAGTATCTAGAGGAGACGACGGAATATACTGAAGCCCTGTCATTTGCGAGTCTGAAGTTGAGCCCGCATCGTCCCTCAGGTCTTGTCCCTGACTCTCATCGGCTGCAGCGCGAGGGGGTGATGAGAACCGCGGAATGGGCACGGGTTTGAGGCCCCTGGCTTTCATAAGCGTTCGGTATTTGGCATCTTCAAGAACATAGGGGTGGAGTTGAATGGGGTTGCGCTGTCGAAACGCTCTCCTTGACGGCTCCAACTGTTGTAAATCTTCAGATATTTCGAGAGGGGGCAACCGTTCTTCAAGAGTCGGGTTTGACTCTTCAATTCTCTGTTGCTGCTCGGGCTGCTCAAACTCGTCCAGTATCGAGGAGCGAGGGGACGATAATGGGGACGACAAAGGAGAGCTTTCCGTTTCCCTTTGCACATTCTCGTCTTGCGGGCGCGGCTGGCTGGCCTCTTGAGCCTTTGGTGTAGGTATACTCGCTGGGGAGGTCTGTCTACGCCAGGGATGGCGGTCAAGCTGCAATTGATCCTGAGAAGAGCTGGGAATATCCCAGAAATCCCGTTGCTGCTTAGGCCGCGGCGTCGACGACGGATCATTTTCGGTAACCGTAGGCAAGTCGGTTGGTGTCCGAGATCTTGAAGATTCCCGATGTATAGTGCCCTTATCTTTCACCACAGTACCTTCCCGACCCTGTCCCACCTCATCGTCCGGTGTCCGCGGCCGTTCGTGCGGCAAAGGTAAGGGTAGCAGATCGACCTCGTCGTCATCATCTGGTGCAAGCATATCTCCATTGGCAACAACAGCATCTGGTTCTTCCTCCATGTCCTCATAGTTATTATCGCGAGCGTCGTCTCTTCGTTGGCTGTTCACGGTATCTTTCTCATGCCCCTCATGTTCAGCCAATTCAACAGAGTCCTCCTTCTGCAAGGCGCTAACAACAATAGCGACATTACTGTCACGAGTCGTAGCGGTGTCCAGGGTCACCTCCTTCTCCTCGCTGTCGAATCCATCCTCGTCGTCCGAATCCGGTACAAACCCTCGTTCCCGCCATGACTCCATTTGTTCCCTCGGACGCGACAGTCCATGTCTCTAAAAGTCCATACTTCGAAAATTGCTTTTTCTCGGAATCGGCGATGGTCGGAGGCGAGCTGAGGTTCGCAGACAGTATAAAGGTAACGGTTCAATCGACGTCGTTGGTGGGCGTAGATGTGTTGATAAAACGGCTGTCCAGACGCGTCGGATCAATGTGGAGAGACCGAGAGACGCGCCGGCAATTTAGTCCTCTGGCGCCCGGGCGCCGCCCATTTGGTGAACCTCCGGGCTACGCTCCGCTAGCTCCGCCGCCAGCGTAAGGGTAGGCCATAATACTCCCGGCGACCAACCTAAACAATTCCCGCATTTCGCAAGCACTTTACCAAAGCCCTCGAAACAAAGTACTTCATCATGAGTCGAGGTTTCCTTCCCGTGGTCCTCGCGATCGCAATGGGCGTCGGAACAGGCACGTCACATACATCCCCACTGCACCTCGGACCACCCGGAGAAGCAGAACAGGACTGACATCTTCTCTCCGCGCGCCTGCAGGGTACTACACGTTCCAGCCTATGTTGAAGGACCTCCACCACAATAAGGGCACGATCCCTGGGCCTCCGGTCGGGTATGTTGGCCACTGCTAGACCGAATGCGCAATCTCCGTGCTGACGAGGAGCGAGAAGAAGCCAGAGTCTTCCGACGACACAGCAGGCGCCGGGGCTACAATCGCAACAGGAACAGCAGCAGCCTGCCTCTACGCCTACGTCTACGTCTACGACTACGACTACGACTACGTCTGCGTCTGCGTCCGCGCCTACGTCTACGGCGGTGCCTTCACCTACGTCTAGTTCGAAAGAAAATGTCAATGGGAAATGAATGTTCGGGTTCGACGGAGCTCAGATACCTCTGGGTTGAGGTGGGCTCTTCAGAATTGAAGAACTTAGCCGGGATTAGAGCCACTTTAGCTCACGAACGGCGTTGACTGCTACGCTCTTGGGACATTGAGGGTTCCCGAAGATCTCGGAAATGCTGCGCCCGAGCGCTGCGTAGCATGCTTGCGAGGCTTGATGGTGCTCATCAAGCCCGCCCACATGTGGCAAGCCTGGACTAAGGTTCCCAAGGGTTCGTAGACGGGCTAGAGCATAACTGCGACGCAGAGTAGCATATATAACGTTTTAATGCACATAGATAATGTATTATACAATTGGGACAGACAAGTCCTTGAGATTAATGATTTCTTGATAACCGGCCCAGCCAAACTCCTTTTCCAAGTGCAAATGACCGAAAGACCTACCCACTATAGCCGCATACCAATACCAATACGCCGAAGACGAAGCCGAATCCTGAGTGTGCCCATGATTTCGCACCAGTCACTCGTTATAGTTCCTCAACGAGCTTCCTTGCGGTTCCTCCAAAGATACGCCCTGGGGAAATTCCAATCCACTCCTCTGGCACAGCGACTCGGCTGCCTTCGCGGCCACTGAGCCATCTAACCATCGTCGGGTCCACGGGCTCGAATTCCGCCGCTGCTTCCTGGTCTGCAGCAGCGTTCTCGGCCGCCTCGGCAGCAGGAATTCGGCCGCGTCGCTTTGGCGCCTGTTTTCGTAGAAGTCGGTTGATCGTGTCCATCTGTCGGAGTTTAGCGTAATTGCGAGATAGTAGGGGGCAGCTTCCACAATAGATACCTTTTCTTCCTCGTTGCGCTTCTCGCTCAGGTTCTTCCGGCGACGGGCCATTTCAGCACGGCGCATTGCTCGTTCTTCGGCCGTCAGGTGCTTCTTGATTTGCGGCTCTGTAGCAGGTCAGATCGGTAACTCTATTCTTCAAGAAGATAAACGTACCCATCGGCAATTGCAAGAAGTCGTTTCCTAGAGAGCCTCGCTGTCTCTTGGTCAATTTGCTCATATCCGGCAGTTCACCGTCACTGTCCAGCTCTTCGTCCTCTTCGTCCTCGTCCGGCTCGCCCCCCTCATCCATGTTAAGTGTTACTCCCTCCTCTTGATCGTCAGGCTCGCCGTCGGCATCCGACTCTGGCTCAGATAGCTCCTCTTCATCATCCTCCTCTTCGTCTTCGTCGAGCTCCATCTCTTTTGTTTCCACGGGCTTCGCCTGCTTCCCCCTGGGCGCAGATGTTACAGCAGCCTTTGCCCTTCTTGACACTGGCGGCTGAGGAGGAGTGTCGTCCATGTCCACATCACCGTCTGCATCAGCGTCTTCATCTTCTTCATCCTCACCAGGCGCATCCTCGTCATCAACCTCGTCTTCTTCCTGGTCTTCCAGGTCTTCATCCTCTTCCTCTTCGTCGCTGGTGTTTACCTCAACGAACGTCTTCTTTGATCTACTAGCGCGCTTGCCGGTCACAATAGGATTTTCAGTGAACACATTATGCGAGCGCCTCGTCGCAGCACCCCGCGAGCTACCACTAGTGGCTTCGCGAAGCTTGTTTGATGGCATCCTCACGGTAAGACGAATTGATTTTCGAGTGCCCTCCGAAGTCTCTGAAGGAGCCCGCACCACTGTCACAGATGGCAGCTGCTGGGCAGAGCGAGATTGTCGAGTTGTTCTGGTACTTGTGTTAGACTCTATGACTGGAGGGTCTTCTCGCCCAGGGCGAGAACGAAGTGAACGTCGCAAAGACATGGTAAGCAGCGTGTATTTTTGTGTCGCTCAAGATGGAGGAGGGTGTTATGTGGAGGAAGTGGGATGTGAACACCAACAGCAAACGATATTTGGGGGCACAAACAAAGACTGTGTGGAGGGGTCTGAGAAGCAAATTGGTAAATCGGGGTAGATGAAGACGGAAAGTTCGTGGGCAGGGATAAGCCTCCAGTTATATTGCCGCTATTGGACAACACCCGGAGGTCTCAAGTGAGGTGAATAGTAAATACGCATGCACCTCCGCGATCCAAGACCGCCCGCCAGTTCTTCATTGGGGGGTCGAGGATGCAATCCGGAAAGCCACAGGGCATCAACCCCTATCTATCGAAACGTTCATGCGCCACTGTGACGCTTGAGACCAACATCGACGATGGAGCCAATGGGAGCATTCTAGCCCAGACGCAGCTCCAGATGGTGAGAGCCGGACAGAGCGTTGCGTTGCTGCAGTCACCAGGATGGTGCGATTGGGTTACTGCCAGGACCGGGCAAATCGGGAGCCACGACCGTTTGGACGGACCCGAGAAGGAGGAAAACAGCAGTGTTTCTCGGATTAAATAATCCCACGGGAAATGAAATGGGCAAGGTTCCACGATGTCTATAGCAAAACAATACGGGGGAGAAAACAGAGTCTTAAGTACTTACGCAGGAAGAGGCGCTGATTGCTGATCGGGTGACAGCGATGTCTCAGCAGGATTTCCGGCCTAGGTTCGGGGAACGCAGTGTGACTCGAGAGGCTCCGTGCCACCAGCGATCGATACACCAGAAAACAAATTCTTTTATCCAGATCCAAGAGGTTGGCTGCGCTACTTAAGATGTACTTTGGTCTTGGTCGGATGGCGATAAGCCCGCGTTCTGCCGGGCGGTGTACTGTGAGTCTCCATGATCGGCTGGGCTGGTATAGATCCTGAAGTGGTAGCTCATCTCCACTTCAAATAGTCCCAGCTTATAATCTTCTCATCTGGTGCCTCCTTTGCATCTATCCAAGTTCGTACTCTGGCTTTGATGTGGCCACCAAAAGCCCACGATACGGAGTGTAGAAGAGAGCAACCAGCCAAATCCCGTGATGAATTAGTAAGCCATGACTTCTACATCCCACCAATCACGGTAATCATCTCGTCTGTGGCGCAAGCCGCGCAACTGGTCCCTCCTGAGTCTGATTGTTAGTAGTTGACATGGATGGGATAAATACTTGCATTTGCATCTTACTATGTAGGAACTTATCGCAGGTGATCCCAGCAAACTTTTTCTGAAGTCTCGCCGAGCGTTTTGCCTCCACGCTGGCCAAAGCTTCGTTGCGGACGGTACCGGTAGGCTTGTGTAACCTCGATTCCAGGCGCGAACCTGTAAGCCTTAAGGTAGGTTTGGAAGGTCTATGCAACAACCACTCTAAATGGCTAAATGTCTGGCCGTATACGATGATCACTCTTTGATTCGAGTTCGATATAGTACTGATGTACTACGGGCCGGGGCTGCATAACCATTTTCTCCTTCAGTTCAGGTGTAGTATCCGGCGACGTCGATAAACCGAGAATTCAAGTCGCTTATGCATTTGATAAGCTTCTATCCCCCAGAATAAAACCAGCTGTGGAGGGTGCTTAGTGCGTCTCATTTATCAGGCTTAGAAGACGGATGCGGTTGGGACTCTAATATCATGCGACACACTGGCCTTTTTTGCGTTGGTAGTAGGAGCTGGACGAGGTCAGCATAAAGACGACGCGGACATCTGCATCACTAAGGTATGATATGCCTTGGACCTCGACAAGAAAGGTATAAATGTGGACGTCTAAGTATGTTTCCCCTTCTGTGCTGTCTTTCTTCAAGCTTGTCTTATACTTTCAAAGGTACTCGTTGGAAATTATATATTTCCCGACAGCAATGGCAATTGGCAAGGAACCAGCAAAATTAACTACACATCACAAGCAACTGAAAACTATTAATTTCCCATATTCATGGTGCACCGACTGATCTACAAGCTGCTATCCCGTCTACTTGACATTATACGCTACTTCGATATGCTCCCGAGCAAATTGACCCCGGTACAGCCGGATGGTATAGTACCACTGGAACAGAATGCACAAACTAGACAGCCGGCACATCAGTATATCACTTAAGACGGGGAAGTACACACAGGAAGGGCTATGGCATACAACACCGCAGCACCAAACGCCCCGCAAGCCATTGTGATATTCTGCAATCCATCTACAACAACCAGCCCGAGTTCCACGACCGGCGCACGCTTTTTAGAGTCCATCACGGCATAGCGACCATCATCACTGGCAAAGATGAACATGATGGGGAATGCGGCGCCCCAAGCAAGCGTGGACACGACCAGTGTAATTGTACCCAATTTGGATGGCCGTGCATCCGTCGGTGATACCGGCTTCGATCCCGCGAAGAAGGAGAGGAAGACCTGGAGAGATGCCTGCCGTGCCTTAGCACTCTGATATGTTTTATGGGGTGACAATAGCGTGGTGAAATATAGGTACGTACCACCGCAACGTTGTAGATAGCTGAAGAGCGCAGCGGGCTAGCAGGAGCCTTTGCGACTACCGCAGCAGCGAGTCCGAGAACTAGGATAGAAAGAATCCATATTCCAGTCGCACAGGAGGATCGTCTCTCATGGTAATGGATGACGGGGTTCCCGCGCTTGTCTCCCTCGGGTGCATTGGACGGTGGCATCGAGTGCTTTCACGCAGTATATAAGCCTAATATTTGGTATATGGTAGGTTGTGGTCAACCAAAGCTGAACGGATTGTGCACCGCAGGGAACGCAAGGCTTCTATATATTACGTTGATTGGCCAATCTAACCTAGTCTCGTGGTTGATCAAGCTAGAGCTCGTATTCGGGGCCCGGGCCCTGTCGTTGATCAGAAACATGTTCAGTTGAAGGCTGCTTCTGCCTTGCGAAGCTCCGGCTCTCAAAGCATAGCCACCACACTCCCTTGTTTACTCGACTTATTTCATTGTCCATTTGATTCCGATGTTACGGTTTTCTATCAATGGGTGATACTTGTGACACCCGTGCCGACCAGTAGAAGGCAACATCTGCCGTGTTGAGAATGCAGAGAGTGCCGAAGCGCATGTTTTCCTGCATATTAAGAGGCCACTGGCCATGGCCATGTAAGTACGGAGTATACATAGTTTCCATGGACGTAGGGCTTTATTACCGTAACGATGAACCTGGGTGGGGCTAGGCCGCTAGGTAGGTCTTAATGCCCAGATACAGCCTATGGTAGGGCTGATATGGCGTTGTTAGATGCTGAACGCATACAAACTCCCAGACGCGATTTGAGGCTCTTTAGAAGTCTACCGCACCGAAATATTAATAAGGAATACAAAAGCGCATCCATTGCTTTGTTTTGTGGTCACGGGACGGCCATTGTTGGTGCCGCAACTGGGCGATTGGCTGGGGCCCCAGAGGCCGATGCTGAGCCGAGGTTGAGTGTTGAGTGCTCATCTAGCCTCACATGAACCTTGACCTTATTGGAACCCGGCCGTCGCTTCTCCAACTGGCACGACTGGAAAGTTACCTACCTGCCATCCGTCCGCTCATTCATCTCGGCTACCGACGTATCCTCGTAATGTCTGACTCCGATTCGAGACCTTCTATTCCATCATGGCAACGACAACACCCTGCTTCCTCGCCGCCGACCTCCGATGGCAACGCTACCGATAATGACGACCGTTCAACACTGCTAGAGCAAGCGTCGAACTTCCTTCAAGATGACTCAATCCGAGACGCTCCTACAGATCAAAAGATTACATTCCTGGAGTCCAAGGGTCTGACAGCTACCGAGATTGACAGCCTACTGGGTGTGTCGCGGAACCCCGAGGCCAACAGCAGCGATAGCTCAGCCGAGGAAAACAAGAGCGCGCCTACTCCGAGCACAGGAGCAGACAGCAAAGCTTCCCTAGAACAAGACGTTACAGCAAATACCCCATCCTCAGACACAAGGCCCGCCGACTCTGCGCCCCGCGACGTCCCTCCGATTATCACCTACCCCGAATTTCTCCTCCACCAGTCTAAACCCCCGCCTCTGGTCACTCTTCGCAGCGTCCTCTATACCCTCTACGGCGCAGCTGGTCTTAGTGCTGCTGCATATGGCGCAAGTGAATACCTCGTGAAGCCAATGATTTCAGCCCTCACAGACGCCCGTCTCGATCTTGCCCATACAACGGAGGAGAACCTCAAGAAACTCAACGAAAAACTTGAGCAGAACGTCTCCCAACTCCCACCTAGTCTAACCGCAAAACTCACCACATCTACCGGTCACTCCGAAGAAGACATTGAATCCATAACCTCCGATCCCACCGAGCTCTTCCACCGCGACATCGGCACCCAAACATCCCACGACCTCATCCAAACCCCATCCACCACATCCACATCGACTGTCGCAGAAACCACATCAAATGACCCAACTGTAGCCGTGACAACACATCAAAAACGCCTCGAGACAATCGGCGCCCACCTCCGCGAGCTCGAAGACGCACAGTCGCAGTCGAGTACTCTCCACGATACAACTCGCAGCCGCATCAGCGATCTCCATCACTACCTAGACAGACTTATGTACGCCAAAAACTCGCACCTTTACTCCAGTTTGAGTTACGGCGGCTACAGCACGCCTGGAATTGACACCGGCGCTGCGGCAACGGGCGTCGGGAAGGCCGAGGAAGACGCCATTGCAGGCTTTAGGGCTGAGATCCGTGGTGTCAAGGGGGCTTTGCTTAGTGCGAGGAACTTTCCTTCAGGGAGGAGTGCCGGCTTGAGGTCTTCGTATGTGCGGTGATGTTTTATTTGCGCATGGTTATGGTTATGGATGATATAATGCTTGCTGTTGTGTCTTGCTTTTCTTATACTCCCATATATATTATCGCTAGCGTTCTTTGTATGGGTTGGACTTCGTTGCGAGTATGGCATAGACAAATGACATCCATGTACACCGATTCGATGCTGCCTGTTGTTATGTTCGGCTATGATAAAGAAAGCCGGAATGAGGCGCTTGGCCCTTGTACTTTGATTGTACTTTGACTAGGCCGAATCGAACCACGCAACTGCTTACACCCATGCCTACGAGTCTGCTACGGAGACGAGATGAAAAACGAAACATTAATATAACATTGACAGTTGAAGTAAACATGAAAGAAACTAAAATTCCCGGACAATCATCCCACTGGTCGCGGGCTCCCTTTGTACACGGGTATTTGCCAGTGGTATACTCTACTAATCTATGGGGTCGCTTTACTCATGCTAATAAGACGCTTCACACCGACCTAACGACAAATAATTAGCAAAAGAAGGTACGTGATTGATGGGATATGTAGACTTACCATCCAGTTGCCGCATTCATCGTTACGGTTTGTCATGATATCAATGTGGATCGTGCGAGCGGTCTCGTAGTCACGCGCTTGAATGGCGCGGGCGAGCTGCACCATGTCCTGGACGGTGTTGGGCTTGAGAAGGTCTTCATTGTTGAGATGGTCGAATAGGAAGTTCAACCTCCGCTCGGCGTCGTCAACTTGTGCCTTGAACGATGACGGAGCGCGAGCCTTGACGCGCTGCATGTCCTCGGAGAGGATCTCAAAGATAGGCTGTGCGTCGGCGGGAATGTGCGAGTGGTCACCGGGAGCTATAGAGGTTAGGAATTTGAGCTGAATAGGAAGTGGTGGACTTACGGTATTTGGGAGGCGCAGGGGCCTTCATAGAAGTGGCTGTGCCTGGTCGAGATCCCGCGGCCTGAGGCGGCGGCGCTTGCTGCACAGGCGGCTGCATGGGAGGCGGCGTGCTAGGAGCGTAAGGGTTGGCTGCCAGAGGCTGTGCGGGTGGTGGAGGGGCGTAGGGAGAAGCAGCTGCCTGGGGAGGGGGAGGAACAGGAGCTCGCGTTTGGAGTTGTGGGCTGGCCGCCTGAGCTGCCGGGCTCGGCGCGTACCGGTTGGTGGGTGGAGGCATCGTCTGTGGCGCATTGTAAGGAGATGGTCCACGAGGGATTGATGCTGGTGGCGCCATAGTGCTAACTGGGGGCGACGTCGGCAGAGCAGCGTAGGGGTTCGGGGGTGGTTGAGCGGCGGAGAGCGGGTTGGGCGGGACTTGACTTGCTGACAGCGGTGAAGTCATGCGGGGAGGCGGAGCAACGCCCTTGGGAGGAGGCGGGACTGACGGTGTCCTCTGGGGACCAGCACCTACAGGAGGAGGACCCTGTGTGACGGGTGGAGATTGGTTAGGGAACGGCGAGGCGATGGGCGCACTAGACGCCGGAGTTCCTCTGCGCGAAACGGGCTGCTTGGCGAAGCCCTCGGGCAAGTCGTTCCATGCGGGCAGGTTCTTAGCTGTGGTGTATGTGGTGACCGTCGCAGGAGATTGGCTGGAAGCGCGGGGTGGAGGGGGAACGCCGCCTACTGACGGAGGAGGAGCGCCGAAAGATTGTTGGCGGGGCTGATACCCTGCAGGAGGCGCGTAGCTACCAGCCGCTGGCGCATAGGGGTTTGTGGGTTGTGAAGGAGCCGCAGCCGATGGAGCGTAAGGGTTGGCAGCGGCGGTAGGGGGAGCATAAGGATTTGAAGCGGCGGCAGGAGGAGCATAAGTGTTTGGAGCAGCAGCAGCAGGAGGAGCATAAGTATTTGGAGCAGCAGCAGCAGGAGGAGCATAGGGGTTTGTAGCGGGAGCGGGAGGTGTGTAGGAGGTCGGGGCGGCAGCTCGGGCCCCGGCGGAGAAAGTTGTCGCGGGTTGGTACGCAGACGGCTGGGGGAGGGGCTTGTTGGGAGTGGCCCTGACGGCAGCCGCAGCGGGTTGAGCCCTGGTAGTAGTAGGCTGCCTCGTCGCTAACTTGATGCGGTTCCTGGCAATCTCGGCTTCGGGGTGTTTCTCCGGGACAAGGTCAAGGTACTTCTGCGCGACTTGAAGACGTCCATGGGTCGCGACAACATCAGCATATTCAATGTACTTGTCATAAAGCACACCGAGCTTCCAGTCGGAATCCTTGGTACGCTCCGTGTCCTCGAACTTGGTGACTTGACGGAAGATTGTCACCTTCTCGATCAATGACTGAAGGGCACGAACGTGGATAGAGAAACTGGAATCGTCGGTAGCCGTCTCGATAGCCGTCTGCTCACTCTCGCGCTGTTCCTCGATCCAGATAGAGACCACCTTCTCCAACTTCGAACCGGCAAGGTAGCAGAAAGAGGCGTCCTTGCGAGCAGCCTTGTCTCCAGTGTTTCGGATCTGCTCCTCAAGGCGGTCACCAAGGGCATCGCAGAGATCGGCAAAGTCCTTATCTTCCGCGAATGTGCAAAGAGCCACCATGATCTCCTTCCAGTTGGACAGCTCAGCATTGTATACAACATCCCAGAGGTTCTTGCCAACGACGGAAGCAAGCAGGCGTACGTAGTTCGGGCTCTCCGTCTGCTTGGAGAAGTAGTGCTCCTGCGCCTTTTGGATACACTTTTGACCACCAACGATAGCGATCATGAACGCGTCCGACATGCGGTCCTCCTTGAGCGCATGGTCAAGGGCTTTCTCGAAATCGCCCAGAAGCAAGGCCCGGGTAATGCTCTTGTCGGCCTCGGACTCCTCACCATTGAAGATTTGGAAGGGGTTGTTGGTCTTCGCACCCTTGGAAGCGGCAAGATCAGACAGAAAGTTGTCATCAGGACTAGCATCGAACATCGATTGCAGGCGCTTGTGCTTCTTGGCTCCCGGCCCGCGGGACTCCTTGGGGGACGACTCGCCATTTGCTTCATCCTCCTTCGTCAAACCAAGCTTGGCCAATCCCTCGGAAACATCATCTGCCTGGTCATTGAAGCCGAGATACTCCACCAGGCTCTTCCGGGGGCTACCAGACAGCAACGCCTCAATCACCTTCCAGTCCGCCTTTTCTTCCTCAGTAGTAGCGCTCGAAACCCCGTTCTCGCAGATGCTCTTAAGATCGCCCTCCTTGAGCGCTGTTTCAAAGGTCTCAGTGGACTTCCCAACCGCATCGTCGACTTCAAAAGGCGTGATCTTGATCTTTGACGCACGTCCGCCCTTCTCAAGAAGGTTGACTGAAACTACCCGACCACCGAAACCAAACGCGGCGCTGCAAGGTCGCTCCAGCCACTTGGGGGCCTTTGGCAACGAAAAGCTCGAGACCTGGGGCTGACTCTGAGCCTTGGCAAAGAAGTCCTCTCCATCAAGGGCCTGGTTTTGGTCAGCGACAGCCTTGGCGGTTTCCGTGCTGGTGTTCTGGATAGTCTGAATCGAGATCCGACCGTCGAACGAAGCGGTGGCGAAGAAGTTGGGATTGCGAGGGTTCCATCGTGTTTGGAATGTCCAGTTTGTGACGACAGGGAATTCACCATAGGAAACTCCAGTCTGGGGATTCCAGCAAATCGTGCGGTTGTCTTTGCCGGAAGAAAGAAGTAGATCGGGATCTTGGGCACACCAAGAGAGCGACAAAACACCGGCCTCGTGTCCGCGGAGGGTCTAAGTCCTGTTAGAAATGATGATATCCTTTTAAAGAATTGCGTCACCTACACGCTCTGGAGCATGGGAATTCCTAAGATCCCAAACATTGATGATCGGGTCTGATTCGAGCGGTGTCGCTGTAACGAGCTTGGTAGGCTTCTCAGGATCCCAAGCAACAGCACTGACAGCTTTCCGTCCCAAGTTATTGAGCGTCAAGCTCTCTTTCTTTGTCTTGACATCCCACACGGTAACGAACCCAGCGCTGCTACCGGTAACCAGAATATGCGCCACCTTCTTGTTCCAGTCCAAACATTCAATGTCGTCGGCGCGGGCGGTGGTGCTCCCGAGTCGGTAAGGGTTCTCGAGGTCGTTGAGATCGGAGATGTACAGCTATGCAATATTAGTAACAGTCCAGCCTGACAGATATCCTCAGCACTAACCTCTCCCTTGGCACCTCCTGTAGCTAGTAAGCTGGAGTGCCTAGGGTTGAACTGTAAGGCCTTAATGGCCCCGGAGTGTTTCGAGCTCCTCGATAATACAGCATCACTTGTCCCATCAGCACTGCCATTGAGATGATTATTCGTTGGTAACCAACCTTGTACCACTCAACAGCTTGTCAGCATCCCATAAATCGAGGGATCCGCTCTCGAGACCACCAGCAATTATTCCCCGCGAGATATCGTCGGAATCCGTCCAGGCGAGGTCATTGAAGCTATACAAACACCGATTAGCTTTTACGATCACAAACGGGTAGCCGCAGCTGTAAAGCACAAACATACCCCGAGTCGGTGTCAATCTTAGCTACTGGCTGCAGCTCCGCACCAGCATCCTGGTTGCTCAGGCCCAGATCCCAAAGCTCAAGACATGTCTCATTTGAGAAATCGGCATCGACAGCGCCAGCCCGCGTACCGGTGGCGATCAATGGCGAGGCAGCCCCGGGGGACCAGGCGAAGGTGGCCGTCCGGGGAATCTCCCTCAGACGCACCATGCTGAAAGTAGGGGTTTGCTGGTGTGGGGGTATAGATAGGGAGCGGAAGGTCGTGCACGCGGAATGCTCAGAATTATGACACGGAAGGGATTATAAGAAGAGTTAACAAGTTATCCAACAACGATTCTCCCCTCTAATCGAGAACCGAGGGGTGCATGGACGTAGAGAAGCGATCGAGTCGTTCTGGGCTGGGCTCAGTAGTGCAGTCTGGCTCCCGCGCAACCAAGCCAAGTGTCCTCCGGGGGGCCCAATTTCGGCCTAAACCCGATTTGGAGCTCGCCAAACACCCAGAGTCCCAGACAGATCATGGCACGTGATTAGTATCAGAATGCCCGCTCGGCTTTGGGATTGGGAGTCAGGAAGAGCTTCACCGCAACGCCGATATACGCGGATTACATACTCCAAGTCAGAGTCACGATGAGCGAGAAAACCCGTTTGAAGTGTACGGTTTACGTTGGCGGGCTCGACCAAGCCGTGTCCGTTCAAACCTTGGCCGAGGCGTTTGTACCCTTCGGAGAGGTTGTTGATATTACGCTGCCGAAACCCGACCTGCCCAACTCTAATGACAACCATCGAGGCTTTGGATATGTGGAGTTTGATCTACCTGAAGATGCGAAAGAGGCGATCGACAACATGGACGGAAGCGAGCTATACGGACGTACGATAAAGGTTGCCCCCGCAAAACCGCAAAAGGACGCCAATGAAGGCCTCGGAAGCAAGACGGCGATCTGGGAACAGGTGTGTCTACGCATGACGTACAGATCACGAATATGATTTTAACTGCGAACAGGAGGGTTACTTGTCCAAATACGCCGTGAGCGAAGAAGATAAGCTGGCGGCCGGGGAGCCGAGCATGGAAGATGGCGAGCCTTCGCAAGACCCAATGCGCCGGCTGGAAGAGTTAGACGTTGCAGGGCCGAAGCCTGAATGATCTTTAGGATTACAGCTACGACGTGGGAAAAGCCGAGGCTAGCCAGACGACAGTAATATTGCGAAATATTACCCATCAGAACCCTCTGTTCAAGCCGTACTATATACAGGCGCTCCAACCCCGAGCCTGGGAATCCTCGGAATATCACCCTCCACCGCCTCCCGTGACATCAACTTGGTCGTGGATAATACATATCGACTCACAAAACGAACAGGAAAGCTCAGATTGGCCACTGCATGGAATCAAGAATGTGATAATACATTTTAGTGCTCACGGTCCTCGGGACGGTTGGGGGTAAGACGGAGAGTCTTGTCGGTCATGAGCTTCTTGGTGCTGGAGTAGATAGCAGCTCCGACGGCGACACTGCACGAGGTGTCAGTGAGATAAGGGAGGACATTGAGCGGATGTGGCGGAATCGGGGGTCTTCAAGTAAAGTAATGGGCTCCATATACTAGAGAATAACATACCCAAGAACGACACCTGTAGATAATTAGTACAACATTCAATGGCGCGAAGCAGTGGAAATAGCAACGGCATACCGAGAGGGAGCAACTCCGGAGGGATCCTCTTCAGAGTGCGCAGACGCTGAGAGATGGTGTGAGCTAGGAAACTGTTAGTCCAGCCACGCCAGCATATCCATATAACAATCGTCAATGCGATCCTCATGAATATTCATACCGCTCTGGCCTTCCTTCTGTTATGTCCAGTTAGCAACCGCCAAGCCTTTTTTTCACATCATGCAACCAGGGATAGGACGATAGGTACGCACAGGAGTAGCGAAAGAGGGCCGAGTAGGCTGCATCCTCAGAATGGGAGAGGGGTACATGGCGAAGGAAGAGTGGTGATGGAACTGTACGAGACACAACAGCACTGGGGTGGGATGAGGTCGAGATCGAGAATCGGATGTGGTGACGGAGCTCGACTTGACGGCTTCGGGTGCAGGTGCTGGTTAGGAAATCTCGGCGTCTGACTGGCTCGTTTACCTGGGCGGTCGCTCCCGGCATGGGACTTCACGGGTCGTTCCACCCTCGCTCTCACCACCACCTCCTCTGTCAACGACTCTCACTCCCTCCGCATCCCCCCTCCAATCCCTTCAATCAAGCTTCGCTTCGTTGATTGAACCACTACCGCCAAAATGGGTGCCATTCCTGAAGCCGATCCCGATGAGCCCATGGAGACCAAGCCCTTCAAGTTCGTCACTGGTGAGTTTCTCTTTCCCGAGCTCAATTTGCTCAATCGCGCTTTGATAAGACTCAATTGCTAACTATTTTCTAGCCGGTATGTCTCTCACAAATATCCGGGCCCATTGAATCGCTTCTCAACGATCTCCGCTCTGTATCCGAGGTCCCTGGAGCTGACAATTGCGTTCCCAATGCACTAGGTTACGACGCCCGTTTCCCTCAGCAGAACCAGTACGTTTCGCACTCAGTTATTTCTCGCGATCAGTCTGTTAACAACATACCAGGACCAAGCACTGCTGGCAAAACTACGTCGACTACCACAAGTGCGTCACCGCCAAGGGTGAAGACTTCCGCCCATGCCGCCAGGTAAAACCCGCAACAGCCACAAATTCTATAAGGAACAGCCTCTAACAACCATCGCAGTTCTACCTCGCCTTCCGATCCCTCTGCCCTAAGCCCTGGACTGACCGGTGGGACGAGCAGCGCGGTATGTCCACACCTTGCTCTTTCTACTATCAAAAGTAAAACATGTACTGATAACAATCGCAGAGGCCGGCAACTTCCCCGCCCGCCTGGACCGGTAAATTAGACCAGACTGTACTAGAATTCCAGCGGTGATTTAAACTTCGAATGGCTGTTCCTTTGTCAACATGTACTCTACCCGTTCCGCGAAGATTATGATACAAGCTTCAGCCTCCTCGTTTCCCTTGTCTTCGTCTCCTAGGGCTGTATATAGGATGGCCGTAGTCCCGAAATATGCATATGCACATTGAGTGTCAAGCTTCTGGGATTACCTAATCATTGTCGTAGCCCTGAGACAAACATCGTATGATACTATAGATCGGCGTAGTCTCGGAAAACCCGAGGGAATGGTAGCAGTATCAAGATCACTGCTTTTCAAACACTAGTTTCCTTGTATACATAGTAAAATATTCACTAAGATAACTCTCTATTTTATCTGACTGACTGACACTGTCTACTCTGATCTATGCTCATCTATCAACCAAGTAAAGCTAACAACAAACCACGATATATACACCAAACTAACAAACCAAAAACAAAAGTGCGGTCTGTCCTGGAAGACGAGTAAGAAAAAAGGCCACCCGCGCTTTCTGCGCCGCTGGCGACCCACGCAAATGAATGCATGCAAGATCTATCTGGTCTGAGTAAGTTCGCCAAAGGGATGAGAAGGTAGGGAGGGTAGGGAGAGGGTAACTCGGTGTGGCCCACGCACCGCCATAATCGTGGACCTGGAGAGAGGGATGTGGCAAAGGGTGTCGGCGGCCATAATCCACGCATGCTATGTGCAGAAACGTATCCAAGCGGGAAATTCAAACATCGAATCGTAAGAGGTAGGGAATCCAAATGGTAAGGAGATCGGAAATATTCAAAAAAAAAGTCAGGGTATCTCCTCGCTCTCAGATAGGCACATATGGTGCATCAAAGAGGACGTCTACATGACCGTCGTATATGTAAGTCGGAAAATCAAATCCCCTTCAGGTAACGGTAAAGCTTCTTGTGCTCCTCAAGGAAAATGAATGTCGCAATCGTGTGCGGGCCCAATCGAATAAAACTGGGCACCCAACCGCGGAAAGCCCAAGCAAAGCCCTCCTTGCGAGTGATCTCGCGAAGGAGACCAACGATGTTGTGTCCGCCGGTCTCGGTATGAGAAGCGCTCATGACCCTAGTCTTGATCACGTCGACGGGGCTGCAGACCGTCGTGGCAACGAATCCCGCTGCGAAAGACGCGGTGAAGTGTGTACCGACATTGTCCTTCATGCCGAACTTCTCAAGGCACACGCGTTTGAAGAGATCGTAGGATACCAGCTGGGAGGATGTCATCAGGACGGCGCGTGTGGAGTTGGGCCACACGCCGCGGAAGAGACTAGAGAAACCCTCGGTGCGGGTCATCTGGACGAGGCCGTGAAAGGCATGGCGGTAATTGCGCCGTTGAGCGGGCGGGAGCGCGGCATCGGATTGCATGCGCACGTTGAGGACGTCGGCTGGGTTGCCTGCGATGCCTCCGAGGATACCAGATGTGCAAGCCATTCCAAGAAGGGTGAAGAAGCTAGGTGGTGCCGATGGCGAGGTAAATCGAGATTTGAGTTCCTCGTATATTCCAAAGCGAGTGGTAGAATATGTGAGTTGGCGCAAAAGAGCTGCCGAGAGCTATAACGAAAGAGATGGATGTGAGCGCAGTACTTTTTTTCGGCGTTTCCTTCAAAAGGTGGTAACGTACCCCATTATATAAACCAAAGAATCCATTATTCCGCAAGATATGCGCAAAAGTGCCCACCATCGTCGAGGGCGCACCAGGCCCCCGGGTCTGCAGACGGACCTATCAATTCGAAGTCTTAGTTCCTGAATCATGATGCGACAAAGGATAAGAGAGGTGTACCTTAACTGTAATTCCACGTATTAGCAGCAGTCCCACAGCAAAATATTCTAAAGTTAAGGGGAATAAGAGAAAGGCTCACCAAGATCCAGCGGATGTGTAACCGCAGCCGCAAAGCATGACGCAGAGCCACCAAACCAGAAGGGATAATGCACCTTCTTGACAGGTTTGGTGACCTGCTGCGGAGGATGTGAGATCTCCAACTTCGCGGTGCTTGCCATGATCAACAACAGCACGTTGACATGCGCGCAAGGATCGTGGAGTTGGAGTGGAGAGAAAGTTGGAGATTGCTGAGAATTTTAAGGTGCAGGACGGAGATAGATCAAGGCTCCGAGACTCTGCCGCTTCGGAGACGTCAGCGGGGTCCGCCAATCAGCGTCTCGGTTTATGCTTGCCAGCAGGCTCCACCTGCGGCGAGGCGGCGATGCGGCATTCTTCGGTAGAGCGCCGGTTATATGGTTCTGGCTCTGGTTCTGCATGTTTATGGGCTGGTCCGCTATGACGAAGGCAATACTTTTGTCGGTTACTTGTGCTGCGGCCGAGACGGCAATGCTGGTCGATGGCGACGAGTAGTCCAGTTTAAGCAGATTAGTAGCCGAAATCTTGTACAGTTGATTCAATATTATACACATATATACATAGGTAGATAGCTTCTGGTGAGCCTATCGTAGTTCAACACCCAACTGGTTGACAAGCTTCTGCCGCACGCCCTCGTGGAGATCATTGGTCTCCTCGTTTGTCAACGTGCGCTCCAAACTGCGGTAGTTGATCCGATAGCACAAGCTCTTGCGGCTAGTCTTGGGGTGGGTGAACTCGTCAATTAACTTCACATCCTCGACAAGGTCACCACCTATGCCGCGCACAATCTCCATGATGTCGTTCTCATGAACCGGCACCGCGCCGCCAGCTGCACTTCCGCCGCTGACAGCCGCGGAAGGAAGCCAAAACGCAACATCCTTGTAGCAAGCGGGGTACTTGGAGAACGGCTGGAAGCGCGTGATTTGGCCAGCCCTAAACTGCGAGAGGAACCGCTCGTCTCTCGACCAGAATAGCCGGATGTCGGGGATGTTGAAAAGAAGCATGGCGATGCGCTCCAGACCCAAGCCAAACGCCCATCCCACGCGGTTCGACACGTCGGAGTTGTTTAGGAGCTCCTGCTTAACCACGCCGCAACCCAAGATCTCGAGCCAGTCACCCTGCCAGAACACCTCAAGCTCCCACGATGGGCTGGTAAAGGGGAAATATGCCTCCACCCACCGGACCCTCAGAGGCTCTGTTTCAATTCCCTCCGATGCCGCAGCAGCCTTTTGCGCCTCGGTGAAAACCTTAATGACCATTCTCTCCAGTGATCTCTTGAGATGCGCGGCGATAGCTTCGACTTCCTCCTCGCTGTGATACTCGGCTTGGAGAGGGTTGCGCTGCTCATGAATGGTGGGGTTCGGGTCCTCAACTGGTACGTCATGGGTCGGGATGCTGTTAACGTCTTTCATGATCGCCGCGGCGGTCTGACTCGCGTGATCGAGTGGTTTGTCCACAGGGCGCTTCCATAGCATGGCGCCTTCCATCTGGTGGAACACCGGGTAGTGGCTGCGATCAATCGCATCTCTGCGGTAAACATCCGCAACAACGGTATATCCAACCTCCTCTGGACGCGTCGCCTCATTGCGGTTGATCTGTTGGAAGTATGCCTGCTGGTGGGCGCTCGTATGAGTCCGTAGAACCGTCTTGCTGTTCAGGTAGTACGTATCCGTGCGACTCCGGCCGGGATGGTCCGCGGGAAAACCGAGGACATCAAAATTCTGGGCGGTCGTCACAATAGGGTTTTTCTCAGAGTAGTTGCCGTAGATGGGACCAGGGAATTGGCTCTCGATGAGCTTGCGCGTGATTGCGAGCGGGTGGTTTTCATCGAGATACAGTCGGCGGTCGACGTGCGAGAGAATTGTATCGGGGGTGTTCGTCCAGTCATCAGTGGAGTACGTCTTGCCCTCTACTGTCAGGTCCTTTGGGAAAGCTGATGGGCTTGTTACTGTGGATTCGGGCTTGTTCGTTGTATCCTGTGTACTCCGTACAACTGTAGAGCTCCACTCTCTATGGCGGACCGAACGAGCATCTGAGAGACGGGACAGTGGGAGGCGGATGCTGCTTCGGGCTGAGACACTTGACCACCTTCCGCTTCCGAGGCGCAAGGCCCTGCTCGTAGCAAACAAACGCATGTCTTCCGGCGTTAATTGGGGCGTGCAAGAGACAGAGACGTCGGTTGATGGCTTGATGCGAAACAAATATTCCCTCGGCACGGATCAACTACCAGCCGGTAGGAAGTATATCGGAGTGTGCCCATCAACAGGAAAGGATAGTTACATAGTGAGTTGCTCTACTGTATTTATCTCATGTATCAACCGTAGGCGCATATGTACTGCATTATAGCCCGAAGAATCCTCTATCCTATAAGGTATCTGTCTATTTGGGCCATTCGCTGCGTATCCTGACCTAATGGTGACATAAACTAGAAAGCAAGAAGAAAGATAATACAAGAAAGAGAAGCCTGCTGATACTTAGTCGGTAGATAATCAGTAGTTAAGGTGAAATTAAATGAGAAGACACGCGCCAAGGCTGCAAATGAACCCTTCAAACCGCCAACTCCGTCCCATGCTAAATGAAGTTGCCCAAGTACGTTTTTGCGTTTATCAACGATCTTCCGGTTTCGACCGGCATAGACAAACGGAATGATTATGAGCGTTCGAAGATTAGAACCCATAACCGCCGCCGCCATACGGAGTAGCACCGTAGGGCGTCGTAGCATTAGCACCACCCCAAGCACTTGCGTTTCCGCCATTGGCATACGCTGTATAGCTGCCATCCTCGCGAGGCTCATAGGCGTCTGGGCTTTGAACACCCATCATATCTTCGTCGGCGATGCCGTTCTGATCAGCATTGCCCGAGAGAGCCGAGATGGCGGAGGCGAGTTTGCGCTGGAGAACGATGATTCCCTGCTGAATGATCATATCTGGGTCGAGGTTTCCAATGCTTTCAACGTCAATGTAGAAGTTGTTAGGTTGAGCGTCATAGTCAAACGGCTGGTCTGCGGGAGCTGCGTGTTCCCAGGCAGCATTTTGGGAGACGGGCCTTCATGGTGTTAGCAGACAGCTATGCATAGGGCCAGCATAAAGATGATAAAAAGGGCGACATACCATTCCTTGATCGGGTCCTCCTCGTACCAGTAATCCACGTGCCTGAGGTTATTATGCGGATCATACTCAAATCCGATCGCCGCAGTAGGTGCCCACTTCGAATGCTCCTTCGCAATGCCCTTCTTCGCGATACAAGTCATTTTAAGCTCCTGTCCGCGTCTCAACTTGCAAATAAGCGGGCCATTCCCCTCTGGGTCTGTGATAACCGGGTTTCCAACCCACTCATTCGCGCGCTCCCCGGCAATAACTAGATCCCGCGCATAAACACGCATGATCTCGTCGCTTGTGCAGCGCGCATGAAGGGAGAGTGTAACACTACACCGGGCGCAGTGGTCCTCGCACTCGCAGTCGCGCGTATACTCGACGTCCTGGTCGCAGTTCTTCGAGTCCAGCGGGATCAGGCCCAGTCTATGTGCAAGCATTTCATCGGGAAGGACAGAAGAGTTCTTTTCCACTTCGACGATGTCGATGGCCATTGTAGGGATTTCGGCGAGCATGACGCGGCGGAGGGAGTTGGCGAAGGCGAGGTCGACGGAGCTGAGTTTGAAGTCTACGCGGTAGGGTTCGGCCTGTTGCGGAGTTGGGTGAGGTTAGTTTTTCAAAACTTATTGCAAAGAGCAGACTCAGGGACGGGTGCAAGGTACGGTACTCACCTCGCGCACTGTGACCTGGGGCCCGGTGGGCTCGATGTCCATTTCATAGTCCATATTGTTGATGAGGCTGGGCCTCTGTATCAAAGAGAGTGATGATAAGCCAAAGCCAGGAACAGTCAGAGAATATACTAGGAGCAAGTTGTAACACTGCGTGAGTAGATCAACTGAGATGAGAGAGTGCGGGCGGCGATGCTCTGCCTGGCGAGTGAAGTCTGATGGGTCTGAATGAACCTCACGGGAAATTCCACGCTTTGCCTCATGGGGTAATTAGCATCAAAGTCCACCCACCCACGGGGTTGACTGGCCCAGTCAACAACAGAGAATATTTGTACTTCTATAAAGATTATTGGCAAATCTGAGTTGTACACTTTGCATGATTGCAAGGAGCAAGGAAGCATATGACTAAGTAATGTTAATAAAGTCTGAATGGGGTGTTCATTTATCTATCCTCGTATGGTCTACAGTCTACTTGAACGTTGAGATACTACGATTTACCTAAGCTGGTTCACCAATATTTCGTCTCTTTTTGCCTTCTTAGTCCAGATGTCTAGTGGATTTGAAATATCCAAAAGTCCGAAGAAGCAAAGCCTACTTAAGTAGGGATACGGACCAGACCAGACCAAATGGAGATGAAATAAATGTTACTTCATCAGCGAGCATCGAGCCATAATTTCTCGAACATGAGAAATATCCCAGACAAGAGAGTAGTATGCCACCCGATCACGGGGGCCTCGGGCGAAGATCGCGCGTGTATCCAAATATCCCATAATCTGACCCAAAAATCAAGATCGAGCGACATCAAGAACTTTTCCAACCATCCACAACAATGCCGCCAACCATTCCTGTAACTTCTATGGTGACGCGGTATCGCCGATCTATAGTTAACCGCATGAAACCAATGTCATGCAAAAAAAGCCACAAGCCGCCAACCGATTGTGCTGTGACAATAGGACCACTCGAACACCAGAATACACCGGACCAGAGCCAAAAACAGAAAGAAGGAAAGAGAAGAAGTCGCAAATTAAATATGATGTGGGGGTAGGTAATGCAAAGAAACCTTTTGAGATGGAGCATCATATCAAGTCGTAAAGGGACGGCCAGAGGCCCGTCCGAGGTCCAGCCCTAATTGAAAAGGTAGGGCCAGACTATCTCTTCATGGAACTTCGATTCAGCGCCTCTAGGAGCTCTGGGCGGCTCGCAAGAGCAGCGGCGGCCTGGGTATAATTTACCCACTGTCGCCTCCGCTTGTGCATTTCGGGCCACCGTTCCTCCTCGCGATCCACGCTGACCTCAAAGAACTGATATGAAGCTCTCGGTGCGTTGGACGTCAGCATTGTTGATGGGCGCATGTCTGTTATCGTCCCCAGATCCCGATGAACAGTGCATATTACCCCGGCTTCTTCCCAGGCTTCTCTGCAAGCCGCTTGTTGGGCACTTGCTTCGTCGGTCTCCCATCCGCCTTTCGGTAGTACCCAACCACCTCGGCCAACGGACTGAATCATCATCACCAGGCTTTTGTCTTTTGATAACGGGACGACGCCGGCCACTAGCCGTTCGCCTTTGGATCCGTACCCTAGAGAGTAGAGCAGGTCAGCGTGGCTCTATGACGGTATGTACAGAAGAGAAAGGCGGCGCGTTGCGCTGTCGGAATGACAACTCGGAATATGGGCAACTCACGTTGGTTTTTTCGTCCTACGCGGGACTCCATTGAACGAACCTGGTCCACCATGGTTGAACCAGCGAGGAAATTATGTAGAACTCCGTCTGAGGAACCTCGTAGAGAAAGTTATATGTCGTAAGAATCAAGTGATCGAAGGAATACAGCTTCGGTCGCACTTCGCGCAGAGGTAAAGATAATGAATGGAGGATTTCCGAAGCAAAGATGCAAAGATGGAGGGAAAAGTAACGTTCACAGGAATGACGCCACTATATATAGTATAGGAAGGTTCCAAAAAGAGAGAAACTTCAAAACTCTTGGTTTCCGGAGTAATGGGGGGCCAGCTGAGGTGGATAGGAGCTGACTGACAGCCGGTTCAGGGCTTCTCTCTTCTCCTGGTGAGGAATAATAAGGCGGCCGAGAAGCAATGAAATTTTTTTTTGGAAGAGGAAGACTGGAACGACTTGAGAAAAACTAGGTATACCCGTTCACTCCCGTGGCGGACGGGAACCTGGAGAAAGACTTGGAGATGGAAGTAGACATGTTCTTGGAGGAGATAGAATAGAAATAGGGGAGGGGATAGAAGAAGAGAAGAGAAACGGAGGGGAGGCCAGGAGACAGCTTGGGATAATGGGCGGCGGCGCGATCCGGAGTCAGGTCTATTCGGAGTCGGTCCCTATAAGCGGTATCGTATGTGTAATACGGTATTTGTCATACGAGGTTGATGTCCATTAATTCAACAAGCATGATGCTGATTTATTGTGAAGGATATTATTATGATCCTAGTCCTCTGGTGTCTTTAGCCATTGTTTCAGACGGTGGTTTACACTTTCTATTATAATTGACCACTTGCTGTCAGTCTCCTGCAGTCTCCTGTCAGCCCTCTAATGACATCACATACCAAATCAGATACGCAGAACGCAGACAAAGCATCACGACCATCATCCATGGTCCATCTCAGGAGTTCGTCTGCCCGCTTACAGTAGCAAGTAGTACTAGCAAAACGGCGGAAAAACAGCTGGGATCTTGGATCCGCACGTTTACAGATCTTTTGCTGCGTTGTCGTGACCCGATCCAATCGTGGCTGGAGCATCCCCAAGCCCTTTGTGACTTTCGAGCCGCTAATTAATCTTATGCGCATCCCCTGCTTTCCCTAGTCCAAGCCGTCTGCAGCTAGCGACAGCATAGATTGAGCAATACCAATGCTCTGATCGACCCCATGGTTCATTTATCCTCGTTGCCGTGGACATTTTTTGTAGCATCTGCAGCATGCCCCAGACATTGCCTGCATGATTGTTTGAAGGATGGGGCAGGTAGTCCATATTGACGTACCGTTATTATTTCCGGTCCGCTCGTTCGAGACAAAGAAACGCGACAGTTGGGTCGGGATTCGGAAAGCTCTCTTCCTGAATAATATCGTGTGCTCTGGGTTTGCCCTCTGCCCCGCGTTGATCGGCCATCAAATGATGACACAATAAAAGCTGATCCGAGAATCGAGTTTGGTAAGATGGAGCATGCAGGGTAGACTACGCTCGGACATGGCATGGACCCAATTTAATTTTACCTCAGAGGAGCTCCTGCAGTAAAAAGAAAAGAGGATGCTTTGTTAAGACAGCTTCTCCGCGATTTTCGAGAATTTAACTTTGATACCTGGCAACATGAGTCGTGAGTCGTGACTTGTGACTTGAAGCTCGCTGCTCGACCCTCGGAGTTGTGCTCCTGCTTCGTTGCTGCAGGACACGCGTTGACAGGGTTACGGGTACAGCCCAGCAATCGGTCTGTGACTTGGCATTGTCGGTACGCAGTAGTAAGAAGGGTCCCTGTACAGTAAGTAGGAACCTACAGACAGTGGACCAGACCCAGTAAAGCAAGCGCTTGCGCACGCCTTGATGAGTTTATAAATGCGGCCTGTCTTCCCAGCGTACCAGATGATTTCGGAATACTGTCGGGCATACCTAACCTCGGACTGTCGGACAAGAGAAAGATGGGAATTCGGTGCTGGTTCACTGCGGTCAACCCAATGATGCCGGTATGGCTGAGCCCCAAACCGCTTGGGTTACCGGATATCCACGTTTCATTTGTGTGTGGAATAATTATTCATTCGGAGTCTCACTCATTGTGGAACCGAACAAGGTCCGCAAATGCGCCGGAAGATATGGATTCGTACCTGGGTAACGCAGGCGGTTCAACTGGAAATGAACCCCATCAAATTGAGGGCAGGATGCCAGGATAAGAATAGATTAGCTCACGCGTGAATCACTTCTGGAGGCGATCGGCTGGATCAACAGATCTCCCCCTAGAAAGTCAAAGCTCGACGGTATGTATCATCAGCCCAGGGTCTGGGTCAAAGAGCACAAAGATCCCGACGTATAGCCCGCCAAATAAATTAAAGAAAGAGTCGAGCTGGTAGACCGGTAGACCGCGGAGTGCAAAGGGACGGTACCTTGAAAAATTCTGTCACAGGCTGTTTGTGTAAGTACAGTACGGTACGGACTGCCAAAGACCATCAAACTAGTGCTCTGTTAGTAGTTAGAGTAGTAGCTGGATGGATATCGTGATGCCAATAGTTAGAAGCTGCCCCATATATGCTGCACGTCAATGCTGGCATCGTGACCATCGTCAATCCTGGAGGTCGTCGTGGGCTTCAGTGGCAAGAAGGAATATCCAGATGACGCGCAGATTGGACCAGAAGAAACGGCCATCATACAACAAACGACAGGGGAGCGGGCCAATGTCTTCTAGAAGCATCATTATAGTACCCCGTATATACTTCAAGAAGTGCGAGGAGATAGCAGCGACCAATTATCTACTATCCTTCAACTTCTACTATATCAACAGTGCTGGCTGTGCAAGACAGCGGCATCAACTTGTTGAGTCTAGCCTAGCCTGAGAGTCGAGGACTTCAAACTGCCATCCACCGCATCGTCACGGCTTCGTCCACTTCCGCTGTTCTCCATCTCGATCAACCCTCGTCAAACCGGATATCATCCTCTTTTCTTCCTTTCCCGCCTTGAGCGCTGACAATTTTACTGTTCCAAATTCCCAGTCTGCAACTCGCTGTCCGTCATACAGCCTCACGCAACCACCACGCCATGGAGCAGGTTGACGCCGAACGAGCAAGGCAATTGTCGCTGTTCCGACCCCTCGGTGAGTAGCCAGTCACAACAGTCTGCCCTTCCCCGTGCAATGGCCATTGGTTCTTGTTTCTTTCCTCCTGCTTCTCTCCCAATCGCCTCAGCTTCATCTACCCTTCACGATGTATGGGGCATGCCCCTCCATGATCCTGTCAGTGATCACACTGTCACTGCGCGACGCCTGATTATCCTGGTCGTTTTCTTCTTGATTCATCCGTTGATTTTCGTCTTCGCCTCCCCTGCCCAATCCAGCCCATCCTGTTAAATCATTGACCACTCGCCGTGACTAAGATGATGGATCCTCTGCGATCATCTTCGTCGCCCGCATCGCTCTGACCAATTCATCACCTCAGGTTACCAACGCAACTCGTGCGGATACTGTAAATCAGATAACGGAAGTCAGTCGACGTAGCCCCACCTGACAGCTGCGGACTGGATTGCTAAAACGCATCCCCTCGTAGGTGCTTCTTACTACGCTAGCTCCGTCTCGGTTCGTCCAGGTCATTATGAAGAACTCGTCAATAGGGGATGGAGAAGGTCAGGCAGTATTCCGTGGCAAACATGCAATCTTCTGACCTTCGTCTAGGTCCGGCACCCTGTACTACAAGCAGAACCTGCAGCGGTCATGCTGTCCTCACTACACCATGAGGTGCGTTTCTGGTGCCCTGCCAGCTTCTTCTGAAGGTGCTGATTGATCCAGGCTTGAGGCCTCGGCCTACAAACCAAGGAGAGACCAAAGAAAGGCGATCAACCGCTGGAACAAGTTTGTTCTGGGTCCGGAATACATTCGCAGAGCTGCGTACCTCTGCCCGAAGACCAGAGGGTGAGCAGTCTTCCTCGGTTTCTGAAACTTTGTACTGTGCGCTGACAAGCTTGCTAGGGAGAAGAAGCATCGAAAATGCACCTTTGATGTTGTCGATGCCGTCCACGAGGTCGAATATAGCAATGTCAAGCGGCCAATTGACCCGAAGACGAAGAGGCCATTGGAACCGGCGCATCGGTTTGAGATCAACATAGAAGGCGATACTGTCTCCCAGGCGAAGTATGAGAGAATATCAAACTATCAAACATATACTTACATCATCTAGATTTGATCTATTCCGCAAGTACCAGACTAAGGTCCACAAGGAGGATCTCTCTAAGTGGCAAACGAAAGATTTCAAGCGTTTCCTCTGTTCGGGACTGAAGCGGAGCGAACCCAATGAACGAGATGCACAGCGCAGACTAGGGTCGTGGCATCAGTGCTATCGGCTTGACGGGAGGCTCATCGCCGTCGCTGTCTTGGATCTGATGCCTAACGGGGTCAGCTCGGTTTACATCTTGTGAGCTTTCTCAATGCGAATGCGTACGGCCAACAGCTAACAGGCAAAGCTACGACCCGGACTACGAGCATTGGGAAATTGGCAAACTGAGCGCGATGAGGGAGATAGCCCTCGCAATCGAAGAAGGCTATAAATACTACTATATGGGTTAGTTTCACTTGCTCGGTTAATGGACCCAATGCCTTGTGCCTTTTCTAACAACGCTACCAGGTTACTACATCCACTCATGCCAAAAAATGCGCTACAAGGGCACTTTCCGACCTCAACACATTCTCGGTGCGCTGCCTTCAAACCCACCCCCAAATTCAATCGACATTAACCTCAACAGACCCCGAATCCCACACCTGGGATCCTCTTGACGGCGAGCTAGCCACAAAGCTCAACACCCGACCTTATGTATCTTTTTCGCGAGACCGCGCCACCAACACCGACTCCGGAACTGAAGCAAGCACAGCCGGTGGCGCAGAGGCCGAAGCCGAAGCCGAGATCAACGACGAGGAAGTCTCCCTCTTTGCGCTGAAAATGCCGGGAGTCCTTACAGTCGACGAAGTTAAGAAGTTGGATCTGGGGAGCTGGCTATTGCTCGTTCATGGGTCGTTTGTACATATGAGTGTGAGTATTACTGCCCCTATGTTATTACCTTTTGTTGTTTCGTCAACAGTGTCCGCATATTCCTTATGTGTATGGACTGACATCGAATAGGACTTGGTCGGATGGGAAACGATGCCTATAGATGAGCCGCAGTCTATCAAGGGGATTGTCGCCGAATTGGCCGCGACATTGGGACCGGCTGTCGTCAAGGATAGCGCGGTGGTGTTGTTTGACTGAATTGAAGCTGGCCATATTTTACGGTATCGAATTTATCTACAAGTATTTAGAAGAGGTTGTCGCACATTGATGGATGAAAGAGGTGAAGATTTAAGATATTAAGCCAAATATTGATTCATGCATGATATGTCTAGTCCTGATTTGAACGGCCACAAATGCAACACATTAATTACGTCGCCATCGAACAGTTTGCCAATAAATCATCCCAGCCGAACGCCTCGCAATGAGCTGTTTGAGGAAGAAGAAAATAAACGGAACCGAAGCCGAAAACAGCGATACATGAACACGATTTAGACAAATAGCAAACTCCGAACCCAAGCGCTAAAATGCAGTTGACCCAGGCGTAAAGCAAAGAAGCAGCGAAGCAACGAAGCAACGAAGCGGCCAGAAAAGACGTTCAGACCATCAGCTCAACAGGCGGCCGAGCAGTCTTGAATGGTGGCGTCTGCTTCGTGGGCATATCAATCGGGCTCATCTCAACATCCATGTCATCCGGGTCGGCGCTTGTATCTTCAACCATGACAGCAGGGAGATTTGGGCTGCTGCCGTGTTCCTCGGGGTTGTAGATTAGCGTGCTGCTCCTGCTCCGCTGCTGAGACAACGGCCAGCTCCCTTGTCTTTTGTCAGACGAAAGAGACATTGGCGTATCCGGGTCAGTCTGCATCTGCTGGGCTGGCGCGGTAGAGGTAGCGTAGACATTGCTGCCAAAGGCAGCAGACCCGGAACCCTCCGTCTGCAGCTGAGCAAGTGCCTGAGCAAGATCGCTGGCGTGAACCTCCTTGTTAGGCGGATCTTCCGTGCGCATCACCCACCCGTGCGGTGGGGATGGCGGCGGGCTGATAAAGAACAGCTTATCGACCTGCGGCGCTTCGAGGAGCTTATGCTTGATTCCGCCTGCGTCGTTGGTTTCAAGAAGCGGCGTTGGCTCGCCAAAGTAGATCTTTGTGACGGCGCGGTTCAGCAGGCTTTCGCGGTCCAGATGCTTGCGGACGCGGATGGCGTCGTCCTCGTTGTGGAAGGAGGCGACGATGCGGCGGAAGGAGGGGAGCGGAGAGAAGGAGTTTAGCGGTGCGATGGATTCGATGAGTTCGCGAATGGCGGCGAGAGAGGATGGTTGGAAGAGGTGGAGGTCGTTAAGGTCCGTGATTAGGAGGGTGTTTGTTGGAGGGGAGGGTTGGGTGAGTGCTGGGAGGTTGGAGAGGTCGATTGACAGTGAGGGTTTGTGTGTAGAAGAGCGCGAGGCGCGGCGCGCTGAGATGGAGGGCGACGAGGGCGCCGATTGCGGTGATAGTGTGCCCATCATTGTGATTGTAGTTGTGTTGGTGTTGATAACGAGTAGGGGAGAGAGAGGTGGTTCAGGGATGAGGTTGCGGTGAGGTTGTAGAAAGAAGGAGATGGAGAGCGGAGGAGAAGGTTAAGTAGGTGGATGGTGGTGGTCGCCACAAGAAAATGGCGATAGAAATGGCTTTTGGATAAAAGGCCTTTGAACTGAGTCTGCGGATTTTATTGAACCAGATGAATTAGATAGACGCTTCTTATAAGTAGAATCCGGATTGATCACTGTCCTTCCGTGTTCGACGTTTGAGGCGCAGCAGCACGCTCCGGATGGGTTATCTCCCACCTCTTGCACTGCCCTCTCTTCTTGGCCTGTGGTACTCCGGAGTAGATTCTGGATTCTACCTCGTCTCCACGGTCTTTTCCAGGTCGCATGTGGTTCCTGAAGATCCAGTCTGGCTGCTAGTATCTTTCGCCACGGGGTTGCTAATTGCCACTCTATACTCCGTACAGAGTAGAGCCAGACTCAACAATTCTTTCCACGGTCTATCATCGGACAAATCATGTGTCTCAAGTAATAATGGCAGTGAAGGCAACGCCTCTCTCAAGTCTTAGACATATTTGCTGGAAATTGACATATGCGGCATGCCTAGCTGGCTGGCTGACTCTGCCCTGCCTGTTTCTGTATACATGCTCGGTCCTCACTCCGCAGACAGCCGCAAAGCCGGCAGCCGTACAGTTATAGCATAGGCAGCATCATAACGGATACTATTTTATGCTCCTAAGCCTCTATCCCGAATCCTGACACAGCTTCACAGTACCCTTGCTGACGACGTGCTCCATCGACACTCCGCCTGCGCAGAAACAAACGCGCGTAGGCGATCCGCAAAGTGTGGCTGATGCCCTGCCATCGAATTGTTGAGACAACGCTACCAGCTTCACTAGCATCACTCGTCAGGCTGCTTAATTCCTTGTGGCTAAGCTTGGACGTATACAGCGCCAAGCTCTTATAGACTTTCCATCCTGCATGCGGATAGCAGTCCGCCCGATGAGAACCGGTTGCCACCAGAATGGTGCGTATTTCTACAGGTCACGGGACCGCCAATGCCTCTCTCGGCATCACTCCACCACAACTCTTCCACTCACCTCTACGCTACGTGAATCATACCGAAGGCAAAGGTTCAACTGCGACCTCGTCACTCGGCCTCGTCGTTTCTCAATGCCACACCACACTATTGAAGATGCGGCCTTGGCCCAATTTGGCCTCGCCTAGCCTCCAGTCCCGCGGGTCTTGACATAGCCACTCCGCACGTTCGCGGAGCACCCTCCGCGCAACATGGTGCCCTTGCCTTCCTATTCATTTCAAATCATACGGGCTGCGGCGGAGGGCTCGGAGAAAGCGCCTCAGGGTTCATGCATATTCGCGCGGCTTACATCCGCATCGGACTCTGGGTTAAGCCTTAAGCACATCCAGTCCGCGCTTACGGCTGGGTGCTCTAAGCCTATAAGGCTCCAATTCACGCCATGTGCTAACGCCGTATTTTGCGGCTGCACCTGCAACAGACGAAGCTAGGGAATATGAATAGGGCGCAAGAACCTTCTTTATACGGAAGAAGCTGCCTCGTCTACCCGTAGCTCGGTATAGTCTTGATCGCCTTGCCGAACTCTGTGACCAGGCGGGCCGCCTTGTCAGCCGCTTCTATGGGCTGAGCTTATCGTTGGGATTATTCTGTGATGTTGATAACCTGGTGATCAGGTTCTTGTCCACCCCGCCGTGCTGCGGCTCTCTTCCCAAGGTTGACAACAGGATTCCTGGCGCAGTGACACTTTCCGCGAGATACTTGTACAGCCTTACGGGATCCTGGAGTCTTGCTCTTCCGATGTCTTGACCCGCTTAATCATCCGTAGGTGTACCTCTATTCTTGCACTGCTCTTACTTTCCTCACGTACGTTAACCAACGCCATACAGTTCAGCTTGACTTACCTACATGTAACGGGCATCTTTGAGATTGCTTTTTGTCCTTTTCTCCGCAGATGAATTAACAATGGAGCATCTTCTGACATTGCTGAATTCTCACGTGGGCATATTTCAGGATAGGGTCAAGAGCATGCATTCACAGGCCGGGTCTCGCATCTCACTATTGAAAGTAGAATAAGAACTTTGCTCGAGCCGCGTCCTCTCATTGATTGTAATCAAAATACACATCGCAATATCTCCATTGAGTCCATTCTGCTCTGTATATTATTGCCTATAGTTCGGTGGGATGTTTTTCCTCGGCCCGGTCAGGTGACGTCGGAGCTTTCAGATTTTCTACAATGATGCCGAGTGTCTCTTCAGCATCACATCCTCGCCTTCATCTTCAGTCGAATTATATCCTCTAATCCTCATCCACTCTTCACAATGTTCAAGCGGACTCTTCTCAGACAAGCTCAGGCCTCCCGGGCTCTGCTCTCTGTTCGCTCCACCTCCACAGCACCTCTGGCCGTCCGTCAGACATCACAGCTCCAACCACAGCTCCTCCGCCCCTTCGCTCGTTATCCTACCGCTCGGTGCTACTCCACGGAGAACAAGACAGAAAATGGCGAACAGAAGGAGAACGGTGCCGAGTCATCGGAAGCTACCGAGGACCCGTGTGTCAAAGAGCTAGAGGAGAAGAAGAAAGAGGTCGTGGAGCTCAAGGTGATTCACACTTTAACCGCTTTATGCTCTACTTGATTGCTTCAAGACCTCAAACTAACTCCTCGAAGGACAAATACGTCCGATCCGTCGCAGATTTTCTCAACCTCCAGGAGCGCACCAAGCGAGACATGGAGAACGCCCGCAACTTCGCCATTCAGAAGTTTGCCGTCGACCTCCTGGAGAGCATTGACAACTTCGATCGCGCCCTTCTAGCCGTTCCCAAGGACAAGCTTGGCGCCACCAAGACCGAAGAGAACAAGGACCTCTTGGATCTCGTCGATGGTCTGAAGATGACCCAGAACATCCTTTTAAACACCCTCCAGAAGCACGGCCTGCAACGATTCGACCCTGACGAGCCTACCGAGGATGGCAAGCCCCAGAAGTTCGACCCTAAGATCCACGAGGCGACCTTCATGACTAAGGTCGAAGGCAAGGAGAACGGCGAGATCATGTACACCCAGAGCAAGGGTTTCACGTTGAACGGCCGTGTCCTTAGAGTGAGTTCTACGCCTGTTGACCGAGAATTCGGAAACTAATACACTCTTGTTTAGGCTGCCAAGGTCGGTGTCGTCAAGAACGACTAAACGCCACGCCACATTCAACCTATACCTACTTCCTCTGTACACTATATAAAATACACCCACGCGCCATGAAAGCTCTGGTCTTGCCTTATCGCATTCACGGCGTTGGATCTCAAACTCAAACACTACCTTTATGCTCCCTGGATGGTCCTTTATTCTGTCTATGAACGCATATGTATGATACACCTTCTTGTACGACTGGGGGCGTCTGGACTGTCTCCCTTTCGATGGCATTTTTTTCATCTAGATTCCTCATCACGGCGTTATGTTTTACTCTCACCTCCCACCTCATGTATACTACCTCTAATTTTTGACCGAAGACTGCATCCGTCTGTCTTTCTTCATCTTTCTTATCTCTCGGAATTTGTTGGACATTATCGGCAGCATGGTATGGCTCTGGCATAAAATGATCATATTGCGGTCTATTGGGTTTCCAAGTTCTGGACTATCTTGGCCGAGTCCCGTATAGGTCAAACTCAGGGCAGCGAGACACATGAGCTCTTATTTCTCTCACTCGGCTCAGCTTCGCTGTGCAGTTTCACATGGTTCGTCTACTTATTCCTACCCCGCCTGCGTAAAAACATTTCGTATTCGGCGAGGCATCCATAATCCATAGTCAAGAGAGGATGCATAAGCGAAAGGAGGGATCGCACTCTACCCAATATTCATAGCTCGAATTGAGTGACAGAAATTCGGGATCTTGTTCGCAGTTAGCTACATCCTCGTATGCAGATGTTGAGATCCGGACCAGAGGCTAGACCTATGCAATGTATGCTAATCTTCCTTCAAAAGCGGAGTGGAGTTGGTAGGGCTCTCTGCATAATCATTAGGCCAGGGTATCTAGGTACCTTGAATACCTTCCCTTTATAGGCTTTAGACCTCAGGAATCGAACTCGTTCTCGATTAGCTTTGCCCACTAAGAGTACAGTTATAGATATGAAGCAAGCGTCTAATCATGGATGCCTCTCGTATAAACTAGCAGGTAAAAAAATGGATGAGGAAAACTAAGAACCAAACGATATAAATTCAATAAGATATAGAATATAAAAGCCATGCCTTGCCCTGTCGTAGCCTTATACTAGCCTTAAATAGCCCTCCGCAAGTCACCGGACACCGTACCGACACCGTAACGGACCAAGCCTATATGCAAGGAAAAGCAGAAACAGAAACCAATAATCATGAAGGAAGGGAAAGGAACAGGGGAACGAGAAACCAAGAAACGTTGATATTAGCAGGATACACCACTGCCATTGGATGGATCCCGAACGACCAAGCAAGGTTATTGGATTGATCAAATTCAACCCAAACGAATCCCACGCATCACTCCGCAGCAGAAACGCTATATAGTGATCATAAACTGCACGAGACAAAAGTAAGCGGGAGGAAATGACAGGGTAGAAGGGAGATCGATGAGATATATGAGACGGGATAAAAGAGTCCTAGAACCGTTGCCGCAGTCTATCGCTTGCTTTTACCTGCCTTCTCGCCTTGTTCGCCGTGAAAGTAAACCGACCAATAATGGTAAGAGAGAGAAAGGGTTAAAGGAAGCGATGACGGGATAGATGGAGGAGGGTTGTACACGCCCTATCCGCAGGCCGCGCCGGCTGAACCGGCATGTGCCACGGCCGGCAACAGCTTGTGGGTGGGGTGGGTTGTGTGAGACGGAGTATGTATATGAGTGGGAATATGTCCGGACGAAAGTGCGTATACATATGTAAGGAGTCGAACGCTGTCCACCCAACCATGTGCTAGCAGCAGACGCCAGATGAAGACCACTGATAACGCCGGACACCGATGTATGCAGAATGATAGAGGCGGAGAGAGAAGTATACGAGAAGAGATAGAGTGGAAGTGAGGAATAGAGGGAAGGGTTGTGAGAGGGGAAAGGACATCATGCCCCATCAATCGTATCTCCGTCATCAGACCCATCGGCAAGCAGCGTGCCAGAAGATGGCAGCTTGCGACCGGCCCCGTATACCATCTCCATGAGTTTTGCCTTCTGTTTCTCCCTTACAGAGCGGAGATAATCGTACGTCCCCTCCAGGCCCTTGATCTGACCATCTATCACAGCTTCAACGGGACCAAGTGTTCGACCACCACTGCCCCCCGAGTCCACGGCGCCCGCGAAGCTAACGGAGTCGTTGCGCCTTACGAGAGGGCTAACGAGTTTCCGGCGCAGTGTTTCAAGGTTTACTTTCAATGTCAAAAGACGCCCGCGATGATCCATGAGGAGGTGCTTGTTTGCGACGGTGCGGCTACGGACATTCGCTAATAGCCGCTTGTTCTTCTCATACTTTCTCACCACCGCGGCATCTGGCCCGAGGACACGGGTCCAGAGAGAACTGAGCATTTCACCCTCGGCGCGCTCCTGCGCATCGGACTCGCGGACAACTGTGCGCTGAAGATTGAGGAACTGCCGATCGATGGACTCAAATAGCGCAAATAGCGCCGTTGAGTGCGTCAACTCGCTGTTTATTGATTCTTCAAGGACGGAAAGAAACTCTGTGAAGGTGCGCGTGAGTGTCGCGCGAGTGCGCTGGGCTGAAGTTTGCCCAAATATGGCAGTCACAATAGTGCCAAACGTCGTTGGGGTTGTGGTGAGCTCAGTGGTGCCATCGCCGCTTGACCTTGCGACTCTTTCGAGTGTGCCGAGTCGCGATAGGAGGTCTTGCACATTATCCAAGACGATAGACGGTAAACTACTAGGCGGTTGCGACGATAAGGTCTCTAGCTCGCGCTTGGCCCAATCCATGACCAGGAGGATCGAGTCGACGTCCGAGTCGACGTTGGCAAAGAAGCGCGTCAACTCTAATGAGAGCGACTTGAGCGACTCCGACAACTCGTCGAGTTGGCGTACAATGATGGGTGCGCTGGTCATATTTGTCCCGCGCACCGACTCGCTGAGGTCCCAGACGGCCACACCGGTCTCTTGTAACGTTCCGATCTGCTGCACGCCATTCTCGGAGTAGTATATAAGCGGTTCGAATGAGCGCGCAAAGCCTGACAGCTTCACTAGGTCTGGGATTGCCGACGGCATGCTCGGCATGAACAGCGTGCGCAAGAACGCGATGGACACCAGGGCTATGAAGACGGACAGGGTGGTGTTGGACTTGGAGCTAGTGATGTAATCGACCTTGGATCGCAAGTAAGTAAAGAATGCGACAAACGGTTCTCGATGTTGAACTTCGGCGCGTACAGCGAACCTGATATCTTTGATAGAGATTCAGGCGTTAGTATATCCCGCGCCAGCAAGCTGGACAGGGTCGTCAAACCGCGGAAGACCTACAATTACTTATGTTATTATCGGGCTTGAAGTCCACAGTCTCAACGTCAGATATGATGGGTCGCATAGGCATCCGCACTGGACTGGGCGACCGGCCCTTCAATGGTGAATCTGTCTCTGGAGGTAACGGCACCTTGGCGGCGACGATAGCGTCCACAGTTTCGGTGGAAAGGGCGCGGCGGCTTGCCATGGGAGCCTCTGGCGCATCTTCATACTGCGGACTGGCTTCCCGCGACTGCGTTGGACTAACTCCCACGGTTGGTCTCAGCCCGAACCGCTCGTGGTCAATCTTGCGCGTGTAGGGCTGGTGTCTATACCACCCACTATTTGGGACATCATCATACCTTCTTCCAAAGCCGGGCGGAGACCAGCGTTCATCAACGGGTGTCGTGTCCTCCTCTTCGCAATCCGATTCCTCTGACCTAAAACCCGAGTGTTGTGATGGGAGACCGAATATCGGTGAACGGTGGCGATTGCTTGTATTCTCAAAGTCCTCGAGCGATGCATCCATTGATGGATGGTCATCGAAAAAGTTATCTAGCTCGTCCACCATGATGGACGGCGTCGCGCGCACGAGATCCTGAAGTTGTACGGCCACTCTCGATGCTATGGTTCCCCAGACGTCTTCAATAAACCGCCGGATATGGTGGTTCAAGAAGGGAGGGGGAGGATGTTCGCAAGGGCGCTAACGTATAGATTGCTGGACTAGCAAATGGAGGTGGGGGAGGTGCAGAAGAGTCGAGTCCGCCAGGACAAAGCAGCGGGGAAGCGATAAGGAGAAAGAACACAATAGCAGGCTTGATAGAAGCAGCTGCAAAGACAACGCAGGTGTTGAAGAATAATGCGACTGGCGGGAGAGACCTTGATTGATGCCTGAGGACTAGCAAGCAGGGCTGACAAGTCACGGCGCACGAATACCGGAAGGGAGAGGAGTTACAACGATTTGCATTGAACGGTATATAGATAGAAACTGGGAATCCTTCTCATCGGAAGTGTTTCAAGACTGTAGACCACGTTAGTGGTGCAGGAAAGGCACCGATACTTCCAGCCTGGATGCCTATGTTTCATCCGATGTCCCAAGGTAAGGATAATCAACGAGGTCCAGGAAAACGAGATGCTTGCTAGCCCCTCGCATGCGCCCTGAATCGGTATTCTTCTGTCTTGCTTGACTTTGCCTCGACCGGGTTCAGCAGTCGAGGTGCTGGGGAATTTATGAGGGGGCGCAGGAGAGGGAGGCTGGGCCAATAACGCGATGCACGAGCGGTCATGTGCTGGCCTCAACCTCTCCAAGTCCATCGAGCCGGTCTGCTCCGGGTGCTGTCGATGGCTTTCGAGGTCCCCAACTATGTCAGATGCACGAATCAAACGTCTCGAGGTGGTCTTAGGCCGTTTCCTGGAGTCGGCAGGAGTCATGCCTTGGGAACTCCTTTCATCCCAGGCTTCCTAGCCAATCATCCCATCATGCTACTATGGCATTCTTGGAGTAGATCGTCAAGCGCAAGGCATATTATTGGGCAGCAAGAAAGACCCAAAGAAGTAAAGTTGTTGTCGTCAGTTTGAAGGTTGCACCTTTGTCTGAGGTCTGCGGTCTGTAGATCAAAAGTATGCAAACCGATAAGCCGTCTTATCATGAGGGTCTTCAGCAGAGTCCAGAGAACAGCTCGGCCTGACTCGTCTGCTGGTCACCCCAGCTAGTTTGGTCACGTGACCTAACTTTATAGCTTACCCAAGCTTACCTTTAAATTTTACTTATAACTTTGGTTATAATTTAAATATAATAGCTACTAATATAAAGCCTTATATATATTACTTTTTAAGTAATATAAATATTAATAATTTTATTAAAACTTTATATTAAACTTTTTTTTAACTTTTTTTTACTTTTTTTTACCTTTTTTATTAATAACACTTCCGCCTATTATATTAACTATTAAATTAATAATAAGAATTACTTAAAAACTACTTTATAACCTATTTTTATAGCTAATTTAAGCCTAGGCTATTTTTAAAAAATACATGTAAATTTTAAATAATAAAGTGGTTTTTTTAAAGTTAAAGCTAAAGGTAAGTAAGGCTATTATTATTAAAAAGTAAAAGCTAAAAGTATTTTTAAATTACTTTTTAATTTTTACTTTTTAACTTTTTTTAACCTTACATGCATCCTTAGAAAGTACTTTAAAATTAATTATTTATAAAATAATAAAATAACCTACCTTTTTTTAAGAAAGCTTTACTACCGGGTTAAAGGCTGCCTTAATAAAATAAGTTTTTTTAAATATTTATAAAAAGTACTTTTTAACTAGTTTAAATAAAATTTAATATTACTAATAGCCTTTATAGCTATTATGCTAGTAAGTATTTTATTATTTACCTTTTTACCTAGGTTTTTAAAAATAAAAAGGACGTTAGGGGCCGCCTAAAGGTTAGTAAAATTAAAAAGGTTAAGGGTAAGTTTAGTTATTACTTATAAAAAGTACTTTTTAACTAGTTTTATAAATTTTTATTAATTTATTATTAATAATTAAAAGGCGTGCTAGGTTATAAAGCTAGTTATTTTATTTTAGCTTTTATTTAAGTAAAATAAAAATATAAATAAGCTATATTTTTTTATTAAAAATACTTTTTAACTAGTTTTAGTATAACCCTATTATTATAAAAAAAATAATAAAAAAAAAGGGCTATAAAATTTTTTATAATATTTATAAGTTAAAAAAGGTGCTAGCTAGTAAGTTTTCCTACTTTATTAACTTTAAAAAGTACTTTTTAACTAGTTTTAAAATACTACTTATAAAAGTAAATTAAGGATTATAATTACTTTAAGCTTTTTAAAAAGCTTAATACTACTAGCCAGGATAATAAAAATAAAAAAAAAAAGTAAAAAAAAAAAAAAAGGCTATTAATACTACTACTATAAAAACTACTTTTTAAATAGTTTTTTTTATACCCCCTTTTATTTTTTTTTTTAATTTAATAGGGCGCCTACGGGTATATTTTATATTTTTTACCTTTTTTTTAGCAAGGTACATATAGCGTTAACTACTTTAAAAGTAATTTTTTAGTTTCTAGTTTTTTTTTATATATAATAAGCTATAATTAAATACCCTAAACTATAATAAACTTTATTTTTTTATAATTAAGTTTAAACTAGCTTTAATAGCTCCTAAATTAGTTTTATTTTTAGGTATAGGCTTGTTAAAAACTAGTTATTTTTAAAAAAAGTAAAAAAGTAACTATTATTTTTTTAAATTTAAAGTACTTTTAATTAGGGCTAAACTAGTTTAGTTTAAGGTTATAAAAAAAATTAATAAAAGTAAGATTTAAATTAAGCATATAACTTACTATATAAAATACCCTTGGATTATTAGGCTTAATTACTTTAAAAATACTTTTAGTATTACTAAGTGGCTAAAAAATTTTAAAAAATTTATTTACTTATTTTTAATTAAAAACTTATTTTTAAATTTTTATTATTATATTATGCTTGCTAGGCTAAAAAATATATTTTAAGCTTACTTATTTTTTACTTATTTTATATATTTTACTTAATAAAAGTAGTTTATTAGCAGCCTAAAATAATTTATTTTTTATATGCATGTTATACTAAAGGTCTTGGTTAATAAATATATATATTCCTGTAATATTTATACTTTAACTAGCTAGTATATTAAAACTTAATTATTATAGTATAAAATTATATTAATATGCTATTAAAGCCAAGCAAATAATAAAATTTTATTTTTAAATAAGTAACTAAAGTACTTTTAAAAATATTTAAACTAATTTAAAACTAGTTTTAATTACTAAAATTATTAACCTTTTTTTTAATATATTTAATAACTTTGGTAAATATAGCAGGCCCCTTAATTATTTTATTATAAAAATATTATTTTAACTAGGCTAGCTTTTTAAGATTAATTTTAATTTGACCCCTAACTCTTAATCTTTGGCCCTTTATATAAGTGGTAATAAAAAAGTCTTAAAAAATATTAAAAAATTTAAAATAATTAGTAAGTACTTAAAAACTAGTTTTCTAGTAAACTTATAATATTAATATATATTTTTAAATAGGCGTAGTAGTAGAAGCACTAAAATAATATTAGTATTAAAAAAATCTAGCCCTAGGGTAAAGCAGGCTTTATTAACTTATATAATATATTAATAGGTAAGTATAGTAAAATTAGCCCTAAAAAATTATTAATACTAAAGTAGTTCTCCCCGTAAGTAAAGTAGTTTTTAGGGTATATTAAAATATATAAAGCATGTTATTTACAGGGTGTGGCTAAAGTTATACTAAAGTATTATTAATATAAAACTAGTTTTTATATAAAATAAAGTATTTTACTTTTTTATATAGTGTAATTAAGACTAAAAGCCCCTAGCATGTATAAATTTAAAAAAACTTAACTTAAATAAGATTTTATTAAAACTATTTTTTATTTTTTATAACTTTTCCCACTTTATTATATTAAAAGCCTTGCATTTTTGGCATATTAAAAAGGTTAAAAATAGTTTTAAAGTAGTTTTAAAGTAGTTTTAATATATATATAATTTTTTTATATATACTTAAAATATTATTTATACATGTTATTTATGCGGTATTTATGCTAAGTTTTATAAAAAACTTTTATATAATATTAATTTATATTACGCTAATTAAGCTACCGGGAGCTGCCTTAAAATTAATAATTAAAAATAATTTTTATAATAAATAAAGTAGTTTTAATTTTATAATTATATTAAGTAGTAACTTTTAAGTGCTTAAAAAGTAAGACTTATAATAGCTTTGCTTAATAGTATTAATATTTTCCTAGATTTACTTATAATAATTAGGCAGAATTTAAAAACAGGCTTAGTTAAAACTAGTAGTAATAATTAAATAAGCTTTATATTTAGCCTAATTATAAATAAAGGTATTTTTATATATTAATTAAAGTTAGAACTAGTTCCAAAGTACTTTAAAAAATAAAAAAACATACTTTAAAGTAGTTTATAAAAATTAAAATAATTTTTTAAAGTTTTAGTAATAAGCAAGCTTTTTATATAATAACTAATAAATATATAATGCTCCTCCCAAGGGCAAAGCTTTTAAATAATTTAAAAAAAGTAAATATAATATATAATAAAAATATTTTTTAATTATTATATTTAAATATAACTATAAAAATCTTTTTCCTAAAGGTATTAGCCTAATTTTAAAACTAGTTTAGCCTAAGGTAAAAGTAGTTTTATATAAAGCTTACTAGCCATTTACTTTGTATATATATTTACTATAATACCCTTAATATTAATATTATAAAAATAAAAAAACTAGCTAAAAAACCCCTGCATGGAAGTAATAAGGCTAAAAACCTTTTTAAAAAGTAAAAAATATTTATTTATAGTTTTAATATTAATAAAAACATATAATAATATAAAAACTAAAAGTAATTAGTAACTAGTTCTAAAAAAAAGGCAGGATATAGGTAAGTAAAGTACTTAAAAAATACTTTTTAACTTACTTTTATTATGCTTTAGCAGGAATATAATAAAAATAATTTTATTAAAGGCACCCTTAACATGCTTATAAAATATATTAACTTTAAAAAAGTTTAGCAAGGCTAAAAGCTTAATTTATTTATTAAATATATAAATAACTATAATAATATTTTTATAGGTAACAAGCCTTTAGTAATAATACTTTTTAAGTAATTAGTAACTAGTTTTTAGGGTATAAAATAGGCTAAATATTTTAAAATCTAGCTTAATTAAAAGCTAGAACTATATACTAGCTATTTCCCAGCCTTTAAAATAAAATAAAGCCCTTTTTTTTATAATAATAGTAAAAAAATAATCTTAATTTACAAAGCTATTATAAATTTAAAATAATATTTAGCTATTATATTATTAATAAAAGTCCTAAAGGGCTAAACTTTTTAAAAATTAATTTAAAAGTAATTTAGTATTAAATAAAACTACTTATAAAGTAGTTTACATACCTATTATAAGGTTAGGATCTTGCATCTTATAAATAAGCTTAATAACCTTATTAAAAATAGCTTTTAAAGGTTAATTTAGTAAAAAGGGAAAATAAATATACACACCTTAAAAAACTACTATAATAAAAAAATATCCTAACTAGTTTAAAAAAATAAAAATATTAAATATAACCTTATACTTAATTTTTTTAAGTTTTTTTTTTTTTTATAGGTGGCTTTGGCCTAAATAAAGTAGTTAATAAGTAATTTTAAGGTTTTAAAAAAAATACTTGTAAAACTAGTTTTATTTTTAAAAAACTAGTTTTAATCCTATATACCACACTTTTTTTTTAACTAGTAATAAGCTTAACTATATTATATTTTTTAAAATTAGCTAGGGCTAAAGCCTTAAAGTAAGCTTAAAATAGCTTAATATTAATATTTTAAGCCTGGTTAAATAAGCTAAATATAAAATACTTATTAGGATTATATTAATTATTATATAAGCATGTTATATAATAATAATATATACTAAAAATATTTTAAAATAATTAAAAACTAGTTTATATTTTAAAATTAGGGCTACTTACTAATATAGCATGCTTTTATAAAATAAGTTTATAAGTAAAAATTACTTGTGGGCATGCCTTTCCACCTTTAAAATATTTTTAAGTTACTTAAAAAAGGCTAAACAGGCTTAATTAATAAAATAGTTTTAAAATAATAAAACTAGTTTTAATTTATTTATATATAGCTTTAATTTTTAAAAAAGCTTTACCTACTATAATCTTCCTGCGCTTATTATATATTTTATTTAAAAAATTTTTTTTAACCTTTTAATAAGTAATATTTTATAATTTTAAATTTAAATACTTATAAACCTTAACCCTAAAGTAATTAAAGTAAAATTTACTATATATTTATTTAAGAAACTAGTTAAAAATCTACCTTGTATTTTTAACTTTTACCTTATAATATATAAATTAAAGTAATTAATAATTAATTTTTAAAAAATATAAACTTATTTATATTACATATTTTTTCTTGGGACTATGCGCCTGTTATTTTATTTATATAAATAATATATATATAATTATTAAGATTAGTAGCAGGATACTCTAGTAGGTAGTTAATAAATTAAAAATAATAAGCTAAAATAAGGTATATCCAGCTAGTAATTACTAGTATTAATATTAATAGCTTTTAAAAAAGTAATTAAAAAGTACTTTAAAAGTAGTTAATAATTTTTATACCTTATTACTAGGATTAGCTTCCTGGGCTTAATTACACTTTTTGTCACACCCACGGGTGCCAAGCCCCGATAAGATAAGGAAACCAATAAGATAAGAGTCATGGTGACGTTAACCTAACACGTAGTAATAATATTACCACTATTTTAATAATATATTTAAGGCTAACACCCTAGTAAAGGATAATTAACTAAAAGTTAGTTTTTATATATTTTAGGCCTTAAGATTTAATATTAATCCCCTATTAAATAGCCTTTTAGTACTTTGTTTTATACTTGGTTAGCCTACTTAAGGTTTTTATAATTTTAACTCTTTTACCTATTAACCACTTATAAAACATGTACTATGCCGCTAGTATACTCACACCTTATTTTTAAATAGGACTATCCTAATAATTTTAAAAAAGAACCCTTTAATACTTAATAATCTCCTATTATTAAGACTATTAAAAGTACTACTATAAAAAATTATTAAAATACTTATAAAACACCAGTAACCTAATAATTATAAAATATAAAAAAATATATTAAGTATTTAAAAAATTAATTAGCTAAACATGACGCACCTTTAAAATAATATTAATATTAGGATAATTTACCAGAGAATCATGGTAGGATTAAAAATAAAAATATATTTAAGTATAATTTTAATTTTAGCCTGCAGTAATATTTTAACTAGCTTAGTACTTTAAAATTAAACTTTAAAAAAGCACCTAAAAAATATAGATTAAATTAATAGTAAATTTTAAAAGCTTTAATTATAATAAAATTAGTATGCAAAAGTAACTAAATTTAACATGCTAATAAATTAAAGGGTATAAATAAGGAATATTAAAAATCTTCTTAGGAATACTTTAAAAAATAAATAGCTATAATCCTAAGAAGTTTAATAACTAGTTTACTAGATATTATAGTTAAACTAGAGTTAGCTTGTTAAAAAAAAAACTAAGATTCTAGGAATTTTACTAATTATTTAGCCATGTTAAAATAATATTTTTTAAGAAATAATAAAAAAATATGGATTTAACGCTATTTTAGCAAGCTTTTACCTTTACTTTAAAATAAAATTTATAATCTTAATAATATAAAACTTTTTAATACTAGAAAACACCTAGTTTAACTTGCCTTATAGTATTAATTTTATATATTATATTTATAACCTTGCATTACCTTATATTATAATAAATAATTAAAACCCGCTAAATAAAAAAAAAATACTATTAATTTAAAAGGGAATTAACGCGGATTCACCCGTGGTAGGGAAACCTAAAAAAAAAGTTATTTTATAGGACAAACTTTTAAAAAAAGTTATAATAAAATACCTGCGGGACAAGCTCCTGGCATAATAAAACCCTTTTAAAATTATACTAAAATAGTATTAAACTAGGATTAGTTAAAATTAACTTTTATAACATGTTTTAAGTGCGGGAAACCTGGTTATATTACACCTAACTATATAAAACTATTATAAAACCTTAATTTTTAACTGGTAAATTTTAATTAGACTACCAAAGTTTATAAAATAGTAGTTAAAAACCCTTAAAATAAAGAATATTATAAGAAAAAGCAAGATAATTAGCAAGAAGGTAAGTATATAAATTAAAATAAAAGTAAAATATATAAAAAAAAAATAAAAAAAAGCTAGAGTAAAGTCTTATGCCCTAGCTTAATATTTAAAAATAAAAATAGGTAAGTATTTTTAAATAAAAATAATAGTAAAAGCTCCGCGGGATAAAATTAAAACTAGGGCAGATTTAAATATTAAAGTAAAGGTAAATATAGTAAGTATAAAATTTATTAAGCATGCTTATTTAAATTAGGTAAAACTTTCTTATTTTATTTTAAAGGGATATAGCGGTTAGCAAGATAATTTAAAGGGAGTATAAAAAGTACCTATTAAAGTTACTAATTTTAGGGGTATTATAAAAATATTTAAATAGCCTTATATGGGAATTAAGTAAACTAAAGTTAAATACCTAATTATTTTTTTTATTATAACTATTTAAGCCATGTACATTTATATAATAATAAATTAATAATAGTTTAATAATAAAGTAGTAAAATACTAAATTTTTAAATAATATAAGTTTATAAAGGCTTGCAGGAATTAAGCTTATATATTTATTATTATTTTTTTACTTAAAAAAGTTTATAATAGCGGTAAGTTAAATTAAATAAATAATTTACTACCTAAACTTAATATATTTTAAAATATATTTTTCTCACACGGCATAAAAATAATATTTTTAAAGTTAGTACCTATGCATGGTATTATAATAATAAATAGCTAGTTACCTTTTTATAGGCTAATCTATCCTTTTTTACCTGCTAAATTAGCCATGTTATGCTAGTATATTAATAAAAATATTTAATATAATTATATTAAACCTTTTAAAAGTCCTGCYAGAGTACCTATTTTTTTTATACCTAAGAAAAATAAAGGCTTATAATTATATGTTAATTATTAAGGGTTAAATAAAATAATAATTAAAAATTAATACCCTTTACCTTTTATTTTAAAAATTTTTAACTAAATCTCAGGAGCAACCCGCTATACCAAAGTTAATTTAAAAAATGCCTATTATTATATCTAGGTTTGTGAAAAAGACTAATAAAAAATAGCTTTTTAATATTAATATAGTTACTATAAGTATATTATTATGCCTTTTGGTTTAACTAATACTCCTACCACTTTTTAAAGTTATATTTATTTTATAGTTTATAATATTTTAGATTAAATTTATATTATTTACCTTAATAATATTTTATTTTTTTTTATTAACCCTAAGTAATATATTAAGCATGTTAAACAAGTTTTTAAATAGTTACGCAAGGCTAAATTATTTACTAATTTAAAAAAATATACCTTTTTTAAGAAAGAGGTAAAATTCCTAGGTTTTATGGTTAATTAAAATAATATTAAAATAAACCTAAAATAAATAACTACCATAACCTTATAAGAAGAACCTTATTTTTATAAAGCCTTATAATCCTTTTTAGGTTTTATTAATTTTTATTATTATTTTATTCATAATTTTGCACGAATTGCCTTGCTATTAACTAGTTTAATAAAGGGAATATAATATAGGAAGAAAATTAGGCCCCTGTAATTTTAAGAGCGTGAAAAGCTAGTATTTTAATTTTTTTTTAATGCCTTTATAAAAGCCCCCTTATTATATTATTTTAACCCTATACAAAAAAAATAATTAAAAGTGGATGCTAGTAACACGGGAATAACTAAAATATATTTTTAACTAAATAATACAGGAAAATATTATCTAGTTATATTTTAATCTTATAAATTTATTAAAGTAAAAATTAATTAGTTAATCCTAAATAAGGAACTATTTGCCATTATTTAGTTATTTTATTATTAAAGGTAATACCTTAAAGGTTCCCCTTATAAAATAATAGTATGGTTAAATTATATAAATCTTTATTTCTTTATGCAGCAGCGAAAGTATAGCAAAAAGTAAATAAAATAATATATAAATCTAGTAGTATATAACTTTAAAATTTTATATTATTTAGGCAAGTATAACCCTATAAATGCCTTATTTAAAAGGTATAAAAGCAAGACTAAAACAGTCTTAAAAAAAGATTTTTTAGCACTTATTAAAAAAAAAATAGTACAAGGTATTAAAGCATAAATAATTACTTGCCTAAACTTAATACAAAGTTTTTATAAAAAAGAGCTTAATCTAAATAAAGAACAAGATGTTTAAGTCTAAAATATTAAGTGTAATAAATACTTTAATATTTTTAGGAAATTCTCTTGTTTTTAAAATAAAATAAAGTTAAATTTTAATTTTAAAAACCATAATACTATAAATATATAGTCCAACCTTAAAAAAAATCAGGTTTTAGCCTAGTGTTAAGTCTAAAATACTATATTAATTAAAAATATTTACTTTAATTATATATTAAATTATTTAATAAAGTTACTCTTAGTATTATAATTTATGGATAATTAGACTTAGGAGCAAATTAAAGCCTTAAAAGTAAAAAATTAGGCTAAAAAAGCTAAAAAATTAAGTCTTAAAAACTAGTTAATTATAAAAAGCAATTTACTAGCTTTTTAAAATTAAATTTATGTTTTACTAAATTAAAAGCTTAAAACTATAATTATTTAAGTATATTATAATAATCCTTTAGCAGGATATTTTAGTTTACAAAGAACTAAATTTTTAGTAAAATAAAAGTTTTTTTAGCCAAAAATAAAAGCTATAATAAAAACTTTTACTTATTTATGCCCTACATGCTAATACACCATGGCGCCTTAACATTAACCCTACAAAAAACTATCTACCTTACCAAAACTAAATTACCCTTTTTTTAAAATTAGCATGGATTTTATTATTAGCCTATTACTTACTATATATTAAAAACAACATGTTAATACTATTTTTATAATAATAAATTATTATATAAAATAATATTAATTTATCCTTGTTTTAATATTAATCCAAGCCCATAAACTAGCCAAAGTTTTTTATTAAAATTAGACTTTAAATTATGGCTAGCTTAAAGGTATTATATTTAACCAAGATTCCCTTTTTACAAGCAAATATTAGGGAAAGCTATAGTTTTATTATAAAACTAAATTATATTTATTAACTGCTTTCCACCCGCAAACTAATAAATAAACTAAATAAATTAACTAGGTTTTAAAATAATACCTACACTATTTTACTATAAAAAATTACCATGCCTGGCCTATATTACTTAAAATAATATAATTTACCTATAATAATACTAGAAACACTATTATTAGGATATTACCCTTTTAGGCTATATATAACCAAGACCCGGAGATTATAGCATAGTTTAAGGTTAACCCTAAATAAATAAAGGTACTAGCTGCATTAGCTAGGATTAAAAAACTTAAAAAAATTTAAGCTAAATATAAAAAAGACTGGGAAAAAAACATAAAATATTATTAAACTTACTATAACAAAGGCTGGAAAAACATAAAGTTTAAGCTAAAATAACCTATTAAACTTAGTACTAAGAATTTAAATCTAAAAGTGCTAATAAAACTTAAGCCTAAGTTTATTAGTTTTTTTTAAGTACTAAATAAAATTAATTTTATAGTATATTAACTTTTACTCCCCAAGAAGTATTATTAAATATATAATATTTTTTATGTTTTATTACTTAAGCCTTGGCATGGTAAAATTAACACGGAAATTATGCCTAATTTAAAAAAAGACAAAGAATAGGAGATTAATAACATTATTAGCTATAATTTTATTAAAAATAAAAACTTATACCTAGTAAAATAAAAAAAATAGCCTTTAAAATATAATTAATGGGTTCCTATTAAAAATATAAATATATTAAATTTTATTTAAAAGTATAAAAAAAGGCAAGCATAGCAAGATAGTTATTTATTATTTAGTTAAAAGTAAAAACAGGACCTAATTCCAAGTTAAAATACGCCTAATATACTTAAATAAAAAAGACCTTAATAAAATACTACCTAAAAATTACTATTTTAGCCTTAAACTACAAGCAATTACAAGAAACTATAAACCTAGAAAGTAATAAACACTAAAGTAAAAAAAAAAAAATAAAGTATTATTAAAAAAACAAGGCCCTAATATTACCAAGCCATTGCCTGGTATAACTAAATTAAAAAATAATAAAAATAAATAACTAAGGCGCCAAAAAGGCACCGGAAATAAAATAAAATACTAACTTTAAAAAAGTAAGAAAATAAAAAAACGCCGCTATTAACACTAAATATATAATAAACCCGGCTAAATGCCCTTAATAGTAATAGAAAACTTTATCTTAATATAAGCAAGTCTAGTGTTAAAATCTAGAGTATTAATAAAATAAGCTTAACAGGCAAGCTTAACTTTTTTTTAAAATTAAAATTTAGTAATAAACCACTAGACGTGGCCTAAATTACCAGGAAAAAAATAAAGGTATAACTATAAAACTTTAGTATTATTTTTTATATTAGTAGTAAAAAAATTTATAAGCTAAATAATAAGAAGTAAGGTATAATATAATAGCACTTTTATGCGGTATTAAAGGTTTAACTTTTACTGGTTTTTTTTTACCTTGCTTAAAAGGGAGAATTCTTTTTAATAAGCTTTTTTTATATTTTTAAAGGCCTTTAGCAATTAAATTATTATAAAGTAAACTTAAAAAATAAATTCCTAGCCTTATTAATACTTTTTATTTTTTAAAAAAAGCTTTACCCCTTTATTATTAATCCACAGGTAAAAAAAATAATAGTATTTAATAAAAAGCTGTAGATTATAGGCGTCCCCTGTTATTATTACTTTAATTTAAGGGATATAATAAATTAGCCATAAAATATAAAAAAAAAATATTAAAAACTTACCAGCTTATAAGTCTTATTATAGTAAAAATAGGTCTTGTATAAAATTAATATAATAGTATTAAATTTATAATTAAACTAAAATAGCATGTTACTATTATTTAAATTACTAGCTTTTAGCACGGACTAAAAGTATATTAAGCACTATAATATTACTAAATAAATAGGTATATATAATAAAACCTTGTGGGTTTTGCTAGCTTTTTTACCCTTTTTAAGCTTTTTTTTTTTCTTGCTATTTACGGCGCCCTCCTTTTACTTACCTTTTTTTTTTAAATTATTTAAGAAACCTTTGCTATTTTTATTGCTATTTTTGGTAGTAGTAGTGGTAGTTTTTAGCAAGAAAGGGGGATAAATTTTAAACCTTATTATAGGAGCCATAAGATTAGATAGCCAGTAAAAAAATAAAAAAATAAAATGTTAAACTTTAAAAAATAAAATAGGGGAACTAAAAAAATAAAATAAAAAAATTAAAAAAGTTAAAAAAAAAAAGAAACCAGGAAGTAAATAAAAATTTATCTTTTTATATTTAACTACTTATATAACACTAATAACACAGCACTATAATAACTATATTAACCTTTTTATTATTTATAAAACACTGCTTATTTATAATTTATTAATGCTTAAATTAATAAGAAGTAACTTAAAACTTTTATTATTTACTAAAATAGTTATCCTAGCCACTAAAAGTAAAGCTATTTAAAAGTAAAATATTAATAAAAAAATATTATTTTAAGCCTTAAGATAACCCCGCATTTAATAATAAACTATTTTAAATAAAAAAACCAAATAATTAAACATGAAACTAAAGCAAAACAACAGCAAGACGTGTTTATTATAAAAATTAAAGCTATTTAAAAATTAGGTTAATCTTAATTAAAAAAGGGCTAAATTATTACACCCACGGGTGCCAAGCCCTAATAAAATAAGAAAACTAATAAAATAAAAGTTATAGTAATATTAACCTAACACGCAGTAATAATATTATTACTATTTTAATGGTATATTTAAGGCCAACGCCCTAGCAAAGAATAGTTAGCTAAAAGTTAGTTTTTATATATTCTAGGCCTTAAGATTTAATATTAATCCCCTATCAAATAGCCTCTTAGTACTTTGTTTTATACCTGGTTAGCCTACTCAAGGTTTTCACACTTTTAAAAAATATTTTACTTTTACTTATTAAAAAAGCCTAGTTAATTTATAAAAACTTTTTTAATAACTAGCTAAGGCAAAGGTATTAATATTAATAAATTAATAAGTATATTAATTACAGGATTATTAAGGGGATTATTAATTAAAGCTATAGTAAAGTAATTTAAAGTATTATAAAATTACTTTTTTTAAAATACTAATAAGGTATAAAATAAAATTTATTAAAAATACAAGGTGGGCTAAGGGTTTTAATTAAGCAAGCTTGGTTTGCTTACCTTAGCTTAATTAAGCTGCGGTTAGCTGCAGACGGGGTGGGCTGACCTGTATTCACAGCAGAGTCAGCCCGGCGGGCCCACAAGTTATAGCCCGTGTCACGTGTGATGACGAAACTGCAGCAAACTTTAGGTAAAATTAGCAGGCCAGCAGAAAGGAGAGGGGAATAGGATGTCATGAGAGGAGACTCTTTATTCATTATTGTACCATGATACACAGAAGCTGAAGAAAACAAAACCGTAAGGAAACCGAGGGAATATGGAAAATAGACAAGGACGGCGAAGGAAACAAGACTCTATGATATCCACAATGTCCCGACGCTTCAAAACCAGGTCTAGAAGGTGTAATGTTACAGTGCCCGCCTGTCACCTAGCCAGAGGCCCGGCGATCCCCCAGGTGGACGTTTTATGCCGTCGTCTAATCGCGAAACATTTAAGCGGTGGACTCCTTGAGGTAGCTGTTTATCCCGTTAGCCTTGTGCCTTTGTCCGAGGTGAGAGGCGCAACATACGTGATGAGGTCGTTCCTCTCCTTGCCCTTCTTAAGACCACCGAAGGCCATCTTGGTACCGGGGATGAACTTCTTGGGGTTCTCGAGGTACTTGAACTGTTTGGCGAAAGCACGTTAGATGTTGTCCAGACCTGTGAGAATTGCTAGGAAACATACCAGAGAGTTCTCGTCCCAGGTAACGCCAGCCTGCTTGTTGGCGTCGGTGTAGGCGTAACCAGCAGCCTCACCGGTCTTGCGGCCGAAGAGACCGTGGAGGTTGGGGCCGACCTTGTGGCCGCCGTCAGCCTCGACGGTGTGGCACTGCTTGCAGCGGGTCTCGAAGAGCTTAGCACCCTTGGTAGAGTCGCCTGGAGAGAATGGCTGATTAGCGTTCTGTTGCGCTTTCTTCTTCTCCATCTCTTCCAGTTCGGCCTCGCGCATGCTGAGGGTGGTGGTGAAACAGTAGGCGTCGAAGCTCGTCATGATGGTAGACGTTCAAGTATTCGCAATTGGGGGTCAAGTGATCAACTGCGCGATAGAAGCGAAGGCAAAGATAGGAGTTTCGCTGATGATCGTGTTCCCAGAAACAGAAACAGTTGTGAGATTTCTCTGCTTGTGTTGGAGCTGACAACTCTCTCACTCGAGGTTGAACACATCATGCACATCAAGCCTTTGTCTCACCTATTCACTCATCCTGCTAAATTCGCGCAGTGAAGCGAAATGCCATCCCCAGCAGCAGCGCGCCTAAAGGAACAAAGAGACAACCACAGCAACTTACCAGGAGAGTAGGAGTCAGCGCCCTTAGCCATTGTGAATTATAAAGATAAGATAAAGAGGAAGAAGAAGATGAAAATGTACAGAGGTGTATAGTACAGAAAGTTGTAGCAGATGGAAGAATTCAAGTCTAGCAAACTGGCCGGAAGAAAAAACTTGGAGCGAATTTGTAGAGCTGGATTCTTGGTCGCGCCCCCGATGTCTCCCGTGATCCGGGCATTGACCAATCAGAGCCACGATGATTCAGCGACGTAACGGGCGCCGCCGGGCTGAGGTCAGGAATTGGTCACCGCAGTCAACAAGAGGCTTGATGGGCTTTATTAGAATGTCTATATTTACTCCAGATCTGTCTAAGAAGAGTTTTGCTTGGAGGCTCTGCACAGCGACAACTCATCGCCATGCTTATCTGACTAGGACCCTGCTAGGCTGTTAGAGACGCCGTTGATCATTCATGCCGTCATGGTATGATCTCATTCCAGCTCATACTCATACTCCGTAGTAGAGAGCTGTCGGGATCTGGAAGCTGGATAGCAGCGGGTTACGGGAACCGGAGTAGCCACCCCCGTAATAACAAATCTGGTTGCTGTCATTCGCCTAGCCATGGCGAGTTTTTCCCGCTCTCCCCGGCTTTGGTCCGAGGTGGCCTGATGCCTTAAGCTGGGAGATCTATGCCTTGGAGCCTGAAGGACCTCAAGCTAGTCACATGACTTAGTCTCACCACCAAGAAAAAGTTCCGTTGGATGGCCCGCATAACATACAGAAGTAACAATCGCAAGTTCGCGGATCGATCAGAATGCCTTCAGCGCCAATCCCTCCCTTCCTCCTTCCTCGAGGGATTCCGTCTAGACAAGCCCTCCTCTCCCTCTCCCGGTCTGCGCGTACTACCGGACCTTCAACAACCCACCGCTGCGCATCAAGCAAGTCCAAGTCCAAAGACGCCAGCGGGAAACCGCGCGTCCTCGCCCAACCAGACAAATTCCGACCACCTTCTCACCCCGCGCGTCGTGTCGTCAATACTCGCAATGGCAAGGTCGTCAACTACCCGGGCCCCAAGCTCTCCAAAGAGGAAGAGGCGGAGCGGGCGAATAAGCAGTATCCGAATATGTTTCCGCCCGAGGGCACAGTCATGTTCCGCTTTTTGACGAGTCGGTGGATTCACATCTGGATTGCGATGGTACGTCTCTACCTCATCTGTTTACGTTCGGTTTGGGTTGTTTTGGTCTCGGTGGGATTGGGCTGATGCGTATTCCAGGGTGTATTGACGAGCTTGGCGACGTTTACGTTCACCACCAACTTCAAAGCAACGAGTCCCTTTGCGCACCTACTTCCGCCGTGGTCGGCGCTGCTTAGTCACCCCATCGACACGGTTTCCCAGGCGCTCTCGGTGTTTAGGATGCATGTGCAGCATACTTCTATGGAGACGAGGGAGAAGCGGAAGAGGCGCGTGGACGATGCGGAGAAGAGGAGACAGTTCCGGGTTGCGCACGGTCTGGAGGAGCCTAGTGAGGAGGAACTGGCGAAGGAGGGTAAGCTGGCTGAGCAGGCGGACGACCAGTCGCCTATTGCGCCTGAGGGTCAGGCCCAGAGTGCCGGTGCTGGGGAGTATGTGGATTGGGAGGGGAAGAGGAGGCCTGTTAAGAAGTGGTTGGGAATTTGGTAGGTTGGGCTACAGGGGATGGAATTATGCTCGTGCTTGACGTAGATTCCGGTTGGGAGTGGTTCGCTCATAGTATCGGTTTGGTCCTACTCGATGGAAGTCTTGAGAATTCATGTATAGTATAGGTATAGAGACTGATAGTCTTTCACATCTCATGTACTATGTCCATATACATGTTGACTGTCATTGGTACCTCTAGCTTGGCGGACTCTTTCGCGACCACTGCTCCAACAGGATGGAATAATTCTCCAACACGGATGCGCATTCGGATTATACGCATGAGAGCATTGCATCACAGACGCCGGGGGGTGCCGTTTCAGACGTCCAGTAGCATTTGTACCGAGAAGTAAGGCCTCGATTCGCGCCTCTTAAGCTCATCCAACCTCAACTCCCTCCAAACCCTCAAGGACTTCTTCTCCAACACCACCCTGCTCCAGCACCATCTTAACCATGTTGGCAATCGTAGCCCTCTTTACACCACCTCGTCTCGGCTTCCAGACACCAGGCACCTCCTCCTCTCCCGTAGAAGGATTGACAATCGCAGACTCCTCCGCCGCAGCTGTAGACCCAACGGTCGCCACATTCTCTGAATTCGGAACACCCGGCTGTGTAAGCCGAGATGGAGGGTCGATCGTGCGGATCGAGAGCAGCTTCAGCCGACCTGAGTCGGCGTCGTGTGCTATTGAAATGGCGAGCACGGCGTCCGCCACAGCAATTTCTTCACGGCTTGGATCGAAGATGATATTCTCCGCCACAGAAACAACGAGCAGCGTCACGGGGGGGCGTACTTTATGCACGGATATTGAGCCGGGGATGTTGGTCTTCGCGGGTTTGATGCGAGGGTACAAGTATTCCGCAGCGTTCCAGTCGTCGTCGAAGAAGGGATCTTCTTCGCCTTTTGACTTGAGTTTCGGCAACTTTGTTGCGAGGAGCGCGAGGTGGGTTGTGAGAGACAGGAGGGGGAGGGGATAGGAAAGCGGTTGTGAGAGGAGCAGGACCTATAAGTAAACCGCATATTAGCACACACCCGGGCACTCCAACAACAGCCACAAGAAAAGCTCACATCAATATACAACCTCCAATGCCACCGGCGATTGATAACAAGCCGTCCCTTCAGGCCGCCAACCATCTCTCCATCGTCCTTCACCCCGCTTGAAACGGATTCCACCAACGGCTCCCTCATCATCTCAGAAAGAAAAACAGGCAGGGCATCATCGTCCCTAAACCCCGGGATCTCAATCGCCATCTGAACCCACGAGCCCTGTCCGGAGGTCGCTACACCACCCTCTCCGTCTGCGCCAGCCTCACCATTCCCGCCCGCACCCTCTAGTTGCTGCGCCTGTACCCCTAGAGCAGTCTTCTCAACCTCCGCCTTCACACCCACAATAGCCTGCGTGCCGTCCGCAAATCCGACCCGCGCGCTACCATTCGTGCCCGGCAGGACATCTGTTTCTGCTGAGAGGGGGCGGAATTGCGTTGGTGATCGGCCGTCTGGCCGGATCGGAGTACCCGGGAGGGAGAGCGATGTGTAGAGATAGGAGAGTTCCGCGGGGGAGATGTGAGGAGTCTGCGAGGCAGAGGAGGCTTGTCGTTGCGCAGCCATTGCGGTCTGAATTATAGATGCGAAATTTTGTAGAGGCGGGCTAGCTGTGAGCTAGCATTCGGTGTTGTGTACGCCGCGGTGGAAGGTTTTGGGTCTCTGTAGCTAATTAGATTGGTAGTGGTCACAATTAAATGCGATCCATGCTGGAAATACTAGGTATAATGATCTATGTCAAAGTGAACTGTTCATGCTGCGATGCCAGTACGTGATTCGGAAATTCTACTCACTCGGACAATCGTTCTTCCTTTCCGTTCCAGTTTATGAACTACTCTGACAGCTAAGGTCATGCTCTACGGAGCAGGCACTCGGAGAATGCTCAGCTGAGCCATTTACGCTATTAAGGGAGAGTCGTTGGTTTAATAATGTTCATTTTATGCATTCATTGGATGTACAAGACGGTTTCTCCGCCGGGAATAGGTGCAGTATATTACAAAATTGTGGTGAAGCGATCCACCCGTGGTCATCGCAAATAGTGAAAATTGTACAAGGTGGAAAGGTAGTTTGGAGTGTCGCACATCTTTGCCCGTGGACGAAAGGCCACCAGGGATGAACGCGGGTAGGAAGAAAGCGATGGTGAGTAATGAGGGACAAAAGAAAATTGTATGTGTGAGGCTCGAGGGAGAGATCAGGATGTATGGTGAGAGGGTAGGTATATATAGGTAGGTAGGTAGGTATAAAGGTAGAATGAATGATGGGTGAAAAACCACGACCGGCGCGGTCGAGGTCGAAACAATGTAAATATGCAGGAAATGAAAGGCAACAGTGCGAGGCCTGTATCTATAAAAGGCCTTTGGGGTATGAAGACAAAAAGCCGACAAATGAGAAAAAACCTGGGCTATCCGAGCCCTATAAACAGAAGAAAGAGCAACATAGTATGAGAATGAGAGTAGGAAGGGGAATAAAGGTGATGAGGGGGAAAATGAAGAAAGAGAAAAACAACATCGCCGACACCATATCCCATGCGCCTTTATGAGCATAACAACCACAAAACTTCCCTTTTGATTATGTATACACGACATTGCAGGTAAGATGTCAAGAGGAGATGCGCGACATATTCCCGAGATATCCGATATCAGATGGGGACATGCGCTATCTATAGGTGGAGCCTGTCAAGAATTTTGTCGAGGCTGGGTTCATCCAGTCTCCATCGTCGTATGGCGGTGTAGGCCACTGGCGGGTCACGCTGGTAGTAGCGGATTTTTCGTCCAGGCGTCGGTTCGGCGTAGCGTCCGTATTATTGCCGAAAGACACACCGTCGCACTTGGCTGATGGTGAAGGCGTGGGATAAGGACTAGGCAACGCCTGGGAGCGCTCGTTAGCCATAGGATGGCTGTAATTTGACGATGTGTCCGACATCTGAGCTTGTGCAAGACGCAAAGCAGCGCTGCTCGCGGAGTGTAGAACTTCATCCAAGAGCTCATCCTCTTCTTCAGGAGTCTCATAACGGTGAACAGGGTGGCTGGTCATCTGCATCGCACGTCGGGTTCGGCTCGATACTGGCCCACCGTTACCACTCGTTGAGGCCGGACTATCTCCCATTGATCGAATAGACCCTTGGGGCATTGATTGGCGTTTTGTAGACTCAACAGGAGAGGTGATGCTAACCGGAACGTTTCCCAAGGCCGCCGCATCCATGGAGTACTTCACGTTTTGAAGAGCTTTGTCCAGCTCTGACAGATCCGAGTTCTGCTTCACATCACTAACGTTGACGGAGTCCAGGGCCAGCGACGAACGGTTTGACCACGGCATGCAGCCAGCATTGGCCTCGACATCATCGTTCATCACGTTCTGGTTTCGCCCGGACAGCCGGCGGGCACGTTTTCGAAGGTGAGAGAAGAAGCTCTCCTTCTGGCTGATAGTGCTGGAGCTGTTGTTTCCGAGGCCGTTCAATGCTCGCTCCGCTTCCTGTCGGTGAACATCGCCATAATGATTGCCGTGAGAGTTGACTGAGAGTTGGCGACCAATCTTCTTGTTTGCCTTGGCGGCGTTGCTATTCAGGTCCTGAGCTGGGGGGTTGGCTTGGGCCGTAACAGCGTTAGAAAGAGGAGAGACAGGACGGATCGAAGGGAGAATAGGCATCGGAGCTCCATGAGCCCAAGTAGCACGCTTGCTTGTCGAGTGTTTTGGCTTCAGAGATTGCGATTCCATACTCGAGTCATGTGCAGCAAGTGTTGGCTTCGAGTGCTGTTCGGGATCAACAAGAGCAGGGCTTTCTGACCTCCCGATCAAGGACCTTCTGAACCATGACGACTTTGATGAAAGAGTCGGAGAATCGTATGTTTCCTTAGTAGGGGATTTGACGCTCTTTTCCGACTGCTTGCGACCGAGTAGTCGGGCAGTGGAGGACCTCGGTCTCAGGCTCAAAGGGTCCACTGCATCAACAAAGTACTCGTGGTGCATGGCTTGAGAAGAGGTAGGGCGATTGTTGGGATCCCACATCAGACACCAGGTCACAAAATCACTGAGAGCCGCGGGCCAGTGCGGTGGTGCAGGCTTTCCCTTTGCATGCTGCATTACTACCCTTTCCAAGGAGTGGGGTGCCATCTGAAATAGGTCAGTCATATCATTGAATCCGAACTCGGGTGGAACATACCTTGGGGAACGTAAACCCCAGCTTTTGTGCGAGGCGAGAGCCGTCCTTCCATTCACCACCGCCGAGCTTAGCGCCCGACTTGCTGTACCAGTTTCCTGGGCTGCCTATAATCTCGCAGACGCGCCAGACTTGGTCAACTTCGTTGCCGCCAGGGAAAAGGGGCTTGAGAGTCGCAATCTCCACTGCCATGGCACCAACAGCCCACATATCCACGGGTGCGGAGTATTCACCTGCACGCAGGAGAACCTCGGGGGCGCGGTACCATCTTGTTGAAACGTATGTTGTGTAGGGTAGCTTGGAATGTGTCTCACGGGCCAGACCAAAGTCGGCGATCTTGACCGTATAAGTTGGAGGAGTCGAAGGAGGGGTGACGAGGTTGGAGTATCGGCTGAAAGTAGAGTCGTTGGGAGCTGATGTGGAAACCAGAATGTTTTCTGGCTTGATGTCGCGGTGGAAGAAGTGATGGGCGTGGATGTGGTCGAGACCGCACAGGATCTGGTAGAGGATACTCTTGACATGCTTTCCGTCCAGGAATTTGTCGTCCCGCGCCTTTATCAGTTGGTAGAGATTGCCGTCCATATACTCCATGGCGATGTGCAGCTTGCGGGAGAGCGGGTCGAGGAAGATGTCAAGGGCGGGGACAAGGTGAGGGTGAGGGGGGAGAGTTCGTAGGAAGATAACTTCCCGCAATTCCAAGCACGGAGCCAATGAGTCGAAGGTTTTCTTCATTGTTTTGATGGCAACCTGCAGTTAAGATCAGTATAACATCCTTAGTCATCAGGCAAGTGGTTGTCCTACCAGTGTTCCCCTTCGAGCGACGTTGGAACCGGCCGTTCGTACACGTGCTACCGCAACACTACCGAAGCTCCCATCACCAACCTCCTTCATCAATTCGAATCGATCTGCGAGCGTCGCCATTGAGGTAGGAGTAAGACCCCGCGAAGGGTGTTCGTAGCAGACAGTCATCTTGTCTCCTTTATCTTATCTGCCAGCAGATGAAACCAAAAAGAGTTTCGAGGACTGGGATACCGGTCAGCCGGGCAATTGATGCCATCACCACCAGGTACTTACCCTATTAGTATGTATATTCGAGGGATTAATAACTCTTCCGATAGATAGTGGAATCGATTAATAGAATGCTGTCTTCATCATCCGGAGTTGAGCGATATCAGGCCTGCGGAGAATGACAGGAGCCGCTTCCCATCGATGGAGAGGGTCGAGGTAGGGTAGGTATTAGGTCCGGCGGAGGATTGAGGTAGACGAAGATGGAGACGAAAGGAGGGGGAAGGGGGTAGTCATGTAGTTCGAGAAACAGAAGCCGAGGAGAAGGGGAAGGATGTCTGGAAGGCAGATGGAAGACCCAAAACAGTGGAAATGATCGATGTAAAGAGAGGAGCGGGCCCCGTCCAAGTGGGAACCACTATACCAAGGGGGTTCCGGCTTGATTGAACTGGAGTATCCGTACCAGTACTAAGTAGTGCCTTTTTGGGGGGAAGTGAGAGCGAAGCCCCTGACGCGGTGACAGCTATTTCCCGAGCTCTGAGCGGGCGTGGAGACTAAGAGGCGGTCGAACAAAGATGAAGAAGAGCGGTGTTGTAGATCACAGCAGGTAATCAAAAAACAGCCAGGTGGATAACGGAGGGGTTCTCTTATTATGTCAAGAGTCTGGACAAACAAGAGGAGGCCCTACGCTGCTGCTGACATGGAGAGCACCTGCAGAGGGGGGAAGTCTGATGATGTGGGATGGGATAAATAACCAGGTATATAGACCAGGGCAGGAAGAGAGCGACAGAGAGGTGGAAAAACAGGAGAAGCTGGGAAGGGAAAACAGAGGGCAAAGAAGAGAGCGACAGCAGCAGTTTGTATTACTGCGAGGGTGATTGATTGATTGTTCTGAAGGAGCGACAGGGACGCGCGAAGAGTGGTCAGAGAGAACAACACGAAGGGGAAGAATCAAACAGCGCCAGTCAGTTGTCCGTTCGTGTTCTTCAGACGACTCAGACTCTGGACTGTTCTAAGTTCCTGCTGCCAGGAGAACTAACACCGACTAGTCTGCTAGAGCCAGACGTTATTCGACGGCCCTGACTTAGCGCTGCCAGTGGCCACCGTTGGTCCCGTAAGTGCAAATTACTAAATCTCCCGAAATTGGCCGGCCTGCAAACGGAACTCGAGACGCGCTCAATCATTACATTCCTATACGCATAACCCGGAGCAGATAACATCGTTGATGGCAAAATTATGACGAGTAAATAATAATGGCCATAGCGAGGCAGGGGCGGGAAAACTCCATGTGGAGGGCTAAAAATACTCGTACCTTCGTCAGCCCTGATGGGGATTTGAGGCCCGGAGATCCACCGCCGCCCATGGATGGAAAAGGAGTTTGTCATGAGCCTATAATTACCGCGGTTATACCGTCTTCGAATGAACTCCTTCTATCCGGATATCTACTCCGTAGAGTAAACAAAAGGGCTTCAGGATAACATGATTGAGGATGGATCATCACAGCTATGCTACCTATTGATGCATTGCAATTTCCTTTAGCCACTTGGCCGGAGGATTCCTTTGTTCCCAGTTCTTAACCGAAGGTACTTTGGGCTGATGATGTCTGATACAGCGCGTGTTTTACTAGTAGTAGTATCTTGGAGCTTAGTCCCATCACATCGACCGTTACGTAGTGTCGATTTTTGATGATAGCGATCTAGCCGTTGGCTTTGTTCTTCCCACTCTAGTCTACTGAGCTCCGTCTCTTGCTCTCTAGGCTCTAGGTTCTAGTATAGCTCTCGGACCTGCTCCGTACACCGCACTGTATGTATGCACACCGACAAGAATGAGGGGAAGCACAAGAAAATAACTCAATTGACTAGACTCCTAGACTAGAGTGACAAGACTGGCCACCTTTCTGAACTGGTTTCTGAGTTTAATTCCATTCTTGTTAAAGGCGTAGCCGCGTAGCTTTCAAGTGTTCAAGCCACAGTTGTTTAGTGAGGTCCACTCCGGCTGGGCCTCCGGCCTCGAATCATCAGAGATTCAGATTGTCAACGCGATTGTTCCAGAGTGACAGCATGACATGTGTGCAACAACAAGGTGTTCCCTGTGCTCCCTCTCATTCGAGATCTTGATAACCATAATCGTGATTGATAGCGAAGTCTGGGGATTAGTACAGAGTTCATGCATGTTACCTGCATCAAGTCTGCCAGTACATCAGCTAGCTGCTGTTGTGTGAGTAAGGAGGCTGGAGTCTTAACCAACGAAAATCATCTGCGACTACTGAGCGACTGTTCGGCTAACGCTAGATGTGGCAATACGAAGAAGCTCAGTTCACTTCCTTCTTGGGAAACAAAAGAAAAGAAAGTCTCATAATCTCTGCCGTTGTATTCTATTCCGTAGTCGAGGATGGACTTTCGACAGTGGGAAATGTGATCTATATGCAGTATGCACTCTGCAGTCAATACTGCATTTCCACTGGAGGAGTGCAGATCGTATTGGCCATGACAAGTCTTAGATTCAATATTGAGCGTTGAAACGCCATTGTCAATCGAGATAGGCGCTGGGAGCGCCCCATTGTCGTTTCGACCAATGCATCCCCCGTTGATGTCCATGCACTGCAGGCCATTATTGCCACATAATTTCCGGTGAGCAAGTGAGCCTGCATCTTATATCAATAAGACCCCCCACAGAGGGAGGTGGGAGTGTAGTGGTTGAGGGCTGCCCGAGATCCTACTCTGTAGCCTATGCTCAATCGCCGTGGCGGAGGCACCAAAATCCACTACATCAAGATCAGCTAACTTGAGTGATGGGAATGAAGTCTTGACAAGACACCGCGCTCGGTGAACAAGCGTCCTATGTGACCGTCACAATGGCGACATAGCCATCACATACGGAGTACGGTTGATACCATGATGCAAGAGGAGTAAGGAGCTTCCCCTCCCCCTCCAGCCACATTGCATACGCAAAGGCCGCCTCAATACCGAGCATGGGTATTGTCAGTAGGATTCACGATGATCACGGATCATGTTGGTATCTGTCCGGTGATTTTGGTCACCGTTCCTGGGGCAAAGCCCGGCAATCTGATGATCGACGATACATATTTCATCTCGGAAAAAGCAAATATAAGACCATTTGTTGAGAGGGTTACGGAGCGGATGCCGTACTTCCGCCCCTTTCAAAGCACTCTTGCTATCACCGTTGCTCTCTCGAGAAAGCCATTATCGGCGCTGAGCTGGTGAGTTGGAGACGATAGAATCATATTTATCACCTTGCCCAGTTGAATGTGGTGATGTTCCCCTGTTCCAAACTTCCAGACTGGAGGGAGCGGCACTGCCCTCATTTGAGTTTAGCGTCGGGTGTCCCTGAAGAGAACTGCGCCAGAAAAATTGGTTGTTCCCACAGGGACAACCGAACCACGATTTCAAATCAGATTCGTCGACCGAAAACAGCAGGCTTCTGAAATATGCCGTATTCCAACGAGATTGGAGAATCATCGCTGCTCAGACTCAAAGCTGTCGGGCACCAGCGCAGCAGCAACCGTCACCGATGGTTTGCCTAATGGGTGTCACTATCGGCCCAACTTCCCCTCCTTCTCTTTCGACGAGGAGCAACGGAGGGTGCTGCGTGACCCACCGCCCATCGGTCATTTGGCACTTTTGGAGGTTCCGCGTCTCTGCGACTTGGATTTTCGACTTTGAAGTTCAGCGAGCCTGCTTTTGCGCGAGCTGATTAATCCATGGGTCTTTCTACTGAGCGATATAGCAGAAAGCAGGATGAGTCGCTCGGGGAATGCGGATTGAACCCGCTCGGCGGAGGCCCGTCCCCGTCTAGTGCTTCCGCAAATCCGACCACGCTGCTCTCTATGATCGTTGCCCGCTTAGGAAACAGCGCAGGGCCAAGTCGTAGGCAACACCTGAGTGGGTGAGGGAGCTTCGTAATTCCACCAAGGGCGACGGACTCCAAATAGCGCGCCTAGTGCTTGAAACCGTCGCATTCCCTGGACCTTCCAGAAGGAATTAGGGGCCCAGAGTGCTGGGAATGCTCCGATTATCGAATGGCAAAGGGCCCATCCAAAAGGGGTAGCCAGACTATCCGGTACCTGCGCAAGATACGCTGAAAAGAAGGAAAGGAGGTACCACGGAAGTGACGGAATGAATATCATGAGACGAATCTGCCATCCATCATGTTTGGTTTTTATCGGAACCACCCGTTGCCAGTTGGAAACCTAGAGCGCTTCCTCCCGTTCCATAGTCGAGATCGATGAGGCAACCACGCCGTTGCATAGGCTGACTGCCTGACATCAGCGAAGATCGACGGCCCATTTCATACACATCACAAGTTCACAACGGCACAGCGGCAACAAGGCGTGGAAGGAAAGCCGCTGATTGATAATTGCCCTTATTATTGCTTTTCCGGAGGTCAGTTGCCATAGTTGGTTACAGGTTGTAACTTGTAACGCTCTTAATCTCCGTCTGACTGGGATCAATATTCCCACGGCAACTGAGGAAATCCATCTGGCTCATCGAATCATTTAGCGAGCAGCTCAAAATATCTGTCGTAAACCTTGCTTGGCGCTAGGGAGTAATCCTATTGCTCGGCCATTGAGCATTCTTTCCTGCAGGAGCGAGGACCAGGGGAGCTGCGCCAGTGCATCCCCGGTCTCCAGGTCCAGTCCCGTTCGCCGCCTGGTGGATGGCGAGCTGCAAGTCTGATCTGCATGGTTTTGACATCATGTTACGCCTGTTGGAGTGCTGTGACTGGCATTCGAGTCTGGGCTCTAAATCTGAGCAGACGGACTGTGTCACGGTGTGCGAGCTTTGAGCGGACCTGTCAGTGTTTACCATACGTCATTGGATTGAATATGACAGCGATCTCCCCAGTAACACGGACCTCTAGACCACAACATACCTATCCTAGTCAATGGTGAAGCTATCATTAATGGCCTGCCAAGGTTGGCTGCTATTCCTATGGCATACTGGATACGGAGCCCTCATCGCGCCCTCGGTTTTGGCGTTGTCACCGTCTATGCAGTGCAGAGTGGCTCGACCACAACGGCCTCTGTGCGAGGCCACTCATGCCCTCAATCACCACTGCCTGTCGTCACTTCAGCGAGAGGCTCCACAACTAGCTGTCCACCGAGATCAATGCCGTGATATACTGGGACACCGATGTCTAGCCAGAACTATTGTATGATGACGACATCTGCTCCTCCGATCCAGCCGACGAAAAATGTCCAGCTTCCGAGCCACGAACCCAGCTGCCGACGGAACTTCAGTTGCTACCGCTTGCTCTCAGCTCGGAATCGAGCCAAAGAAAGCGCTCAAGACGAGATAGTCCCTTTCGAAACACGACTAACTCGTCAGTTCGACAACCCGCAATTAATGATCTTGGGGGATGAGAGGTTCGTTTTGGGGGGGCAACTCTTTCCAACACACAATAAAGGGGCATGTCTAGTCTGCCGACAACAATGAGAACACGGACATACTAGGGGTCGGCGGGAAATCGTCGACGTCAGAGACATACTCCTGATACTGAACATAGCTGGCTGGTCCGTGGGGGTGTTGAGGCTAGATTCCGTTACTAAACAATGATATTTGGCAAAAATGCGAACAACTGTTCGATGATTCTTTTAGAGATTCGCTGAAGCGTCTTTCAGTGTATTGTAGGTAGTGAGTACAATGGAAACTCCCGTGGTAAACCAGTCTGACCGATATTGCATAGCTACTTGGACATGAGGCCTGTCTTCACGCGTAACCTTGTTCTATATGGCAGTCATTCGGGCTGAGGTGTACTCATAGCAGGATGAATAAGCTTCACTGGTGATACTTATGGATAAGCTTTACTGGTAATACGTATGGGATCAGCATCATGTGGCCAGGAGTTGGCAGTGGGAGGGAATCTTGATGAGAAGGCTGTTGAATGGCACTGCTGGCCAGCGCTGACTGAGACATAAAGTCAGACATATGAGGGCGTGCTTCATGTCTGACTTCCAAGGGCTTTCAGTGCGCCGTTGTCGGCTTTCAATGGACACAACCTTCCTAGTCCGGTGTCATGTCCACTCGTGGCTTCCTTCCGTTTGTTTGTCCCTCTCTTCGTCTGCAAGCTCGCCTCCGTATGCTTTGCCGTTTGCTCCCAAGCCAATCCATCAGCTACCAAAGCCGGAATCTTCCAGTCACCAGCTGCACATTCACCTGCTCCAGAAGCAAACTTCCTCCTGTCTTGGTCAAAATGAGATGATCTGTTTCAATTGAACCCGCGTCTGCTTTGCTATCATCCTATTCTTCATCAATTCAAGTTCTCTGATTCACCACCTGTGGTATCCATTCACCTCATGCTCAACAAGATCTCTCGGCGGCCTGAAAGAGAATAGCTGCTTCATTTGGACCCGCGTCTGCTGTGTTATAAAAGGGCACTTATTCCTTCAATCCTGAACTCATTTTGCTCTTTTCCTTCATATCCCTTTCTCTCCTTGCAAGTGGAAAACATTTCACAAATTGATACTCTGCGTCACATCTCAATCTCTTTCATATCTCAACACTGACAGTATGGCAAACCATCGTCTCCCCAATGGGCTTCCTAGCGCCTATGCTGGTGGATACAGCGAGTCCATCAGACGACAGTAAGTCCACGAAACCCTGATGAATTCAACTATCACAGACACTAAAAATGCTTTGTTTGACGCAGGCTCGAGACCGTCCCTCTTCCCGAGAAGTGAGATTCTCACCCCGTCTGACGATCAGTGTTATCTTCTCCTGACAACATCTAGGCTAAAGTGCAAAACCTGCAAAAAATACCGGAACATCAACGCCTACTCGAAGAGACAGGTCGACATCTTCCGCAACGCATTCGTCCTTCAGGGACAGCGGGCGAAAGACGTAGGTCATGCGACCTGTCGTGGCTGTACCGGTGGTCAGGTTATGGAGCTTCGCTGCTGCGTCTGTGATGAAGTGAAAGATCTTGGCGAGTTTGCCAACAATCAGCGTAAAGAACACGAGTTCGCGGTATGGCTTCACTTATTCTCAATATTAGTGTCTCACTAACGTACCTGCCCCAACAGCGTTGCCTTATATGTGTACAGGAACACAAAGATGCCGAGCCTGCAATTGATGAGAACAGATTGATAACAGATGGCGAACAGTCTGGCACCCAGGGAACAATCACGGTTAGTACATACTCTCGTTTCAGTAGTAGCGACTCATGTACTGACTATTGAAGAACGCCGGCAGCATTGTTACAGGTTCTACCACGCATCTCACCAGCGATGCGCCGCGCCATGGCTCTTCTTTTGCTGGGATCACTGACAACGTGCCTTCTGGTGGAGGTGTCTGGGTTGAGCCTGAGAGACACGACATGAACAGCAGCCACGGACAAGGACCAAGTTCTTACGGGCCCGGTCAGCGCAATGTCACCTCCTCCGACGTGAATTCGGTCCACAGTGGCTGGGCTTCGTATGGTATTCAGAAATCTGAAGCCGCGGCCAGCGTGCGCTTAGATGGAAGAGATGGCAGATTTGCGAAGGTGAAAGTAAGTACCTAGGTCTTAGCCACTGGATACTGCTTACTGATTCGGACAGGCCTGGCGCCCGGAAGAAGTGTCTAGCAACGTTAATGCCGCAACCAGAGCTCGCGAGGTTAGCAAGAAGGCGGACTTCTCGGATGAGGAAGATGACGAGGAGGATGTCTTAGACTATCTCTAGGCGACAAGTTCATTTGCTCTAGTGCTTCTCTCCTTTCTGCTCATGAATTTGGAATACGTCTGGGGAATGGGCTCGCTGGCTTCGCTTAGGTGGCAGAACTACGAGGATTGAACCATGGTTCTTTTGTTTGGAGGTTTCCCTCCTAGGTAGACTTAGTGAGAACAGACGCATTGGCAGATGTAATAATTCATGGACATCATTCTACGACTCCAGATATCAAAGACGCTCCGTGTCTCCCGAGAGGACGATAAACGATCCCCGCCCACCGCCACCGATTTCACTTGGCCTTAGCGGTTTCAGTCGGGCGCTGTGACGTATGCACGATGGCCTCAACGGTCGGGGCTGAAGGACAGACTGGAGACAGCTCCAATTTTCTCTTCACTATTGCCTGACTGGAAGAGCTGATCCTTAATCCTCTTTTTCAAATCCTTTGAAGAATTCTCTGAGTAGATTGAAGGTCTGAAAGAAGACTTGTCACACACGAAGCTTGATCACTATCAACTGTGCTGCCCCTCACTGCCTTACTGCTTTGTCCGCCACTTACCCTTTCCTCGCAGAGTTTCCCCCGGTACAAAGCTCTTTGCTTCTGTTTGGTATCTTCATCATTGTCTCATTATCTGTGCTATCGCATATTCGATTCCACAAAGGCCGCTGTTGGATGGTTTCCCATTAAACTGTGAAAGATCCCGTCCTGATGGCGTACGACGGCTACCAGCCTGGCCTGAATCCTTACGGCCAGCCAGACAACACCAATCCTATAAACGCTTCAGAGAAACGCCCCTCCTCCTTTGAGCCTCCGTATCCGTATCAGCCGGCGTCTGATCATCTCAAGATGCCTCAACCACAAGTCCCTCCACAGTATTCAGCCCCTCCCCAGGGCTACTATCCTGAACCACCGCGCGAGCAAACCTCTTGGCCCCCTCCACCTCCCCCTCAAGCGGGTCGAATAAACGATGCAGTGACCTCTGCCGTTGGAAACAGCGCCCCTTCATCCTATGTGTCGCCGGACCTCGTCGCGCAGATAACCGCAAATGTGATCCAACAGCTTGGAGCGGCAGGCATCAACAGCCCAGTCGGTCACCAGCCTCCCTCCCAACCACCTCCACCACAATGGGCATCGCCTCAGCCATACCAAGTGCCATCGGCACCGCATACTCCGACAATTTCGCACGGCACACCTCCGCCTACTACGGCCTTCCAGCCTCCTCCCCCTTCTCTACAACCCGAATACCCTAGTGCTCCGCATCTACCATCTAGACTAAGCCCAACTCCCCCTCAGGAAAGGGAGAGAAGAGAGTCGCCCGCTAGTCAGTTTAGTGACAATGGCCAGAAGGCGGATTCACGGCCGAAAGCACCTGAGAGAAACGATACGTTTCCGACGACTCTGGAGAAGATATGGGGAAAGCTTTTCGATAATGGCAAGCCAACTGAAAGGCTTGGACAGTTTTTGCGGGGAATCGCAATTTACTTGGTAAGTTGCAGTCAAACTGTGGAAATGGCTTTTGTGCTAATCTTGTTAGATCGAACATTATCCCCCTGGTAACACCCTCGTTGTAGTACCTGAGAAGCTGCAGAAATTCTATGCGGATACCAACGTCGCATCAGACCCGTATCCATGGCAAGGTGAGCAGTGCGCTTCGCGAAACTGTTCCTTGCTAATCTCATTCTCAGATATATTCGATGACCGTACATCTTCAATCTCAAGATTATTCCGGGATTTCCGAGTCGAACACCACCTCGTGCAGCTCAAGTTGGATGAACGGCCTGACGTTCCTGCGCTTACGCCCAAAGGCTTCGAGCTCTTTGCTACATTGATGATTCAAGCACATCCGGACAAGGAGTTCGAACGGCTGCAAAAGGCCGTGCTGAACATGCCGATCAGCAACCCAGACAACAAGAAAGAGCGTTTTCCCAAGGAAATACCTCGGCGGCTGTTCCCAGAGACAGCCGACCTGAGCCTGCGCAAAGAGCTTGACGAAGCCCTCAAGTTGCACTGCGGCATTGAGCTACCTGACATTACGGATGAGGAGATCCGCAAGGTCGCTGCGCAACGTGCCAAATCATCTACAACCTCTAGTGTCGCTGTCGAAGAGTCAAATCCGCCAACAACTGAACGGGAGAAGAAGCCATACATCCCACCAACATCCGCAGTCGTCGATGACGAAGACGAAGAGCAAACTCCTCCCGCTATCGAGCGGAAAAGAAAACCCTATACCGCGCAACCGGGAGGAGGGAAGGTCTATGACGGGCCGGACTCCCCGAAGCATCGGCATGCAAGTTCATTCTCTACGAGTTCCGGTATCAAAGAGGCAAGACCTGCTGCTACCCGCGCCCCCGACTCGCCTCCCTACCACACCAGATCTAGAGGGCCTTCACGGTCGAGAGCCGGAACATCCGGGCGATCACGGAGTCAGTCACGCTTCCGTTCAGGCCATGATTACAGGCACTCCGAAACCGATCTCCTGAATGGTTCTCGTACCTCTGGTGCAACCTCAAGCGGGGATTACTATTACAACCCACCTGCTTCATCAGCCATCCCAAGCGACCTTCTTGACCAATACCGTGATCTCGATCGGAGCGCGGAAGACCACAGGCTTTATGAGCAAATCCGCGAGCGTGAGAAAGAGCGCGAGAAGAGCAAGTACCACGATAGCCTACCTTCCCGGTCTACCTGGTCAGGCGACGATGATGACTACCGCGGTCTACTTGGTGGACAAGGTGGTGGATCGTCGATGTACGACTATAAGCGTTATAGGTGATTTGACCCAGATCACTCTCGCTATATGTACATTTATCTTATTGCCATCTATTGCGTCGTCTTATCTCGGTTTGCTTTGTCGACTTGGCTTGGGTGTGATAGCGTTGTTTTGCTTCTGATGACTTATGAGAAACGACTGATATCCATATGCTGTCCTTTATTTGTTATCTGTTAGCTCACTGTATACCATATCTGCGAGTTCGTCATCAAGTGATATATATTCTCGTACCATCATATATAAACAAATCTTCTTTACTAGGCGGTAGTCCCATGTCCCCTTCGTCTCTCAATCTCCATCATATACTCCAAGCCTGCTTCCCTCACAGCCATCCCCTCCCTATCTCGAATAGCTTCCTCCTGTTCCCAGAGTTTCTCGGCTCTCCTCCTCTCCCTCTCCTCCCTCTCCGCCCGTTTCCGCCCTCTTCTTTTATGCCTCTCCTGCTCCTCCTCAATCTTCCTCCCCTCGTTATCCGCCTGCACTCTCAACCCCTCAATATCCTCTTCCCCCAGGGCCCACGGCACAGAAAGCACCTCCACCAGGAACCTCAACCGCGCCTCCACGAACCGCATCTCGGCCTTCGTGTCCGGAACCGGGAAGAACCGCTCCAGTTGGATCTGATTTAAAGAGCGGAAGGTCGACAGCGTGCCTTTTATCTGGAACAGCTTGCCCGGCTGTAAGGGCGTTATGTCTATGGAAGTCTGGGTTGTGGGCGTTAAGTGCATTTCCTTAGGCGGCGCATCCGCATCGGCGTCGTCTTTCGTTTTCGATTCGGCCGTAGCGGCGGCGGGGACAGATGTGGTGGTATCGCTCTTCAGAACAACGACGTCGACCGTTGCACCTGTGCTATCGTCAAGCGTTAGGATCGTCCGCCGTGGGACATCGGTGCGCGCAACGATGATGCCGACAAGGCTCACGAAGCGGATTGGGTGGTTTTGATAGAAGAAGAGGTCTGGCTCTATGCGGGGAATTGAACATTAGCATGGATACAGAACACTCTTCTTCCAAACATATTCAATCACTCCCCAGTCCTCTGCCAAAGCAAACGAAGAATCGAGAAGGAAGACATACCTCCATATTCCGTCCGTCTCTTCAGCCGATGCACATCCGTAGCGCCCATCTTCACCCACGCAAAATGTGTGGGCGATGCCTTGAAGCAAAAGGCCGGATAGAAGGGAAGATTAGGGGCGTGCTTCGCAGCATGGTTGTTGCCCCTGCCCTTGTTCTTGTGGTTCCAGTTGGTGGTGTCATCATTGTTTGCCATGCCATAAGATTAGGTCGCGATCGAGGAGCGGGCTCATTTTCGCATTTCAGGTCGCATATGTTTCTGTCTCTGGGGTTTGCCGCTGTTGTTTGAGATGCCCCCTATTGGGTAGAGGCTGCTTTCTTTTTGAAGTTGATGCTGCGCTGAGCGTAGTCTGTCCGATGATTGGTGATGGTGTCATGTGACTACCATTTGTTTGCCATAGAGCAACGCTCTTCATAGGTTCCAGGTTGGCACAGTGAAGGGCTTTATTTGGCGGTCCCTGGAAACTCAAGGTATATTTCATGAGTAGAGTACTTGATGTAGGTGTGGAATTAGGTGAATCTGGTAGATGTGCCATTTGCGGTGGCCTGCGTACAAAGACGTTGTTTGGATATATATATTCGTGGACGAAACCTGAATTTACTCAATAGCAGAAAGACAGTAACAAACCCGGAGAACCTTGAATTCTTCCAAGCTTACTATCCTTCTTCATCTCTTTCAACAAGTCCCTTGATGTCTCAGCCCTCTAAAGCCTCAAAAAGAGACGATAGTGAACAACAAGATCATTACAGGATTTGATTTTCCCAGGAGAATGCCCAGACACTCAGTACGTACACCAGTGTGATTGGCCTCCTATTCACAAAGACGGCCTGGGGGATGACGAGGCCTAGCATTTCCTCCCAAGGTCGATATATTGAATGTCCACTTTCAGGCTCCATCAAGTCCTCATGGCAGATGTCTAACCGAAGCGAGGCCTTCTGCCGAGACACGCAGCAAAATTTGATCTTATCTGATCCTGAATCTTTCTGTTAGTGCCATTACTAGCGTACTTGACCTGCCATTTGAGAATACGTCGATACAGGAACGGACCCAGCTGTCACTCGAAGCGAAACAAGTTGCAGAAATGTTGACCAGAACCTGGAAATGGAATGGATTGAAGACAAGGCGGATCCATCCGGCTCTCCCGCTGCAACTGCGAAATCACCGAGCCACATGATGAAATCGTGAGCTGCGCTGATAAGAAACCAAACACCTTCATCACCTCCAAATACCCCTCCATACAGCCCTCAGACCTCACCATTACCATGTACTCCAAATTCTGGCCTGCAGGAGGCCTCCCTGGCATCCTCCACCACTTCGTACGTTCAATCCCTCTGTTTACATCACTTACCCGCAGCTAATTTCTGACGTCTTGCCCGCGCAGACCGAAACCCTGGTCGCATTCGAATTCACCACCTCCGCAGTTCCCAAAAAACACTCCCTGCTCTTCGTCGGCGGCCTCGGCGATGGCCTCGCAACAACCTCGTACATGGCGGACCTCGCCAAAGCCCTCCAACCAACAGACTGGTCCCTCTTCACGCTGAACCTCACGTCTTCGTACTCCGCCTGGGGCCTGGGCCACCTCGACCGCGACACCGACGAAATCGCCCAATGTCTCAACTACATCCGGGACTACAAGGGCGGGAAATTCGCCAACATCAGCGGCTTCAAGGGCCACAGTAACAGCAAAGTCGTCCTAATGGGCCACTCAACAGGCAGCCAGTGTGTCGTGCACTACCTCTCGAAACCAAACCCACACACCTCCGCAAAGGCTTTCGACTCCGACCTGCAACATATCCTACGTACCCGTCTCGACGGCGCAATCATGCAAGCGCCCGTTTCCGACCGCGAGGCTATCCAGTACGTCCTATCGACCGGTTGGATGGGGCGCACATCATCCCAAGTCACGGAGATCTACAAGGAGCTCGAGAAACTGGCGCAAGATGAGATCGCGAAAAATCCAGATCCTCAGTTTGATGCCCTCCTTCCGCTCCATATGACCGGCGTCATTGGCTACCCCGGCAACGTACCTCTTTCTGCACGCCGGTTCCTTAGCCTTGTTTCCCCTGGGACGCCTAGCGGAACTCCCGGTGAAGACGATCTCTTCAGCTCAGATCTGGGCGATGAATCGCTGAAGAACACCTTTGGGACGATTCGGGAGCGGGGGCTGCTGGCGTCGAAGCTGATGGTTTTGATCTCGGGGAATGATCAGGCCATGCCTGGGTGGGTTGATAAGGAGGCGTTGTTAAGAAGGTGGAAGGGAGTTGTTGATGGGGAGAGAAAGGATGGAGAGAGTGGGATTTGGCATGAAGGGAGTGGGCTTATTCCGGGGGCTTCGCATGCGTTGAGTAACGATGACCAGGCAGAGCCGAGGAGATTCCTTGTTGATAAGGTCATGACTTATCTGAGAGGGGTGGAGAACTGAAGCTTGAAGCCTATATGTATATAGAAATAGGAATGAAAATAGACTCTTGCTTTTGTCCATGTCTCTAGTGTAATCCAGTAGTCTAACAGTCTGCAAATACTACCCATCCAATACCAAATCATTGCATCGCAAAATAAATCGTAAATCGTAACAAAGTCGTAAATATGAAGACAGCTGTAAATAGACGCCTCCAATACTTCCTAAAAAAAACTAAAACACAACCCCCTTACTCTGAGCATCTTTGCTGAGCCTGATGTCTTTAATTAGGAACATCCAGACCAGCGAGAGTGCCATGATCCCTGTACCCGCAATCAGCATCTTCGTCTGCGTCTCGGCGTACGCATAAGCAATGGCATTTCTGACTGGTGAGCCAACGGGGTAGCTCAATTGAATCTCAAGTGACTCATAGATAACTCTCCAGTCTGCCTTCGCAGACTCGGGAAGCAGCCTCTTCAGCGCCTCAGGTAGAGTGTTGGTCCAGATAGCGCCGGAGATGCTGCTCCCAACGGCGCCGCCCATAGAACCAAAGACACCGAGGAATGCAAGGGCCGAGGCGATGTTGTTATGATCAGACGCGGCTGAAACTGCAACCTGCTGGCAACAAATCATTGTACTTCCGCCGAATGCAATAAGAACCTGACATAGGATCAGATAACCCACGGACCAGCCGGGTTTGCGGAAGTAGATCATCAGGCTGACGCCGACCATATAGAGAGGCACGGCCCAGAATAGCAGCCATCGGAACCGGGAGGTCTTTTTGATGAGGAACCCCACGGCCAAGAGCCAGATGCCGGAGATGACGTTGAAGATGCTGCTGATGTACCCTGCAGTTGAAATGGAAGTTCCATAGACCACTTGCAAGTAAGAAGTGTAGTACTCGTTCCAGCAGTAGTACGCAATTTGGTAGGAGGTTCCTAGGAGACACGCTCCGAGTACTGTTCTGGATGCCAGCAATTCCCAGGGGAGGAAGGGAACCGGAGCGATGAAGCGCTCTGCCAGCACAAAGGCGACGAGGCAGGCGATGCCAGTAATAAGCATCGTGGTTATATAGTCGGATTGCCATTCGCCCGCTGTTGATCCGGCAATGGTAAATGGCAGGAGGAATAGTACTAGACCTGTTGCTAGGAGGAAGACACCCAGGAGGTCCAGCTCAATCACGTAAAAGACGATGCTCTGGGCAAATGTCCTGCCGCTGCGCTCTTTCCTCGGCAAAAGACCCTTGCGCTTTGCCTTGTATCTGTTATACTGCAGTAGACCAAACATTGGCAAGGCAATGATGGGTAGGATTATAGCGAAGCTTCCGTACGCCCATCGCCAGTTATAAGCATAGAAGCGCTCGGACGCGGCTGAACCTGCAAACGCAGTGATGATATAGGGCGACGAGGTAAACGCGTAGGCAAGGCCTCGGTCACGTAGCGACGACGTATCGGCTGTAATGACATCGATACTGAAGATCATACCCGAAAAGCCGATAGTGTAAAACACCTATGGTTGTAAGCTTCCGTCCCAGTATAGCGCAGAAGTAGACATACTTGTGAGATGCAGTACGTCGTGATATCGGTGCATGTCGCGGATAGGACCAACCCTAGAGTCGCGAATGCTACCATGATCAAGAATCCAATTGATCGATCCCAAACGTTCAGTATCTTTGCGAGAGGCATATAGGTTGCCGAGGACATGACGCTGGACACGATGTAGATGACGGGGATTAGGGAATGCGATTCAAAGCCGCTGGTCACGAAGGCCGAGAGATTGCTGGTGATGGAGGATTGGAAGGCATTCACGAAGTACAGGAGAAACATTCTATTGCGGCAAATGGTCAGCCATTGTCTCAGCGCATTGGGTTCATCGGCTAGACTCACAGAACGTATGCCGTCACTAATGATTTCTTCGACCAGACCATGGTAATGGCCTCGGCCTGTTTCACTCCATCCTGAGCTGCCTCTGGATCATCTGTCGGAAGCTCGTGTGCTATCTCTGACCCCGGAATACCCCCTAGTAGTGGGGTGTCCTCAGTACTCGAAGACCGCGTTCTTTGTAGCGCCGACATTGCGACATTGGTCGTAGTCTTACAGTCCTTGGGAGATGCGCGTGTTATCTGTCGGGATACTCGAGTCGATGGTGTTGCGACAAATATGAGAGGGAAGAGACATCGGATACCGTCGGGTAGCGATCGCGAGACAGAGTCATGGAGGCGTGCGGAGAATGAGAGAAAATTGAGGAGAGCGTTGATGGTTCGTACGATGCGGTATAATTTACAGTACTTCAAATACTAGCGTAATAATCTGATAAATGAGACCCACCCGCGTAATCTATTTTATCTGATGGAAATTCTCCAACCGCCAGCCTCGTTTCCAATCCCGTCAACGGCCAAAGCGATGTCGGCAGAACTCAGCCCATCTCGGATCAGGATGTTCAGGAACCCCCATCTACTCGCTGGATCGACAGCCACGAGGACCATGACGGACTTACGTAAAGACGCCATCCCCCTTCCCGTCGGGGTATGCCATGGCCTTCGATGACTCGATGTGGCTCGGATCCAGGACCGGTGGGTTTCATCAGGAGATGGTGGGGGGCTTTTCGTAGTGGACCGTCCAAGGCGACCATGCTTTAGTGCCATGTCGACGAGATCGCCTTCGATAAATTGAGCGAATCCCTCTGAATTCGAGCCGAGCACTTGGCGGCGTTCATCACTGGCAGCTTCAACCGTGCCAAGCTCATACTGCAGATTTTGAGTCAGTATGAAGCTTGTTCAGAGCCTGGCGGGCTTCCCTCGCCTGCTGCTGGCCGGCAATCCTTCGAAAATCGACCTTGGCATGCTTCTGGTGGCCATCCTGAGTGCGATAGCGTCCGGCGTGCCTTTTCCAATCATCGGTATTCTATTTGGTCAGCTTCTCGACGATTTCAACGCAGCGACATGTAAATCAGGCGATTCCTCCGGCGACGGCGACCAAGGAAGCATCAACGACAAGATCTTGATCATCGTGTATCTGGCCATCGCTCAATTCGTCTTGATTTACATCCATCTTTCCTTCTGGACCCTGAACGGCGCTCGGCTGGCGCAGCGACTACGAGAATCCTACTTGCAGAACCTACTTCGACAAGAACCCTCATTCTTCGACGATCTTCCTCCCGGTGAGGTAGCCTCTCGGCTCAATGGCGACATCCAAACCATCCGCTCGGGCACATCTGAGAAAGTGGGAATCTGTCTTGCGAGTTTTTCCTTCTTCGTTACTGCCTACATCGTGGCGTTCATCAAGGATACGAAGCTTGCAGGCATGCTCGTTTCGTTGATCCCGGCCTACTTCCTCATGTCCTTTGTTGGAAGCCATTATATCGAGAAGTACTCGGGACTGATGTCAGAACATGCTGCCACTGCCGCTTCAATTGCTTCAGAAGCCCTTTCGAACTTCACCGTTGTACAGGCCTTTGGCGCAAACGATCGATTGGAGGAGAAATTCTCCAAGGCGCTGAAGTCTTCAGAAACGGAAGGACTAAAAAAGGCCACTGCGGTTGGCATTCAATCAGGAGTTCTGTATTTCGTCGCCTATTCTGCGAACGGTTTGGCATTCTGGGAAGGTAGCAGGCAAGTTGCCCGTACGGTGAACGGCGAATCTGGCGGCGCTACTGTTGGCGCCACATTTACAGTCATCTTTATCCTGGTTGAAGGTTAGTAGACTAGCCTGTCTTCATACACGTCCTGCGCTAACAAGCATAGCGACCTTGCTCCTGAGTCAGGTTGCCCCATTTATTCACCTGTTCACAGCAGGAGTTGCTTCGTACGAAAAGCTACATGCGGACATCACTCGCGAGCCGAAGATTGATGGCACTACCCCTTCGGGCCATCGCATCACTCAGGCAGAGGGTGGTTTCGAGCTAAACGAAGTTTCGTTCAGCTATCCTTCGAGGCCCGAGGTCACCGTGCTTGACAAGGTTTCTCTCAGTATACCCGCCAACAGGCATACTGCGATTGTCGGTCTTTCGGGAAGTGGCAAGTCGACCATCGCTGGCTTGGTCACAAGACTCTATGATCCCACGGAAGGGCAAATCCTGTTCGATGGTCACGATCTTCGTGAAGTCAATACTCGTGATTTGAGAAGTTTCGTCAGTTTGGTCCAGCAGGAACCGAACCTCTTGGATCGTTCTCTTCTGGAGAACATCGCTCATGGTTTGATCAACTCAAGCAGTCCTAGCCATTTGCCTCTGAGAACAGCTCTTCTCAGCTCCGATCTTGCAGACATCGCTGGCGAAGTTAGAGAAGGGAAGGACTTGGTTGAAGTAGCAGAGAAAAAGGGTCCAGAGTTTGTTGAAATCGTCAACCTGGTACAGAAAGCTGCACAACTCGCGGACGCAGAAGCTTTCATCGTTGCATTGCAACATGGATTTGGCACGGTCGTCGGATCCAGTGGACGTCTGATCAGCGGTGGCCAGAAGCAACGAATTTCTCTTGCTCGAGCACTTGTCAAGGACCCCGCCGTACTTATTTTGGACGAAGCCACAGCATCCCTAGATTCGCGGAGTGAACAACGTATCCAACGGGCTATCTCGAACATTGCCAGCGGAAGAACCATGATCACGATTGCTCACCGTTTATCAACAATTACTAGTGCAGACAACATCATTGTCATGCATAAAGGTCACATTGTTGAGCAAGGGGACCATGCAAGCCTAATGGCGAAGGACGGAGCATATGCTGATCTGGTTAAACTGCAAACCCTATCCACGCATGACAAGAATAACTCCACAGTCAGCGTTGATACCGTTGGCAAAACCGATCAGATCTCTTCAGACGGTGACCTCGAGACAAGCACTCTTGACGGTCTCGGAGACGATGAGAAGAAGCCCGAAACGACTGAGACTTCAGTTGCCGAGCCTGCAGAGGAGTCTGAGGAGCCGGATACGCCGAACAAGTCTCTATGGGCTCTCGTCAAGGGTTATGCACCCACCCTGAGGCCGCATCTGCTTTTCCTTGTTCTTGCTCTCCTTGGCTCTAGTATCGTTGGCGGAGCCTTCTCGGGTGAAGCGGTGATCTTTGGAAATACCGTTGGAAGTCTGGACCCCTGCAACAGCGCGGATTACATTCGATCCAGGGGTGATTTCTTTGGACTCATGTTCTTCGTGCTCGCAATCATCGAGTTCTTTGCAAACGTGGTCAGCTGGACCGGATTCGGATGGGTTTCGGAGAAAGTGGTTTACACCGTCCGAGTTCTATCCTTCCGGTCACTGATGGAGCAAGACCTCCAATGGCACCAATCCAAGGGACGCTCACCACCGTTGCTCCTCTCGTACATCACCAGGGATGGTAACGCTCTGGCTGGACTGAGCGGCTCTGTCATCGGCACACTATTCTCGATTACTGTCAACCTCATTGCAGCCATTATTCTGACGCACATCATCGCGTGGAGAATTGCTTTAGTTTGCTTGGCTCTGGTCCCGCTTCTGCTTGGTGCTGGTCTGATGGAGCTTCACGTACTCGGCAAGTTCGAGGAACGTCACGAGAACGCTTATACCAAGTCGGTTGACATTGGTGTCGAGGCAATCACCTCCATCAAAACGATCGCGTCTCTTTCTCTTGAAGAAGAAACGCTGAAGACCTATCAGCGGTCCTTGAAGGGCCCCCGTAAGGAAACCCTGACAGTTACCTTACAAGCAAGTCTCTGGCAGGCGATGACTTACTTCCTCGGTAATCTCGTGAATGCGTTGGCCTATTGGTGGGGTGCCAAACAAATCTTAGCTGGCAACTACACCCAAACGCAGTTCCTGATTGTGGTATTCTCTCTGCTTGTCAGCGCCTTACTTTGGAGTCAAATGTTTGCTCTGGCACCGGAGCTTTCGGCTGCCCGAGCTGCTATGGCTAGGCTGCTGGGTCTTATTGAAATCGGATCCGACAAGATGCAGGGACACGTACCTCCTCGTTCTCCCACTGCAGCTACATCTGGAGAGGAAGAAGCAGCCGTTGAGACCAAGCAACTACCACTTGACAACAAAGCCTCCAGTGTCCAGCTCCGCGACGTCCACTTTTCGTACCCAGCCCGACCAGACATCAAGGTCATGAATGGTTTGACCGTTGATATTAAACCCGGAAAGTTCGCTGCCCTCGTCGGCCCCAGTGGTGCAGGCAAATCGACAATCATCTCCTTAGTCGAACGCCTCTACACGCCTCAATCCGGCTCCGTCATAATCGACGGCGTCGACATCACCAAGCACCGTGACGTCGCCTTCCGCAACTCCATTGCCCTCGTGCCGCAGGAAAGCGTCCTCTTTGAAGGAACAATCAAGTTCAACATCAGCTTCGGCGCAAGACCAGGTCATGAGGTCTCGCAAGCCGATATCGAAGAAGCATGCAAATTAGCGAACATTCACGATACAATCGCCGCTCTTCCCGATGGGTACGACACTCTCTGCGGCCCCAACGGAAGCCAGTTCTCTGGAGGCCAGAAACAGCGTCTCTCCATTGCCAGAGCTCTGGTGCGGAAACCAAAGCTGCTTATCCTTGACGAGTCAACTAGCGCGCTTGATGCGGAGTCTGAGAAGTTGCTGCAGGATGGCCTCGAGAAGGCTGCCAAGGGGATTACGGTTATCGCAATTGCGCATCGGTTGCACACAATTAAGAAGGCCGATGTCATCTTTTTGATTGAGGCTGGCCGGTGTGTTGACTACGGCTCGCATGATGAGCTCTTGGCCAGGTCCGATAGCTACAGGGCTAACGTCATGCACCAGACCGTTGCCACTTAGTTTTCTGTTCTTTCAGCGCAAAAAATTTATAGAGTATATAGCATAGATTAATTGTTAATAGTGTTTGGTATGAATCATCTCTCGGTGTTCTACTTGCGGCTGCCTGGCTACTGCCCTCCTTTCCCCTTAAGATAGCCAGTCGCTCCTTCCTCCGGCACACCACGCCCAATCACTCCTTCCTTTTAGAGTCATCACTGGGGCGCTCAGCTGCCGGTGCCCACTCCTGGCTTACACTCTACATCCATGTCGCATGGCTTCAGGAAGGCGCCCATTGTCAGCTACTTACTTCAAACTATCTTGGTATAGAAATAAGGGTCGAGGTGTTACTAGGCAGTTCTTCGCTTGCTAGAAAACATACTTACGTACTATACTTACTATATACCAACTAATAACAGCATTCAACGCGAACCATCTAAACAACATCATCTAAGACAAACCAAAAACCTCAGATCCAATCAGACCTCCAACGCAATGACCCCCTCAGGCTGGGCAACCAACTCTTGCACAACACCAATCAGCTCATCCAGAGCCCGCTCCACAACCTCCTTATCAGCCTCACACCCGACAACGCCGAAGTTCAACTTGTTGTCTCTCACAAACGAAACAACCTTGACTGGATCGGGCGAGTCACCATGTGGATTCGCAATGTCGACTACACATTCACTATCCGCAAAAGGCATGGAATCGAAGTCCTCGTGGTCCTGGTGGTGGACCAGCGAGTCGAAGAACGACGATGACCAAGAGGTGCAGTGCTCCGCGATGCGCCTGAATCCAAGGAAGTCGTACGCTGCTGACTCCGCGCTCTGGCTCTGGATAAACTGGAATAGCGATGCAGGTGTCCAGGAGTCGCGGGTGCCAAAGGGCACGCGAACAGGCGTGAACTGGTACGTTGGGCCAATGATATCCTCTGTGTTGCTGATATCGTCGAGGATCCTGCCGGATGTGACGCCGCCGAACGTGATGTCTTTCTGCTTGGTAGTGCGGGAAAGAAGGACAGCCCAGGCAGCGGTTAGGAGGGTTGCTGTTGTGTAGCCGAGGGATTCGAGGGGTTGAGTCGATGGGGTGTCCGCGGGTTTGTGGAGGAAGACGGCCTTTTCGGTTCCGGTTGGCGTGGTCTTGCCAGGGAGGACAGAAAGGGTTGAATCTTGCAGCAGGTTACGCCAGTAGGCGATTGCTTTTGATCCGGCGGTCTTGTTGTTGATCTGGGAGATATATGAGGGGAAGGGCTGGATAGATGTGGCAGGGATGGGCTGCCCTGTGTAGAGGACTTCGAGGTCGCGGAGGAGACGCGGGAGGGAAACACCGTCGTATTGGGCGTGGGAGAAACGGAGTACAAGGGCATGAGAGCCTTCAGTGCTTTGGATGTGGAAGAAGCTGAGGAAGGGAGTGCCCAGGTTGTAGGTGTTGGCTTCGATGTCAGCGCTGCAGAGGTCTGCGATGTAGGCCTTAAGGTCCTTGTCTGTCTGGTGCTTGGTAATGGGTGCTTCGAGACTGTTCAGGACAACCTGGAGGAAGGAGGCCTTGTTCTCGATGAAGACCGTGCGAAGGATATCGTGGGTCTTGACTAGCTCATTGCAAGCACGGAGCAACTTCTTGCCATCGATACCGGTGTCAAAGATGAGCATCGTGTACTGGATGGAAGTGCGCGGTACATTGATGGTTCCCTTAATATCGAGGGCCTGCGAGTCTGTAACGGGGCATACATCCTGAATAGGCCAATTTGGATCCGACAGCTTTGGACGAACACTCTGAGACAAGTAGCCCTCGAGGTCTTGAACGTTACCCAATGTCGAGAAAGCCTTGTACGTCTGCGCTGGTGTTTTCTTCCCTTTCGGGCCCTGGCCGACTCTCAACCGCTTAGCAGCATCCCCAAGTCGCATATGCTGGAAAACATCGGCAACAGTCAGAATGTGTCCCTGCTCACGGAGACCCGAGACAAGCTTCATAGCGAGAACGGAGTCACCACCCAGACGGAAGAAGTTGTCATCGACATCAATGTGTTCACTGTCAATCTTCAGGATAGCCGCCCAGGCTGACCGTAGAGTACTTTCGTTGGCAGTTAGGTCGGTTTGCGCATTGAGGGACTTCCATGCGGATTCGAAGCCTTCGCGGAGCTGGGAAAGGATTTGGCGAGGGATGGCGGATGCGAGATCGTTGAGGAGGCCGTGGTCGGTCAAGCCCGTCTTTGTACTTGTGGGGATCTTGTTGACAACGATGTATGTCGACGGAGCCATATATGCGGGCAAATTGTCGCGGATAAATTTGTCGAGTTTCTTTAAGGCTAAGGCGAGGTTGTCAGAAATGGCGGCGTTGATGACCGGGGAACTTTGCGAGTCTGCCGCACTCAGCGCTATGACGTGCTGCTTTGATAGAAGGTTGACTGTCGTTTCTTCAGAAGGCTGCTCGACGAGAATAACGAGTTCGGGTTCCTCTGATGGTGCCTGAGATACGGCAGCAGCAGCAACGACTGTTGGCGGCAGCTGCTTCTTGATATGAGCCTCAAGGTCGGCAATATCAACTGCGTGCCCCTGAACTCCTACAACGTTCTCCTTTCGACCAACGAAGGTTAAGCTACCGTCCTCCTGCAATTGGACCATGTCGCCTGTGGGCTGTACCCTACCCGTGCGACCAGCGAAGGCGGGGCTTCCGGCTACCAACCAGGCAGGAGACTCAGTAGCCTCAGCAGCGAGCACAGCACCTTCGATCCAGAGCTCACCAACACAGCCGATGGGAGATAGTCGAGATGGGTTTCTGGGGTCACATACCCACGGCACGGCGACAGGAGGATACGCTGATCCTGGCTTAGTGGCTGCATCTGCACGGAGCTTGCCTGTTGACTCGTCCGCGGACAACGGAGGTATCTGGTTCCACTGCCAGATCTTGTTTAATTCCGCCTCAGGAACGCAGGAGATGTCACCGATTCTCCTTGAGGGATCCTTCAACAATTGCGAGCACGCAGTCTCAACCTGCGCCAGAATTCGCTCCATCTGAGCGACCTCAACCAGATTGACATCGAAGCTGGCACAGATCCTGAAACCACCTTTTTGTATTCCACATCCCAGCATAACCGGGTACGGGTTGAAATGCAGTGCTTCGCGGACGACATCGCCCACCTCGAACCCTAATTCACCACCCACGTACTCGGGATCTGGCTGGATGACGAGACCAGTACCAGTCTCGCACGCATGTTGAGCATCCTGGCTTACTTTTCTGATGTTCTGCATACCCATGTGCTGGTAGGGTGTACGGGACAACATGGCCTTCTGGACGCTCTGCAGATAAGCCTCGACGGAGGTCTTGCGCTGGACGTGCATGCGAACAGGGACCGTTGCGATCAGCGGGCCGATGATACCCTCAACCCCGGGCAAAGAAATATCACGACCCATGAGGGTCTCGCCGAATACGACATCGTCGCTGCCGGTGTACTGTGATGCAACCAGTGCCCACGCACCCCGGATCAGCGTCGCCATCGTGAACGGTGAGCCAGCACCGATTTCAAGATTAATATGGCGTTCGACCATGCCGTTGGGAGTAGGTAAGAAGTCTCGAGATGGAAGACGAGGGAACTGAGGTCCCACGGCACCTCTCAGCTCGCGGCGCCAGAATTCCTCCATTGCGGTTTCGTCCGTGTCACGCACGTACTTGACGAACTCTCGCATCTGGGACTGAATGTCAATGGGATGCTCCCTGAGAGCGTTGCTGACTTGCTGCAGGACGATAGGCTCTGACCACCCGTCGTAGACTACGTGGTGGATTGTCCAGACCATGTACCGTTTGCCGTCTGAGTTTTCGACAATGGCGTACCGGGCTAGGCTCTGTCCGAGTTCCATTTTCTCATCCTTGTCATTTACAAGATATTGCTCTAGGTTGGTTGCATGTTTCCAAGAGATGGCTTCTTTGAGCACAACTTGCTGTAGACCAGGCTCGGAAATCTGAGCTACACGAGTGCGCAAGATAGGGCTTGCTGCGACAACTTCTTCCCAGGCCTTTTTCCAGGCGTCGAGATCAATGCCTGATGGGATTGTTGCAACTCTCTGGGCCACGTACGCCACGACTGCCTTGAGCGAGAATGTGAACAGTGACTCCTGCGTAGGTGTGCAGGGATAGATATCCTCTACGGCTGCCGGCTCCGCTCCACACGCTTGTGCCGCCTCGAGTGTAGCGCTCTCGGCATCCTGGGCTATCAGTGAGAATGGCGGCGTCTCTGTCCGTGCCTGTGAGTCGCAGACCTTGACGACGGCTGCCATATCTGAAAGTACAGGGGTGTTGAACGTGTTGCCAACGGTGAGCTCAAGCCCGTGAGAACGTGAGATCGTCACGAGTTTCATAGCCATTACCGAGTCACCACCCAGCGCAAAGAAATTGTCGTCTGGCCTGATGGAATCCGGCTCGCGCTTCAATGTCTCGGCCCATGCCCGGCGCAAACGCTGCTCAAGCTCACTCAACTCCCCAGTGTGGTTGCTGCTGCTTGAGCCTTGGTCTAACTCTCTCAAGTCCAGCTTCGAGCCGAGCTCTCTTAGTCGCTTGCGATCGGTCTTGCCTGAGATCAAGACAGGCATGTAGTTGACCGGGATGTAAGCAGTTGGGACCATGTATCGCGGCAAGACGGTTGCAACGTCCTTATCGGCCTCGTAGATGATCTGACGTAACTCCTCAGAATGCTCTATTGATTGCAGCTCGACGTTGTCCTGTTTCTTTGTGGATTGTGCAGAAACAAATGCTACCAGGGTGAGCTGGCCATGAGAAACTATGACTTCCGCAGTGACGCTGAGATCTGAAGGAAGTCTAGCCCTAAGTTGGCTCTCAATCTCACCGAGCTCAACACGTTGTCCGCGCAATTTGACTTGCGTATCCTTTCGCCCAACAAAGACAATGCCTCCAGACCCGTCAGGGTCGTATTTGCCAAGGTCTCCAGTCTTGTAAAGACGGCCACGGCGACCAGTGTAGCCTTTGTGGCCTGCAACGAGCCACGATGGATCCTCGATAAATGCAGCCGCAGTCTTTTCGGGATCGTTCAGGTAACCTTGCCCGACAATGGGGCCTTCGACAAGCAATTCGCCAACAGCACCGACTGGCACAAGAAGTTCGTGGTCGTTGGGGTCCGTGATCCACATGGCCGCTCCGTTGCCCTTACCAATGGAGATATAGTCTCTACCAGTCGCAGCATTGCCGTTGACCGTGCATCCAATCGTGCACTCGCAAGGGCCGTATCCGATGATAATCCGGGCAAGTTTACCCCAGACTGTGCAGTCTCTTGCTGAGACAGCCTCTCCTCCAAGACCGAGACCCTCAAGCGAAGAGATGACGTCTGTGTCTAGGATTCGCGCTACTGATGGAGTGAGACCTGCATAGTTGACTCTCATGTTGCGGATCACGCCGTTGATGTCATTCATTCGATCTTCGTCTGAGGGAATGCAGAGACATCCGCCGTTTCCGAGGGTGAGAAGCATGCTGTCGATGCTGACGTCGAAAGCGTAGGACGCAAAATCGAGTACCCTTGAGTCTTCTGTGTACCCGACCTCTTGAGCTCTCGGAATGGCACTGCTCGTATATGTTTCGTGAGAGAGTTTGACTCCTAGAGACGGTCAATGATTAGTACGCTGACTGAACTCACGACAGCTTTGAAACATCGTACGCACCTTTCGGAGTCCCCGTGCTTCCAGAAGTAAAGATCATATACATCAGGGCAGACGAAGGCACTGGGGCCAATTCAGGGATATTCTGCAGCTTTGAGGGATCGGCAAAAGTCTCCTCGCCAACGACAAAAGGCACACTATCTGGCATGATCATTGTAGCCAGCTCCTGCTGCTTGCTGGAAGACAGCATCATCTTCGCACCCACCTGCTCAGCGATGTTCTGTAATCGTGCAAGCGGAAGCGTCGGGTCCATGAGCACAAACGTTGCTCCTGATTTCATGATTCCCAGAACCGCGACAATTGTCCACCTCGACTTCTCAAAGCACCCGGGAAGAACATCGTGCAGCCGAACACCCAAATCCTTCAACGAGGCCGCAACAAATGAAGAATACCGATCAACTTCTCTGTATGTTAAACTGCCGTCCCAGGAGCAAATGGCCTCTTTATCGGGAAATTTGCGAGCTTGTTCTGATACCATCTCGTGCATGCAGAACTTGTATGATGGAGGCAGAACGTGGTTCCAGCTCCAGATACTCTCTAGGTCGAAGTTGGTCGGGCGCAGGTAGAAGTCCTGGATGAGCGCGGTCGAGTGCGCAATGCATAGTTTGAGAACATCAGTAAGTGTCTCGATGTATCGGGTAACTGTGTACGGCAGCATATTCTCTGTATGCCATGCTGGGCGGATCTCGAGGCGCGTATTTTCGAGGCGGATTTCCAGATGAAGCGCACCCTTTCCCATCAGTTAAGAGCTACCAACGCAAAACCGCGTAACTCACCTCGTCTTTAGCTTCAGCATTTTGCGACAGCGAGTCGGTGCTCAGAATGAGCGAAGTAGGACCGAATATTTCTGTCGCGACTGTCGCAATATGCTCAGAAATCGCAACGGCAGCCTCTCCAACATTACTCTGCAGTCCAATCTTCAAATCCTCCATCGCCAAACGCTTCGGAGAATCCCCGCCTCCAAACGCCCACTCATAGCTAATCTGGCTGCCCTCCCTCGTTCGCAGGAGCGCAATGAGCCAAGACAAAAGTATGAGCTCCTCCTTCAATCCAGTCGCAGTGTTATCTGATCGCAAGTCGGGAATGTCAAAAGACTTAGAGCTGACTCCATTGGGTTGACCTTGATCGAGGAACTCCTCGACCTGAATCGACCCCATCTTGCCGGAGACCAGCGAGGTTTCTGGTCGGTCCCGTTAATGTGTAAAGCTTCGCATGCGGCGGACGGGCAAGATCGGGTTGAGAGCGTTATATAGCGGGCTGCCAAGTTATGGCATTGGGATAGATGCAACCCATTGATTGAATCAAGTCAATTGACCGAGATCGGGTCGTGCAGGAGGTAAGTGGGATGATGTGGGCAACCCCCACTGCGTTAGAGTCGAGAAAGCATCCATGTCTTGAATATATCGCGTAATTCATAGGGTTGACAGCAGTGTAATGCAAATACGCCGCTCTGTCTAGCGTAATACAGCCCGTAACCGCGTACAAAATGTAAAAATCCCTGCATTCTGCTATAATGAGGCCACAGATGGGGCTGGGTGGAGTGGTTGGGTCGCGTAAGCCAGACCTTACTACATTAGGTAAGTGGTTATTAGATAACTTAAGCAACCCCCTTTTATTAAATTTCCACCTAGTATATAACTTACCTTCCTGCATATTCTTTTACTAGTTACTTAAAAAATTATTAAATAACTAATTATTATATTAAATAACTAATTACCATAGTTAATAACTAGTTACCCCTAGCTATATATATAATAACTAGTCTAAAACTAGTTATTAACTAATATACTAATCACGGGTGAAACTAGAGCTTAAAATATAAATTATATTATAACTAGTTATGCTATAACTAGTTATAATTTACCAGGACTAGTTACTAACTAAATATAGGTGTTAAATAAGCTAGAAATTATTATACTTAGTTTATTTTTACACCAGCCTATTACTATATCTTAACTTTAAATATGCTTTGCTTTACTAAAATATCCTAAATTTAATATAATAAGTCTTATTTATATTATTCCTGTACAGGGTAACCTTAACATAAAGTAGTAAGGTAAATTAATAAAACATGTAAGTTTTTTATTTAGTTTTTAACTAAATATTAACTAGTTATAAATTTAATATAGTATAGCCTAATAATATAAAAATTAAATTTCTTGCCTATATTTTAGGCAATAATATTATTATATTTAATATAAATATTTAGGTATCCGGGCATGTGCAAATATATATTTAAATTTTAAAAGTTTTTATTATTTTAAGATTACCACTAAAAACTAAAAAATAATCTAGTAATATTAGCTTCTTGTTAAGGTAATAAAAAATAAAGGGCTAAAAAAGAAATTTATCACATAAGTATATATCTAGTTACTAACTAGTTTATAACTAATTATAATTAGGACCTTTAAGTTAGTTTGGAGCCTTTTTAAAAGGGGGATAGCTTATTAAAATAGTTAGCTTAATACATGTTAGCCCAAAGTAAATATTAAAGGGATAGTATATACCCTTAACTAGATATTAGCTAGTTACTAACTAGTTATTAGCAAGGTATTAAGCATGCCTTATTCTTTATTTACTACCTTAATAAATTATATAAAACTAAAAATAAGCATTACTTTTAGTTTCTTACAGCTAGAATTAATTTTAATATTTTACTTTTAGTATAAGTATATAATAATCCAGGGATTCTTAAGCCTTGTTATTATAATATTTTTAAAAACCTAATATTTTAAAAGCAAAAATATAGTAAGTTTTATTAAAACTAATTATTAACTAGTTACTAATTAGTTAGATTTTTTATATAAAAATATACTTAATATTATATTATAACCTTACTAGGTGTTATTTAATATTATTATTTTTTTTAATTTAAATACATGTTTATTTTTCTTATTTACCTTAACTAGTAAACATGGCCATCCCCCTTTTTTTTTAAATAAGATACCGGAAATCTACTTTTAGGAGGTTAAGTAAATTTTTTGGAATATTTAAAATCTAGATTTAATAGTTAGTAAGTAACTAGTTACCCTTTTATTATATTTAGTTATTAACTAGTTATAGGTCTGTTTTAAAAAAGTCTAGAAGTTTAAGATTTTTATTAAAAATATAATAAAACCTAACTTGCTAAGATTTACCCCTTATTTACTAATTTAAATTAAATATATACCTTAATTTTTAAGGAACGGCTTTTAATATACCCTGGGGGTAAAAGTTTTAATAGGCTTTACTTTAAATAAGCTTAAAATACCTAGCTTTAGGTAAGTTACTTTTTAAACTAGTTTATAACTAGTCCATAACTAGTTAATGTTTAAAACTAACTAAATATAGAATTATATCCGTGAGATATACTATAATAATAATTTTTATATTATTATTTATAAATTAAAGAAGCAAATTTAACTTTTATAATTTTTAAAGTTATTTAAAATTAACATGTTATATAAACATGTGCAAGATAATAGCCTATATAAGGTTATTTTTGCAGTATTTTACAAGCCACATAAAAAGGGTAAGTTTATTAACTAGTTATAAACTAGTTACTAATATTTAATAACTAGTTATTATACTTTTTTAGGCCTTTATAAATTAAGAAAGTACTAAGGCCTATAAAACCTTATTTATAAAGGTTTTTAGGATTATTACTAATGTTTTAGGAAGCCCTGTTAAATTTTATTATCTTTATGGGAGAGAAATTAAAACCCTTGTTATTAATATAAATAATAGGTAAATAAAAGGTATAGTTTAACTAATTTATAACTAGTTATAGTTTAGTTACTAACTAGTTTTACAGGTCTTGGTTAATACCTATTATTAATTAATTTATATTATTAGTATTATTAGTGGCACCTACTTTAACTAGTTATTTTTTATTAGGTTTACTTTTTACGGGGAATTAAAAATACCATTAGCCCCTTTTAAAAAAACTTTACTTTATATAAGCTTATAGCCAGCCTTATATATGCAACTAGTTCTTAATAGTATTATTAAATACTAGCTAACCTATAAAATAAGTAATATTTTTATATATTTAGTTATAAACTAATCCCTAACTAGTTATATTTTTTAGTGCTTGGTAATAAGTTTGTTTAAAATTAGGTATTTTATAAATTCCTTCTAGTAATTACTAGGGGATTAAATAAACATTACTTATAAATACTAAATAAGCTTTTTTAAAAAGCATGTTTAAATATTAATACTAGAGAGTAAACATACCAAAAGTCTTATATAATTATAAAAAAGAATCTTTTTTTAGTTCGCGCTGTATTAAGGTATGTAACTAGTTTATAACTAGTTACTAACTTATTACTAACTAGTTTAATTTAGTACCTATATACTTAATAATAGGAATATACTATAATATATAGCAAGGGAGCTATATGGGGTTTATTATATATATTATAGTAATAACCAGGTTACATTAATAACTTAATAAGTACTTTAAACTAGTAAGTTTTTTAGTATATATATAGTTACTAACTAGTTAATAACTAGTTACTAATAATAACTAGATAGGAAACATAATTAAAGGCTTGCAAATACTAATTTTAATTCTAAAAATATTTTAAGGTTTATACATGCATTTTTAACCCCTGAGCCTAAGATTAAACTTTTATAATTAATATTATTATTAGGTATCCCTTAATAGGGAAGATTAGTTTTAACATAGCAAAGGTTAAATTTTTTTAATTAGTTATTAACTAAATGTTAATTAGTTTATAAACCCAATGCACATTAGGTTGTTTTATTTAATTAAAAAAGTAATTAGTTTAATTAGCTTAAATAGCATGTTTATATATAGCAATAGCAGCTTTAGATTTAGTAATTAAAGCTTTAAAACTAATTTTTAATTATTTAGCTAGCTTATGGATAATTTACAACTAGTTTTAAACTAGTTATTTCTTAACTTTTTTTATAAATACCAGAGGGTATTCTTATTATAACTAGTTTAAAACTAGTTTTTTTACTAATAATAGTGGCTTTATAAACTTTAAATCTTAACTAGGAGCAGGCAGCAGTTATAACTAGTTTATAACTAGTTATTTTTATTTAGTTATTTTCTGGCATATTTACAAGTCCTGGAATAGTTAATCCTTTATTTTAGTTATTACCAGGTAATTTAAATAAACCTGCTAGTAAGGCAGCTGGGATTACTAAGGAGGATAGTTATATTTATTTCTTTTTTATATTATTAGCTAGATAGCTTAACTAGATTTTTAGTTACTAACTAGTTTTGGAATAAATTAGTAACTAAAAGAATATAATTTATTATATACCATGTACTTAGTATATAACTAGTTATAGCTATAACTAGTTACTATGTTATAATTTAGTAAATTTATAAAATAAAGAAAAATATATATAAGGGTACACCTATCACTTTTTAAGGTAACTAGTTATAATATTTAAATATAATAAAACTAGTTACTTTTATAGTTATGGCTAGGTAAGTACTATAACTAGTTAAGTACTAAAACTAGTTTATATATATTATTAATATTTAACTAGTTATAAAGGTAATATATATATTAAGATATATATTAATTCTTTAGTTTAAATAATCATAATATATAGATTAATATATATATAACTATTTTCCCTTATAAATAGTTAAATAATTATATAGCTATAAATACTATTACTAGTTATTTATAATATATTAACTTAATATAATATTATATTTTAATTTTATAATATAGTAATATAACTAGCTAGAAAATAAAATAAACTAGTTAAGTACTAAAGCTAGTTTTACTATATTTCTTTAAAAATAGCTAATTATATTAATAACTAGTTATTATTACTTAAATATATATAACTAGTTATTAGTGCTCACATACYTATTATAACTAATTATATAATATATGCCATAGCTTAAATAATAATATATTTAAGTTTTAAAATATTTAAAATAACTAGTTATGCAATAAATAAACTAGTTAGGTACTAAAACTAGTTTTATTATATATATTTATATTTAAGGATTTCTAAACCAGGTATATACAGAGATATATATATTAATTTTTTATTAATTTAGTCTAATTAATTATAATATATTAATTAATATATTACCAGTTTTTTTATATATAAAATCTCAAGAATATAATTAAGTATTAAAATTATTAAAAGTTTTATATAAATAATAAATATATATATATATCTTTTATTTATATAACTAGCTATATTAATAACTAGTTATCTTTTTATTTTATAACTAGTTATTTATAAATTAATTTAAGTATAACTAGTTACTTTTATTAAAAGATTTAGGGCTAAACTCCTAAATTTCACGCAAGTAAGACTAACTAGTTTAAAAACTAGTTACAAATGTAAAAAATATAACTAGTTAAAGACTAGTTACAAATAAAAAAAAGAACTAGTTAAAAAACTAGTTGTAAATAAAAAAAAAGAACTAGTTAAAAACTAGTTATAAACCAAAAAAAAAAAACTAGTTACTATTATTATTAAGGTTCTTGTCCATAGCCTCTTGCTTTTTTTTACTTATAGGAGTAATAAAATACCTTTAAAAAATATAAGTGTTTAACTAGCCGTAGTTTATAACTAGTTAGTAACTAGATAGTAACTAGCTAAAAAAACTTATATTTAGTTTTTATAAATCTATATTTACTATATTTTTTTTTAAAGAAAGTGTTACCTTTATTTCTTTATGCCTTATGCCTAACACGGGCAATCTTCTTAAAATTAAGCTAATAACTAGTTAATAACTAGATATAAACTAATTAAAAAAAAAACTTACCTTTTTATTTTTTAATAGCAAAGGGAGTAACCCAAGGCTTTTTATACTCTTAGATTTAAAGCGTGTATAAGGGAAAGTCCCTAATTTAAGGCTTCCCCCTTTTTTATAACTAGTTAGTAACTAAATAAAAACTAGTTAAAGATAGGACTTACTGTAATAAGCCAGGGGCAGAAGAAAGAGATTTATTAATAATATTATAGCTAGTTAGTAATTAAATAAAAACTAGTTAAAAATAGGACTTACTTTAATAAGCCAGGGGCAGGATAAAAAAAAGGTTTATTAATAAAGCTATAGCTAGTTAGTAACTAAATAAAAACTAGTTAAAGATAGGACTTACTTTGCTAAGCCAGGGGTAGGAAAAAAAAGAGATTTATTAATAGTTTTATAACTAGTTAGTAACTAAATAAAAATTAATTAAAAATAGGACTTACTTTGCTAAGCCAGGGGCAGGAAAAAAAAAAGATTTATTAATAGTTCTATAATTAGTTAGTAACTAAATAAAAATTAGTTAAAAATAAAACTTATATTGTCTTCGGGCCCTTAAAGCCAGATAAGGTGGGGGTTTTAAAAATAAACATGGAAGTTTTTTTAATACTAATATTAAAAGGGGTATTATTATTTTTAAGGTTTTTATTATAACTAGTTAGTAACTAGTCCATAATTAAATATAAGTATAAAAACTTACATGTATTTTATAAAGCAAGATTTTTTTATTAAAGGCATCTTGGGGGTGGTTAAGGTTATTTTAGGGATGGTTAAAATTATTTTAGGGGTGGTTAAGGTTAAGGTTTTTCTATAACTAGTTAGTAACTAGTCTATAACTAGTTATACTAGGTAAATATACTTTTACTTCTTGGGGGAGTTAAAAACCACCATGTATTAATTTATAATTAATTAGTAACTAGTTTATAACTAGTTATATATAAAGACTTACCTAAAGCTTTTATAATTAGATTATTTAATACTAGGCTATTTTTACATGGTAAAGGACTATAAATAAGCTAGTTAGGCTTAGTTTTATTATAATAGTATTATTTAATATATGTAACTAGGCTATTTTTATTTAAAAAAATATTTTATAACTAGTTAGTAACTAGTTAGTAACTAATTATAAGTAAGAACTTATAGTATTTTAATACTTTAGGGCGCGGTAAATAAGCTTATTAAAATATATAATTAAAATATCTTAGTTATTAACATCCTTAGTTATTTATAGCTAGTTAGCAACTAGTTAGTAATTAAATATAAAGGAAAACTTACCTTTTAAATTTTTATTAGCTTTTATCCCGCGTTAATCTTAATAATATATACCTTGTAGGTATTTAACTTAATAATTTTTTAGCCTATTATGGCGGCCTAACTAGTTACGTAACTAGTTATTAAAAATAAGGGGTAAAGAAAAAGGAATAAAAAGGGGGGGTAACTAGTTTAAAAATGCAGGCTTGGGTAACTAGTTATTAATATATAATTAGTTATTAATAGCTAACTAGTTGTTAAGGGAACTAGATATATTAAGAAAGGAAGAAGTAAAGAAAAAAAAGGGAAAAAAAAAAGGGGTAGGGGGGCTAATTTTAAAAAAACTAGTTATTAAATAGCTAGACTTAAAGAAACTAGTTGTTTAGGGTTATTTAATTATTTAAAATTAAATATATAAAAAAAAAAAAAGTAAAAAGAAATAAGGTAAATAATTATATTATTAATAAAGGCTTTGTGTAAAAAATTTTTTAAGTTTCTAAGTTAACTAGTTATAGCCTAGCTTAGGGTAACTAGTTATAGCCCTGGCTAATATAACTATATATATAATATAGGTTAGATAAGCCGCCTAAAAGCTTGGCAAATGCCTAATCGGGTATAGCCCGACTTGGCACTCGGGCGACCCTACCACCCCACCCAGCTCCATCTGCACCCTCCTGCTATAATTATCAAATTATTATCTCTACAAATTACTCGCCCTCCATACTGGCTTTCTCTTCTCGACAAACGCCCTGACGCCCTCTTGGAAGTTCTCCCCAGCCATCAGCTTGGGATACCACTCATCAACCAGCGCCTGGCTGCCCTCTTCTACACTAGCTCTCTCCCACCCGTAATGCAGTCCCTCCAAGGTAACCCTCAAGCTATCCGGGCTGTTCCTTGCAATCGCGGTCGCCGTTTCCACCGCACTGGCTAGCAGCCGCTCGTGCTCCACCACCCGGTTGACCAACCCCCAACGTTCGAGCTGCGACGCAGGGAACGGCAAACCAGTCAGTGCTATCTCGGCGGCGCGCTGCTTGCCGAGCAATCGTACCAGCCGAGGCAGAGCGCCTGCAACGGCTGCAATCCCGCGCTGCACCTCGGGCAGTCCGAAGGAGGCCTTTTCGCTCGCGATCACGATGTCGCAGTTCACGGCCATCTCAAAGCCGCCGCCGAGACAGAAGCCGTTCACGGCGGCGATGATGGGTTTCGTGCTTCGGCGCCGGGGAAGTCCTGCGAGGCCCGGGGCGGTCATTTTGTTGACGGTACCGCGGGCGTTGAGCTCATTCCATTCTGGCAGCGTAATGTTAGACGCATATATGGATCTTGAAGAGGGGAGTAATACCTTTCAGATCGGCTCCAGAGCAAAACGACTCGCCTGTGCCGGTGATGATTGCGACTCGTAGTGTCGGTTCTTCGTCAAACCATTTCCATAGCTGTATGATGTCCGCGCTCATGGCCAGCGGTATGGAGTTCCGCTTCTCGGGCCTGTTGAGAGTGAGAAGCAGGATCTCTGGGGTAGGGAAGGAGACAAGGCATCCTTGGACTGGAGGGTGTTGCATGTTGGCTGTATTCTGAATGATAGAATCAATGCTAATTGTTTGAAGGTCCCAAGAGTATTAAAGTAGTCCCACGGGTGTCCGGCCATCGGTCGTTCTTCTGGTCCAGGCGCTTCTCCACTCTATGCTCTCCATATATTTGCGCCAGCCCATCCTTCTCTCCTCATCTCTCCAAATCCCCTCAATCTCAGAATTCACAATGGCTGCTGGACAAACATACCCCTGGGTGAAACTCCCTCACCCTTACCTTACCACCTACAAAATCCACATCGTCTCCGAGTCCACCCCCCGCGTACTCCAACTCCGTCTGCACGATTCCCAGGTCCCCGGACAGGCGCTCCCAGAACCGCTCCACAACGACTCATTGACCTACACAGACATCGCCTTCGAGGAGTCTGCGAAGGATATTCCAGACAACGACAACAGCCCTTGGGCACGCAGCCAACGCGCCCCGGGAACTACACTCCAATGGACCGGCTCAGAAACACCTTCGTTCGCACAGATCTGGAACGTTATCCATGCGATCTTCCTCACACACCCCCAGCGCGAGGTTCTCCGCCTGGACATCAAGGGCGCCGGCAGTGAGGTCGTCCGCGAGGAATGTATCCGCACGGGACTAGCTGTCCCATATCCTTCCCCACGAGTTCCGTTCGGCAACGAGAGCAAGCCTTCGGGTGTCGACACGCTCGTCCTGCTGCGCTCATCATTCTGGCAGGGCGCTGGCTCACCTCTTGGCCCACGGCCCATCTGGATGGTCGACCAAGGGACACACGGCTCATCTCGCAAGTCCATCAGCCAATATCCCGCTATGCCCAAGAACTATGAGTTTTCGATGAAATTTCCCCAAGAACGAATCTACGCGCGCCACCCCGTTCGTCCTGCGAAGCCTACTCCGGGCTCGCTTGTCTACAGTCGCTACATTCCGCATTTGGACAAGCACTTTTCGCTCATGGTTGTTGACTGGCAGAACGATGAGCACCTTAGGCGATTCAACCGATGGCAAAACGACCCGCGCGTTGCTAAGGGCTGGAACGAGACCGGCACCCTTGACGAGCACCGCGAGTATCTGCGTCGCCTCCACGAAGACAAGCACGTCCTGTGCTTGTTTGGTCGATTCGACGACTTCGCGTTCGCCTACTACGAAATCTACTGGGCCAAGGTGCGTAACCTGTTATACTTCCCTCTACCCTTATAGATTGAATCCCCTCTAACACCCCTGCTCTAACAGGAAGACCACTATGGCGCACACTACGACGCCGGTGACTACGACCGCGGCCGACACTCCCTCGTCGGTGAAGAAAGCATCCGTGGCGCCGAGCGCGTCAACGCCTGGTGGTCCAGCTGCATCCACTACTGCTTCCTCGATGAGCCGCGAACGCAGTGCGTTGTCGGCGAACCCAAGGCGACCGGTGGCACCGTCCTGTCATACGAGAACGCGCAGGGACTCACAATTCAGAGCTACGTGGATCTCGGCCACAAGCGCTCCGTCCATGTCTTTTGCAGTCGTGAAAAGTGGTTCCAGCTCTCGCCGCTATTCTGGGATGGGCGCGAGAGGCCGCTCGAGAGTTCGGATCGCGCCGCGTGGAATGCGAAGCTGTAAACTACATATTAGACTACTAGATACCTCGGTTGATGATCTAGAATAACGAGAATTTTTGGTTCCGCACCGAAGTCCGATTGCTCCCGACGCCGTAACTGCAGCCTGCAGGTGGTGGGTCTGGCACTGCACCTGGCAGATATCCCGCCCTTGTCCTCGTGGGTTGGTCTGCTGTCCCTGGAACACTTCGCAGTTGGCAGCTCCAAAAACCCAGGGACGTCGTGGCCGGGAACACGAAATCGATAAATCAATAATAAAATTGAATACCTGGAAAATAATGCGGGTCAATTGTGAGTCTGAGACAACGCAAAGATTTCCGTCCACGGGTTCCAACTTCCGGAGACCGGTAGTGACGAAAACACCCCATCCGCCAAGACCGCTGGAGTCAAAGCTGAATGTTTTATCAATCTAATCAAATCAGATAATCAGTCCAAGAAATCGCGTTCACGTTTTCCTATCGACATGGAAGGTTACGACCACGTACAATTCCTCCAGCTCAATTCCTCGCATACTTGCGCATCAGCAATGCTTACCTGGGCAAGAGCACGGCCCCTAGATTGATGCCACTCATGATGGTGCATCTCCAAAAAAAATCCTTCCAGCAACCACGCAAATTGCAATAGTAACCTGCAACCTTAGGGTCGGAGTGGGGTGAAAACTTTTCCCTCGTCTAGCTGCAGAAGTGGCTTTTTTCGTCAGCGGCTTGCACATTCGTATCCAATTATATCCCGTCTTCCTTCTCGAAGAAGCTGATCGCTGTCTAATCAGATGATCAGATAAAATTTCCAGGGATCCAGGCCGTGGTTCGGTTGTCTTGGGTTGCGTTCGGGTGTTCGATCGGCATCACGGCTCCCTTAACCTGCAGACAGGGCAGTCCACAATGCATGTAGCTGCCGTTATTTCTCTTGAAGTCTAGTAGTAGCATTTATTGTTAGCCGGTTAGTTTGCTTCGAGATGCTTGGTTAGCTGATGGTCTTGACTCTCATCACAGTTGTTCCCTTCTCTAGAAAGTTAGGCTCGAACAAGATCGCTGAAACCGAATTGGTGTAGATCCGGTCTCGGTGCCTGACCTTAGCCTTACGCCGTACATACTTGGTACACAGTATCCTTCGACTGTAAACATTGTATTTCGGGAACCAAGCTGTCTTCTGCAGACCCATAAGGAGGGGTAGGATAAACCAGCTTGAGTGGCAGACATTGAATTCTCCTTTGCGCCGTTGCGGGTCTGCCGATGTTGCGGCCGGGCTGTATTCGTAAAACGTGGTATACGCTAGACAGTAACGTTATGCAAATTTCCAAGCTCGGTATCAGATAATTCTGCTATCAATCACATCAGATAAGATATGCGCAGCCATTGAGGTATACCCCCACCACGCTAAGCGAGCTGCGAAGGATTCTTCAAGGGAAGAAATCTATGAGCATGCAGGGCCTCGGCTTGCTCCCCTTCTTTCGAATGCCGTAATGATATTCATATGCGTACCTGAGAATATCCACCTGTCTCATCCCAGTCTTCCGGGCGCACGACGTAGCGCCAGTGGCTCCGCAAGTTCCTGGATTGACACTTGAGCGCGTGTCCGGGCCACTGTCCGCGGGTTCCCGAACAAGATGGATATGATGGCTTCAATTCCAGGTTCCAGATTCCAGGTTGTCCAAGGCGGAGGTTCCGCTGTTTCTGAGGCGATATCGGCGACCACTGACCAGGACCGACCAGAACCACAAGGCTGGTGGGTTTCTGGTTGATTGTTGATGGTTCCGCTGCGATCCGGATCAGATAACTTTACTCGGACATGATCGGGGCGAGAGCTCGGGGCAAGTTCGGTAGCATTGGTCAGAGGGCTTGCGTTTCAGTAGTCCTTGAGAAACTTGTAGAGCATGCGGAAGACAAATAGCTAGAAAGGAAGTGGTTGACGAAGAAGGGGTTAAGTAGGTAGACTAACTGGTTGACCATGAGCAGAGATGAAGGATGAGGTGTTAGAGCTCCCAGGCTGACTCGAGGGCTAGGGCACTCGGACAATCACCCCTTCCACCTCAGTGCACATAGACCAGCAACTGGCGGATATGTAGACTTACAAGTACGGTATATCCCACCGGCGATAGTATAGCATACAAGCTCTTTACACAAAGCCGTATATGCGGTTGGGGGGGGGGGGGCAAGAGTTGGGTGTAGTGCTTTCAATCTATGCTGTTCGCCTGGCACTCAGGAAAACAACAATCCTGTAGGGTATTTTCATATAAAGCCTCTGCTTCGTAAGTCAAGTCAAAGCAAGTGTGAAATATCAAGAGACCTGAGCAGCTCGTTATTGTATTTCCTCTCATTGTTCTATTTTCTTGAATATCAGTGGTCCATAGCAGCATGGATAAATACACATTGGATACTTGCTTATATGAAGCATCATGACTACTGCAGTAGCGGGAAGGATGATTTCCTCAACGTTATGGGCGTGTAAAATTATAGGCTATACGGCAAGGATGCCAATCTTCCTAACTAGAGCTTTTCTATGCACTTGCTTAAGCGTATCACTGAGATGTCTCTCAACAGTAAAGTAGAACTCGTTGAATATAGGCCGCGGTTGGTTTCCAAGAATCATATTCATAACCGAAAGACACATATGCGCCGCAACATTCGCTTCAAGGAAATTTGGCCATGGTCGACATGCAGATTGTTTCAGTATTCGTCGACCTGTGTTCTCATCTTGCCGGTTTTCGACAGAGCGGTACGCAATCTATAAATGACTATGCCATAGCGACGGCCATACTGGGCCATCTTGAAGGACGTGTCGGCATTTATACTGCCTCCGGTTCTGACAAAGGCCTGCATGGTGTCAAAACCAGTCACGACTGTAGGAGTCATGTCGTTCACGGATATACAGAGCAGTGAATATCTGCACCTCGGCATGTTGAATTGGTGGCCTAATGTTTATATCAGACAATGCATTGCGCTTGGCAGTATCATTCTTGATTTCAACTCGGGGGTGCCTTGTGGATGCCCAGATGCAGTGCTGGCCTTATCAGCAGAATCATCTTATTGTGAGATGGCCCAGTTGCAAACCTTTGCATAGAATTATTCGTCCGAAACTGCCTTGAGATATTCTTTATCAGGAAAGAATTGTCACACTCCCTTTGTCGCACTGTTTCTGGCGAGCCTATCACAACTTCCAGTTGTGGATGAAGCCACAAAGAAAGAGATATTTGCGGAGTAAGAGTTGGAAGACATTCAAGACATAAACTAGCGAGACGAAAAAAGCTACGCCCCACTGCCAATGTGACACAATACTATTTCCAGGCATCGAATCGGCCCTCGCGGACCATCGTTGGTGTACCACGCATAAAGCTTGACCTGTCAAGAGGGCCTGTGACTCCAAGGCCGAAGTGATGAGAGGTACTCATTTCTGGTCATGTACTGATACCGGCGACAGGGTTTATACATAGGGTTCTATCTGGACCATGGCCGTCTCAATCAAACGGGTTGAAATTGAGCCTGACGCTTAGGCCTTGGCCTAAGGCCGGACGCCGAATATTAGGTGTGTTTCAAACGATAGATGGGGCATGAGATCATTTAGGTCGATGATGGCCGTAAGAAGCGCAGTTAAGCAGGGAAAAGGAAACGCTTCAAAATCTATCACGAATCGATCCGGCTCTGTGGAACTCTCCTGTGGGCGACTGACGCTAATGTATTCCGAAAGGAGAGAAAGCGCTGACAGATGATGATCATATGGATAAGGTTCCGAGTAGATCCACGGAATCTGAGCCCAGACTGGGGATCCTGGCAGGCTGGGTGCATGTAGTCGGAGTATTCGGACAGCGGCAGCCAAGGTACCCCAACAGGTTAGAAGCTTTCCGAGAAGCTTTCGACGATACACAGTCCACCTGCAGAAGACTTCGGCATTTGCATACCTAAGGCTTTCTTCGTTGCCACTTGTCCTTGATTTTGCAGCATTGTCAATCAGCTCTCTTTTCCGCCAGGCAACCTTTCGGCATCTACCAGGGATCCATGGCCGGCGCCTGCAAAGACACGTAGCAACCCAAATAATGGATAAGCTCCGAGGTCACCGGCTGACAGCTCTGAAAGTCTGATTTGAATAGATCCCGACCTTGACATCCCTGATGGTTTGCCTCATTCTGCCCTGTCTCATCTGCAATAAACGATAATGGGTAACCTGACCCAGTAGACTTTTGGCCTTCCTGCGGACTATCTTTGCGCCCCAGTATGACTCGACGCAGTCGGCAGTCTCATTGTTGTGCAGCAGTAGGTTGATTGTATTTGCAGGGTACCCCCTGGGAGATTGACGATCGGGGGCACCGCTCCTGCCAGCATTACTGCTCGACCAGGCCGGCATTATCTGACCGCGGTGGCTCATGATGCGAGAAGTATTCCAATCTATGTTCAAGCCGCATTATCTCGGCAAATAGGTGCAAATGAGCGTTTGTACTCCGTATATTGGTGCGAGTCGAGCGGATGCCTGAGAGGCACGCTTTTCTCAGTTAGTTATTAGTTTGCCCCAATATTTCCAGGGAAGAACATGTGATATGCGGATGTGAATGAAATATCTTGAAAGGAAAAGTAGACAAAGTCCATCAAGTTCAGTCACAAATTGTGAAGACGGAAGTAGAGGTAACCTTTCGGTCTAAACCTTGTTAGGAAAGCAAAGAGCTTGCCCCCCGGCCCCGGCCCCAGCCGCGGCCCAGTGTTTGGCGCGTCTCGACGCGTTTCGCAAGAACTGACCTCATTCATTCCACTCTATCTGAACACACCTAAACTGGGCCGAATTCATACTCTCATAACTTGCGACCATGGCCCCGCGCGACGAAACTATCCCCGACATCCCTGACGAACCGCCCGCTGAGACGGATCTGTACCAGATTCTGGGCGTCAAGGAAGATGCCACCCCAGAGCAAATTAAATCAGCTTACAGAAAGCTAGCTTTGAAACATCACCCTGGTACGTGATATTTTTTATCCCGTAAGGCGGTGCTAGATATCCGTGCTCGGCAGCTAACAGGGAAAAGACAAGGCCCCAGCAGATGCCAGAGAGGAGGCAAATCAACAATTTCAGAAGATCGCGTTCGCCTACGCAATCCTGTCTGATACCCGCAAACGACAGCGTTTCGATCTGACCGGTAGCACTGCGGAAGCAGTCGATTTGGATGACGACTTCGACTGGGTGGACTTTTACCGGGAACAATTCTCGACCGCTATTGACACAAACGCTCTCGCGACGTTTAAGAGTGAATACCAAGGATCAGAGGAGGAGAAAAACGACGTGCTCACTGCCTATGAGAACTACGAGGGCGATTTAGACCGGGTGTACGAGTCGGTGATGCTATGCAACGTTTTAGATGATGACGATCGCTTCCGTGCCATCATCGACAAAGCTATTGAGAACGGGAAGGTTGTGAAATACAAGAACTACACAGATGAGCCGGAGAAAAAGCGACAACAGCGCTTGAAGCGTGCACAGAAGGAGGCGAAAGAGGCAGAGAGGCTAGCCAAGAAGCTGGAGAAGCAGAAGGAGGCGGGCAGTGCAAAAGCGGGGGCGCGGAAGGGCAACAAAGGCGGCGCGATGGAGACTAATGATTTGGCAGCCTTAATCCAGCAGCGTCAGGCGTCTCGCGCCGAGTCATTCTTCGATCGACTAGAAGCGAAGTACAATACTTCAGGGAAGAAGCGAGTGGCGATGGATGAGCCTCCAGATGAGGCTTTCGAAGCCACTGCTGCACGACGGAGCTCAAAGAAGACGAAGTCCAAGGCAAAGGCATAAAGGGACCGGGATAAGGCATCGAATTGGGTCATGGTTTGTCATATTTGGCTGGGATTGGGCGTATGGTACATGGGAGTTCACACTGCATATGCACTGTTTGGGATAGTCTAGCTAAAATTCATGGTTTGTCATGCATGATCTTCATGAGGTTTTCGATCCTTCTACTGGTGATACAAATACCTCAATACGGAATATTTGCCTTCGCCCAACTCTAGGTTCGTCTCAGCCACATCACACGACAGCAAGCCCCGTCAGTCCCTTTACCGTCAGTGACTCCATGACTCCGTAGATCATAACTCTTGTGATTGCGGATGCCTGAATGGTGCTGTGCGTCATTTCTACTGCATTCCAACTATTGATCGACTAGGAAGGGAGCTGCAGTGACACCTTTTGTCCGACAATTGAGGCCACTTTTTCTCCGCCTCCCTGAAGCTGATCTGCCCAAGCTAACGAAAAGATGCAAGGGAGCCGGGGAGATGTGTGGACACTGGACAACGTTGAATGAGGGTGGCCTACTTGGCTCTATACCCCGCATGCCGAGCTCGAAGGCGATCCATCCTGTTTCCCCATGCGAGCTTCAGATTCCCCGCGATGATTTAACTTGACTTATCCCGCCTGACTGTTTTCCTTCTCGCTTCCTCTTCCACCTTTTGTCTTCCATACTAAGACGGCCCTGCTGCCCTTCCTTGGAAACTACTGTCTCCGTCCTCGTCCTCACCCGACATTCGAGTCACAGCAAAGATCATTCGCCGTGATTGGCAGGGAATCTTGCAGGAATCTTGCCGCGGCTTGATTTGCAGCAAACTATCGGCTCCGTCGAACCACTCTTCACCCGCGGTGTAGGAGCCAAGGACAGGCCAAGCCGGAGGAAACTCACAGAATAAAGGAAGCCCGATAGGTTGTGAGGCTATCGCGTGCCCGCGGCGACCGGGATTGTGTCCCTACGCTGGGTCTAGATCCTTGATATTCACCAGTTTTTTTGCACGTGGAGGAGATTCCCGAAACCCTCTTTCAGCTTGAGTTACGGTCTGTTAGCTGCAGCCTAGCTTGCTTGCCCAGCATTGGGCATATATCAGACTTGATACCCCCACCTAGCTTCAATAATTCGTCCAAATAACTAGGTAAAAAAAGTCCGAGCTTTTACATCTGAAGCTCCAGCTTTCGTGGAACTGACAGTCGACATTGAGATAGCTCTCCACAAGATACAGCTTTATCGCTGTGTCGCTGTGAGGTCCGTTCTCCACAGCTCTTCAACAGCCGTGGGCGGCGCCACCCACCAGAATGCCCTCTAATCGCAGGCCCGGCGGGCTCGCCGCTGCCCTCGAAGAAGAGCGCCTAGAGCTTGCCTCTGAGCACCGCAGTTCCTCCACGCATCGCAACTCGACAACGGGCTATGCACCTCCAAGACGAAGCATACTCGACACCGCCACTGGTCCCTCTCCCGGGTTTATCGCCCCACGCCATGGTTCCATTGCGGGCATCGGTGTTGGCGTAACTCCGCCCGCTGGACGCGGCTACCAGGATTCGCAATCTCCCCAAACCTCGTCGCCGCTGCCGTCGCCCCCAATGCCGAATGAATCTACTGAGACACCCTCGTCTTCAGCCTCTTCGACACCATTATCCACACCAGTAACGACTCCCAAGGCCCCGTATACCAGTTTGAAAACCGCCCCTCCTCCTCTCAAGCGTCCGGATCCGCCGGCTACCAAGGGCAAGGAAAAGAGCGGTGATAAAAAGACAAACTCTCCAGAAACAAGAAGGCCAAGCATCCGTTGGGACTCGGGCGTCGATATGCCGCCCAGTGCTAGTGGCTCGAGGCGATTCGGTCCGCCGGAGAAGGCCCCTAGGTCGCTTCCTGGTAAAAATGCCATGGCGGCAGTGATGTCTGGATTCGATCTGAAGGTCGGGTTGCCGAGTTTTAGCAGAGGTCGGGACTCTAGTCGGAATGCTTCGAAGAGAGGTACTTCGTTAGATTCGCACCTTCCTTCCCCGGCCAGGAGAGCGCAATCCGGCTCGCCCGCGCGCCGCCTGCCTAACTCCAGCCTTCGCACCCCGGTATCCGACACTCCTAAACCCGCGGCCGATAAGACAAAGGAAATCAAAAGCGAAGGTACCGACGATAAACTTCTCCAGCTTCCTGCATCTCGCCGCGGGTCTACCGAAACGGATGCTAGAGGCTCTGCGTCTGGAGATGAACGATTGTATGACAGCGATAACAACGCCTCTGAATCCAGCGAAGAAGAGGAGGATTCCTCTTCGAGCGGTGACGAATCCAGCCCTGAGAGTAATACTGAAGAGGTGAAGCGAGGTCGGAAGAAGACGCCCGGCCGAGGTTCTTCAGCGGAAGATTCGAAGACAGCTTCGGATGAAACAAGTATGTGATTTATATATGCTTCTTCCCAAGAACCTAACACGAATCGTCCCTTGGCTGGTTTCAGTGTAGCTAAACTAACCATCCGTATAGACGACGAGCAAACCAGATTCAAAGGCCCGGAATTGATTCACTCCTCAAAAACTGGCCCCATGCCGAAGTCGCCAGAGGTCCAGCTCCAAACGGGCTTCGATCCTCCATCGGTGCTCAATACGCCCTTTGGCTCCGATGATGAAGCAGAACTATCTGACATAAAGCGTGCTCAGAAGCTCAGCATTCAAATGTCGAGTATTGACAATTCGGTCCGCAACCGATCAATCAGGACTATCATTCGTGGGGACTATACCAGCATGCAGGAGGATGCCGAGGGAGGTCGGCGACGGCAACGAAAGTATCTAGTCACGACGGATCTCAGCGAAGAGTCCGTGTATGCGCTAGAATGGACAATAGGAACGATCTTGCGAGATGGCGACACCATGTTCGCGGTTTTTGCCATGCACGAGGAAACCGGTACGCAAATCGGTGAGGGTTACAAAGCGACAGAGGATGTTGCCGCCGTTGTCGGGTCTCAAACGGCCGAAACTGTTCAAAAATCACAAAATGACTCGTCAAACCTTCCTCGGGCCCTCTTCAATCGTCTGGGTTCTGGAACAGATAGCAGGCCTGGCTCGGTTGATGCGCGGAGAATGTCCAAGGCGGAAGCCGAACGTGCACATGCTGTTCACCTCATCTCGCAAACCTGTGTCCGACTTCTGAGGAAGACATTACTCCAGGTTCGGGTTGCTGTCGAAGTGATACACTGCAAGAGTCCCAAGAATATTATCACGGAAGCTGTACGTCTACTGCCTCTCGATACTACACCCCTTCGCGCTAATATCTTGCTTTAGATCGACGGGCTGGACCCTACACTCGTGGTCGTTGGGGCAAGAGGACGAGGTGCGCTGAAAGGGTAAGTCTCAGTATTCGCCATGAACTGGAGCAGAGCGACTAATGTGTTCTTCAGTGTACTTTTGGGGTCATTCTCAAACTATCTGGTTCAGAATTCGTCTGTTCCGGTCATGGTGGCGCGAAGGAAGCTGAAGAAGAAATCAAAGACGAATGTGCGCCTTTCCAACAACTTAACGGCACCGAAGAAGCTTGCGGCAGCAAGAGTAGACTAGCGAGGCATTATTACTTGACGACCTGTTTTCTATTATCTGCATCCGAATACCATCATGAGTCGATGAACTGGCGCATAAACTGGAATGGGAAGGGCTATCTTAATTTGTTCTGCGGAAGGTTCTAACTTGCATATCCAACGTGTATAAATATGACATTACCTTAATGAGAATGACTTGATGAAATGATAAATATGTGTTGGGCTGTATACTTCGTAGCTACATAGTTAGTTGCTCCAGCTATGATGACACATCACGTGGCTCCGTCCTCTCCGCCAACTCGACAGCGACGCCAACGCAACTTCCCCGACGGTGACGGACGGCTTCAAACCAAGCTCTCCTCTTTATTTCCTGCCCTGTTACTCTCTCTCGGCTCTACTTGTTTCTGACCGGTGCTCGCCCCGGTTTCCTTCAGCCATGGCTGACACTCTCGACCCCCGAATGACCTCCGTCCAGCCACGCATTCGCTACAATACCATCGGAGGCATCAACGGCCCCCTCGTTTTCCTCGACAATGTCCGTATACCTGCTTGCAAGCTCTACCTTCTTTCTTGCTTGCTGGTTTATATTCGGCTGTAATTTAGAACCTAATAGTCTGCTCAACTAGGTCAAATTCCCCACCTACAACGAGATCGTCTCGTTGACCCTGCCTGATGGAACTGAGCGGTCGGGTCAAGTTCTGGAAGCTCGAGGTATGCTCTCCTTGCATTACGGGATGCTGGTATGCGTATAAAGATTCTGTATAGCTAATCGTAGCTTCCTTAAACAGGAAACCGAGCTATCGTCCAGGTGCGCAGCATACGACAGCCGTAGCGAGTGAGCTTCTTGGCGGAGTACTGACGTCGATTGCGATCACTAGGTATTTGAGGGCACTTCAGGTATCGATGTTAAGAAGGTATGATGCATCGGCAACTCTGTTGTTGTTGAGGTTGGGAAGGGACCAGCGCTGACGTTGATCGCCTTGGTAGACCAAAGTCGAGTTCACCAACCACAGCTTGAAGCTGGGTGTCTCCGAGGACATGCTGGGCCGTGTCTTCGATGGTTCCGGTCGTGCTATTGACAAGGGTCCTAAGGTGTTGGCGGAGGACTACCTAGATATTAACGGTCAACCTATCAACCCATACTCGAGAGTAAGTCTATCCGACACCGAAGTATTGAGAGCGCTGGCGGTAACGGCGTGCTGTACAGGTGTACCCCGAAGAGATGATTTCCACCGGTATCTCCGCTATCGATACGATGAACTCCATTGCCCGTGGACAGAAGATTCCCATCTTCTCCGCTTCCGGTCTCCCTCACAACGAGATTGCTGCTCAGATCTGTCGCCAGGCCGGTCTGGTCAATCGGCCGACGAAGGATGTCCATGACGGCCACGAGGATAACTTCTCCATCGTCTTCGCTGCTATGGGTGTCAATATGGAGACTAGCCGTTTCTTCACTCGTGACTTCGAGGAGAACGGCAGTATGGAGCGAGTGACACTCTTCCTGAACTTGGCCAATGACCCGACGTAAGTATCCTGCGCTGATATGGTCGATTTGTCATATATCTAATTGAATATGCTATAGAATCGAACGTATCATTACGCCTCGTCTGGCATTGACCACGGCTGAATACTACGCTTACCAGTTGGAGAAGCACGTTTTGGTTATCATGACTGACCTGTCGGCCTACTGTGACGCTTTGCGTGAAGTCTCAGCTGCTCGAGAAGAAGTTCCGGGTCGTCGTGGTTACCCAGGTTACATGTACACTGATTTGTCCACCATTTACGAACGTGCTGGGCGAGTGCAGGGCCGAAATGGCTCCATCACTCAGATTCCCATCTTGACCATGCCTAACGACGGTAAGCTGGGACATCAGGCCTATTCCGTCGTAAGCACTGATTTTTTATATAGATATCACACACCCTATCCCCGATTTGACGGGTTACATCACGGAGGGTCAAATCTTCATCGACCGTCAACTGTACAACAAGGGCGTTTACCCTCCCATCAACGTCCTACCCTCCTTGTCCCGTCTGATGAAGTCTGCCATTGGCAAGGGCCGTACTCGTGACGATCACTCCGATGTCTCCAACCAGCTATACGCCAAGTATGCCATTGGACGAGATGCCGGTTAGTGATGTTATTCTCATGCCCAATAAACCAGCAAACTAATTCCTCTTGAAACAGCCGCCATGAAAGCCGTCGTCGGAGAAGAAGCCCTCTCCTCTGAAGACAAGCTCTCCCTTGAGTTCCTCGACAAGTTCGAGCGCACCTTCATCAACCAATCCGCTTACGAGTCCCGCTCCATCTTCGAGTCCCTCGACATCGCTTGGAACCTCCTCCGCATCTACCCACCCCACCTTCTTAACCGTATCCCCAAGCGCGTCCTCGACGAGTTCTATGCTCGTTCTGGCCGTAAGATTCCTAACAAGGATACGCGCGACAACTCGGTTCCTGAACAGGGGCAGGACCAGACCACGGATCTTATTGAGACTTAGATGAGCACGAGTAAGGAGTTGCTTATATCTCGTTGATTGATTGTGGCTGTGATATTATTGATTGATATCCTTCTGATCTCTTGCGTCTTGTCTGTGCTGTCCATACATAAGCCATACACTATCTTACCGTTCAAGATATAACCCAGTTGCCGTCTTTGTATAGTGACTATACTAGTTTCAGGCGAAAGAAGAGAGCAAATTGCACAAGATACGTAAATTCATTTCTCTATTGAAGACAATGTCGCTTTTGAAGTGGACTATACATCTAGGACACGCGCAACGACGGGGAATCTATACATAGATTCTATTATCCAAAATTTGTACTAAACGCTTTGTATCAGCATTGTGTTCTTCATTTCATTTCGCACTCGTCATTGGCTTAGAACCGCAAGTCCCAGCCAATCTGAGGACCCAGCTTGGGAAGGGACTCGGCAACGCTCTCAACGTCCTTGTCACCTCTACCGCTAACGGTAAGAACAATGTCCTTGCCCTTGCCCATAGTCTTGGCCAACTCGATAGCACCCCAGATGGCGTGCGAGGACTCAAGAGCGGGGATGATACCCTCCGTCTGGGCCATGGTGCGGAAACCAGAGAGAGCCTGAGCGTCTGTGGCGGCAATGAAGTGGGCGCGGTCGCTGTCCTTCCAGTTACTCAGTTCGGGGCCGACACCAGGGTAGTCGAGACCGGCAGAGATGGAGTGAGTCTCGGAGACCTGTCCGTGCTCGTCTTGCAAGATGTAAGTGCGGACACCGTGGAGCACACCCTTGCTGCCGCCTGAGAGGGTAGCGGAGTGGCGGTTTGTGTCAATACCGTCACCGCCGGCTTCGACACCGAGAAGCTTGACGCTGGTGTCCTTGGAGAAGGGGTAGAAACTGCCGACGGCGTTACTGCCACCGCCGACACAGGCGACGACGGCATCGGGCAGCTTGCCGATTTGTTCTTGCAGCTGCTGCTTGGCCTCGTCGCCGATAACGGACTGGAAAGTGCGCACGATCGTAGGGAAGGGGTGAGGACCGATAGCAGAGCCAAGTATGTAGTGGGTTGTGTCGAGGTCAACCACCCACGCACGCATGGCCTCGTTGACAGCGTCACGCAGGGTTCGGCTGCCAGCATCGACTGCAACGACAGAGGCACCAAGTAGTTTCATACGGAAAACGTTCAGTGCTTGACGACGCACATCCTCCGCGCCCATGTAGACAACACACTTCATGCCAAACTTGGCGCAAACGGTCGCAGTGGCAACACCGTGTTGCCCGGCGCCAGTCTCTGCGATGATTCTGGTCTTTCCAAGTCTCCGCGCAAGGAGGATCTGACCCAGAGCGTTGTTGATCTTGTGACTACCAGTGTGGTTGAGGTCCTCACGCTTCAACCAAATGTTAGCACCTCCGACATGCTCGGTCAGACGGCTTGCAAGGTGAAGGCTACTGGGGCGTCCCATGTAAGGGTAGTATGAGCGATACTCCTCCCAGAAGGAAGGGTCCTTAAGAGCACTGTCGAAACCCCGCTCCAACTCGGCCAGGCAGTCCATCAGAGACTCGGGGACATACTGTCCACCGAACTCACCAAAACGCGCAGGCGTTGCGCCAGGGTTTCCACCACCGTTGAGAGCTTCGAGTTGGTCACCCAAGCCAGGGCCGGAAGGCGTATCCTTCTCCGTGATAACGTCCGTAGGCTGAGACACAGGGGGCGTTTCGATCTTCAAAACGGGTTCCAACACGTTCACCTCACGAGTCAACGCACCCGCAGTATCTCTTTCCAATCGGCGACCAGTGACACTGGAGAGGTACTCCTCGGCTTTCTGGGCCGCCTGACCAGCAGGGGCCTGACCAAGAACAGTGATGATCTGGCTACCAATGACGACGCCTTCGGACATTTCCTGGACAGAAAGGAAGTGCTCGCGGGTGCTGACACCGAATCCCAGCGCGGTAGGTACGTTTCCAGACCACTTGTGGACACGGGCGAGAAGTTCGGGGATGTTCGAGCTGAGCTGTCCGGTAGCACCAGTCACACCCATTCTTGAGACAACGTAGATAAAGGAATCGGCGATCTTGCACAGAATCTTCATGCGAGACTCGGACGTGGCGGGGGCGATGAGTGGGACGTAAGAAAGACTACCACCCCGAAGTCAGCTCAATTCCATGTATATGAGTCGCGTAAGTCATACCCCGTGCTTGTGCAAAGATCTCTGAATCGAACGGCCTCCTCCGGAGGAAGGTCGACCATAATGAAACCATTGACACCAACCTCCTTGCAGTCCCTGAGCATACGCTCCTCACCGTAGCTCAGCATCGGGTTGTAGTAGCCCATCAGCATAATGGGTGCCTTGAGGCCGCGGTTTCTCGCGTTGCGGACCATCTCTAAAACGGTGGAGACTGTGACACCGTTGGCAAGAGCCTTTGTGTTGGCCTTCTGGATAGTAGGCCCATCGGCAATGGGATCTGTGAAGGGAACGCCCAATTCGATGATGTCTATCCAATTGATCCGAGAATGTCAGTTTTTGCTGGCAAAACCGGGAGTGCGACAACGGTGGCGCGATGAGTCAATTGATTTCGGAGGAATATGCTTACCAGCACCTCCATTTTCAAGTCCAAGAAGGATATCTACGGCCTCTTCAATTGTGGGATAACCAGCTGTGATGTAGGCGACGAGAGCGGCACGCTTCTCCCGCTTGACCTTCTCGAAGGTGGCCTTGATGTGCTCCATGATGGAAGGTGGGGGTGGGGAAGAGGGGAGCAAAATATCGGGGGGAGGAGAGGGAAAAGGAATGGAGAGAGGATGAACGGAAGGTTATGAAACTTGAAGGACAATGAGTCCAGATCGAACTTGAGCGGGCCAATTTAAAAGAGCGGCAGACAAAAGAAAGGTGAAAGCTGCGTTGACTCACCCTTGCTCTGCGCATGGAAGCGACTCCGAGGGACTCAATGAAATTGCTGGTCAGGTGACGTTGGTGGCGATAAGATAAGAATCTAGCCGATACCGGCCAAAAACTGCTCTACATTATATAGAAGAGTAGAATTTGAAGAGCATTGGAGAGGAAGGTGAGTTCTCGAATCACTATTATTGGGTGAGATAGACACGAAGTACTATAGTACTGGTCACTTGGTAACACAGCCTTAGAGGTAGAAACCAAACAACTGTCAGAAACGCCAAAGCTATGCAGCGGAGAACCCAGCCAAAGATCAATAGAACAATTAAAGATCACTAACAATCAAGAAAGCACAAAAAAGCAGACATGGTATCCCAAATAAGAACGCGTTCCACACTTTTCCAGCCCGTAATGGTATCCCAGTCCTGCGAGGTGATAAGGAAAGACAGCAGCGCCACCCATGCAGCATAGTTGTACATGTATCGTAAAGGAATGGTATCTCAATGCCCCGTATATGCAAAACCAAAGGAATGGATAACAGATCATCTATAATGCATCATGTCAAAACGTATAAATCAGAAAACAGGGGGCATCAAGACATGAGAGTAGTAAAGGAGAGACGTGAAATCGTTGCGAATAGTCATCAGAACCATAGCCGGACAGAAGCTTTCTGTATGCAAGACGTAAATAACCAAGCGCGCCATGGTATCAAATGAAGGAGTGACGAAAAAAATGTAAATATAATATGCAAAATGGTATAACGCCGATGAATGCAATCAGCTCGAAACACCTACTCGGCTCCCTAATGTCCCTGATGGTGACCGGGCATAGAGTAGGTCATCGGAGGCATGTAGTTGTAGTTGCCAGGGTTCGCGTTCACGGTCGGAGCCGTGGCCAGTGGGTTAACTTCCCAGCTCCTTGTGGCCGGCCCAGTGGGCGCAAGCTGTCCCGGATGGCAGACGGTAGTGTAAGAGTATGGCGCAGTGATACTCGAGTATGGTTGGCTGACAGTGGGTAAGATTGTTCGCACTGGTCCTTCGGCTTCAGTTGGAGGGGAGTAGACTGGGGCTGCTATGCCTGGGTGATAGCTGCTTGAAGGCGTGCCTTCGGACATCGACTGCGGAGAGGCAGCACTATGACCATCAGCTCCAGAATCGGACGCCGGCCCGGTACTGGGATAGTTTGATCCGATGGGAGTGGGAAGAGCCCCAGCGGTAGAGGAGTAGCTGGCGGACTAATCAATGTTTACGTTAGTAGGAGAACGACTTGATGTTTGATGTAGCGGCTACTCACATATTTGCCAATGATCTTCTTCAAAGCATGGCCCAGGATCTTCCAGGGAAAGACCTTGACATCCTTCTCAATATTTCGCGGCTTCGGTGCGGGGAATCCCATGATAACCTTGAAAAACTCTTCGCTGTCTGCTTTAGATTTCGATACGGTAAGAGGTCTGAACCCTTCCAAGTTACGTCGAATACGGTTCTTCTCCTCCACTGTGAAGCGGACTCCAACGAGCGATTCAAGAAGGTAAATGGTATCCACACTCGTGATGAAACACTCATCCTTGCCTTCCCAGTAAATGCAGCTTATGCAGATGCTATTCGGTGCGCGTTCTTCGGGGGTAACGGGCTTGAAGTCAGCGTGGATAGTGGTGCCACTCTGCATGCGGGTGAATTGGACCAGACGGCGCTGAGCAATTTGCTCCTCCTGAGTCCAATTTTGGGTCATCGTGTTCATGTCCCCATTGAGCTTCAGGATGGCTTTTGACGGATACATAGCATAGGGGTTGAATGTCTGTGTTTGAATCACAGCAGGTGCTTGCTGTAGGGTGGAGGTACGGATGAGAGTAGGGTTCGAATGGCTTGCCGGGGATGATGGCTTTGGCTGGCAAACACCACGTCCGACGGCGTATCCAGAAGTTCTCGGATCGTGGTTAACCGAGAGAAAGGATGAGTTCCACGAAGGTGCCATGGGAGAAGGGGCGCGGATAGAAGGTTGCGAGTTCGTCGATACAGTCGTATACTGCGTAGGGCCGATGCGAGGCGAAGAATCTGTGTGATATGAGGTAGCATATCCGTTCATGGAAGGAAGCGGCTGCGAATACGGCGAGTAAGGCGCAGCATAGCTTGATGTTTCCTCCTTAACCTGCACCGGAAGGGTCGACGCGCGTTTGATTGGCCTGGAGAGGTTATCGGCAGAGAAAGACGAAATCCGCCTCTTCCGACCCTCGTCAGACGGTGACTGCTGTCCGGCATGCTCATATGTGTAAACGCCCACTTGGAGGGTCGTAGCTGGGCATTCATTTTGGCCGCGCATGGCAACCTGAAGAGGAACCGCCAGGGAGGGTGAGCCCGTGGACATAAACGGAGGGGTATCCACAGAGAGAGCATATTGGAAGTAAGAATCCCGGAATCCCACAAAGTGTGGATTGCACTCGCACTTCTTCGTTCCAAACACGATGTACAGCGTTGCGTAGGGTGTTGTGTGAAGATCGTAGGGAGACTGGAGTTGCACGAAGACTCTGGTGCCTTCGGAGCCTCTCTGTGGCGAGTACGAGAGAACCTCTGGCAACTGGCAAGTTTCCACGGGAATCACAGGGGTCTGCTCATCCTCGTAGGAGCTAGCATACTCGGGTTTCGCCATGTATGGAACGCAATCTGACATCTGACTTATATGGTCGGTCATTGGAGATGGGGCAAGGGGAGTGGACATATAAACGGGCTGGCCGTATGTAGAATAGGAGGCGCCATCCTGCAGAGATTGGGCGGAATCGCAATCTAAGACTAACATTAGTATATCCATTTCCCCGTCTGCCACAGAAAATTGGAGGAAGGGACTTACCTAGCACAGCCGCTTGTGAGAGTCTTTGGAAACCAGACATAGACAAGGAGGGTTCAGACTTGGCCAAGAGGCCGCCTGAAAATACGTCAAAAAAGTGGGACTCTTCAGGATCTGAGAACTCCAAGGTCTCGTCTAGAATCAAGGGCGTTTGGAAGTCCGGGTCGAACTATGAATCAACCAAGTATTAGCAGATGTCGTACGTAGCAGAGATTCGAACGAGCAAGGTGGGAACCATCCGTTCTCCCAGCGAGACAAGGGTTGAATCAAGACTCAGATTCCGAGCAGCCGGGAGGAAAACAGAAGAAGGCAGCAACAATGGTCATTGGGTAGAAGGGGAGAAACAAGAGGGCGCATCTGCACTCACCAGAACACCGTGTGTCTTCGAGTAAGCCAGCTTGAAGGTGTTGCAGAACCTGCAACGAAACACAACAACCTAAAGAAGCGAATGACAGCGAATTTATTCAGAGGCAAACGATAGTGCGCCGGAAAACCTGCAGTGTCTCCTCCGAGACAAAGCGAGCGACGACACGAAGCGAGTGAGAAGAGTGGAAATGACGACTTTGGATCAGTGGCAGGTGCCCAACGATCAAGACCGAAGTTTGTGAAGGCTGCTTGCAGATTGAGAACCAGGCTCAAGCCACGCTGCTGAAAGATATTTCAAAAGCACCTATAGGAAGCCGATTCCCAGCTGAAAGCGAGATTATGGTCTCAATATGGCCAAGCCCAACGGGAGCAGAGTGGACGTCCGTGGCCGGGTTTCAGAAAAGCGAGCGGATATTGGGAGCCGAACGGAGACGGAAGGGCTTGACGTTATATCTCGTCCTCTTTCGTCTTTCTCAAAAGAAATAATGGGTTTCACCTGTTACCCAGGTCGACAAGTTTCAAAAATGAATAAAAATCGGGCGATGAACTACCCGCCTTGTGAGTACGAACCACACACACCTCTTAAGGCGATAAAATCGGATCGCTGCATCCACCAGCAAGACTCACCAGAGAGCTGATAATGAATCAAGTCCGTCACCGGGGTCTCGGTATGCTAATATGCAAAATGCTCACGATAGGAAGCGACTGACGAAACGCACTGCAACAGAAAAGACGTCAACAATAAACGCCAACCCTAAATGACGATCACAAGGGGAAGTAAAATTGCATGAGAACCACCGCTGACACTAATCTCGCTCGAGGTCCCTTTCTTTCAAGGCACGATTTGGGTCAAGCAAGGAGGGTAAATGAAAGGAGATACGAAGGAGAGCGGATGCAAGGCACCACAGCCTTCAGTGGCGAGGGAAAGGGACTCCGTTCACTAACCTTAACAAGCAAAGGGGGCTCAGGCAAGAGATCTTTTGCTGTATTCTGTCAGAGTTGGTGTGCTCAACCGAGACAAGGCTCCACGCCAGTTGGGTCCAGATCGAACCCTTCCAAAGGCTGGCGAGAAGACAGCAGTATTGGAGGATTCACGAACCTGAGATCCACTCTTCCGAGAAAGTTGAGACACTTGAGAAGCTCAAGAACGATGACGACAAAGTGCAGATGGTGGTGAGAGGCGCGATTTGATGATCGTTTCAGTTGCACCGTCCACGGAACAAACGGTGTTGCTCTACAGCCGGAGGCTTGAGATAACAACAAACGCGCAGCTGCGTGGTCCACGCCAAACAGGAGATACCGACTGAGGGCACTGATTCGAGAAGCGAGTTCTCGAGGTGTTGTCCTGGTCGTCTTCGACAAATAGGGAAGCGGGGGGAGTCACGGGCGAGCCGTAAGCGAAAGCAACAGCGAGTGATTCAACGATGAGCGAGCGCGTTGATATGCGTGATTAGATATTAAAGTATCCAGCCGTTTCTTCTTTTCTTCCAATAGTCCTTCCGATTTGCAAAGTTTGAAACCGAATCCAAATTCCAGTGTTGTCTCTCCAAGCGTCTTAGATCAACAACACAACACCAAGGTAGCGAATGTAAGATTACTTCGATGCCAAACCAAGCGAGTGTGATAGCGAGCGAATGTAAAGCGAGTGAATAAAAGAGACGAGGATATTGAGCGTATCTTTAATTTGCCATAACAGAGGAAGTTATGTGAGGAGGGGACGGTAGATGAGGAGAGGTAGAGTTGGCGGCGGAGTGGAAGGATTTAAGGTGACCAAAGCGAGTGAAGGTACCCAGAGGCTGATGGATAAAATAGGAAAAGGAAAAAAGAAAAGAGGAGGACGAGAGAAGTTATAATAATGATTAAGATCCCTTTTTCGCACTAAGCGTGGTCAGAGAGCAGAAGAGCAGCACTGGGCGGAGTGTGGCGGGGGCTCCAGGATGGGAGACCGTGACTCGAGGATTTGCGGCTTGCACTCGACGGGCAGACAGACAGACAGATGCATCAGATACGGATCTTACAAGTTATATTATCTCTATTAATCTGTTCCTCATATATTTACTGCTATTATTCTGAACTGGGCGAATGACAGCAGCCACCCTCGGACCAGCAGCAGGCAAGCCATGGGCCATGGCAGCAACTCAGCCTCTACCCAGGGACGGGATGATCAAACCTCTTCCTCTTCTGCCCACAATGATCCCACTTCCACTCCCACTCCTCGGCGACTCCCCATCTTGGATCCATAAACGGTGGTGAGGTCACGGGTGGCGGAAGGGCGTTGGGCTTGCAGGAGTCGGACTCGGATAATATCAGCATTACCTACAAAACAGTCAGGTTTATTATTAGACAGGAACTTGTGCTCAAAACAGACTAGACCGGAATCTCTGGCAGTTCGGACTTCCAGTTCACTCGGTTTAGGCGGCCCACGCCGCCCTGTACAGTGGACCCTCTAAAAGGCAGCAAGAAACCACTCAGCGCCGGAGAATGCTAGATAACTATTATTAACACCGCCATATCATGACCAAATGCTCTCTTGGGCATCGATAACCGTTAGAAATTAGGGCTGCGACTCTGAAGATCGGATCGGATACCCTTCTTTGAGGTACGGAGGACCAGGTGTTTACCCCGTATTTATTATGGTCGGACGTATCGGCGTAATGAATCGTAACAAGCAGGAACTAAACTGCTTTGAGGACCCCTGGCACCAAGCTGGCGGCTTCCCCAGAAGAGTCAAGGTAGACGAGCCTCCAAGCCCTTAGATAGCTTTGAGTTTCAACTTTTTCCCATTCCTCTCTAGTCGCTTCACTGGCGGGATGATATCATCCAGCACGGCGGTCCCCCGGGCCCCGCGGGCGGAGGGTCTTGTTAAGTTGTTAGTTTTCCGTTTGTACTATTGTAGGGACTCGGAGCCGGGGTTGGCAGCAGATCCATCTTTGCTACTAACAGGTGCCAAAATATGGTGAAAGCCTTACTCAAAAAAGACAGATCTCCGAATGCTCAGGCCAATAATTGTCAATACCCATCGTCTTAAGTAATTCTTTGAAAGCAGAAAGCTTCCGGAAGTTGGAACCCGGAAAGAATAAGTCCGCCCTCCACTACTGGGACTCTGGGAGAGCAGGTCCTGAGGTCACAGGTGAACCTCGGGAGTAGAAGCTGGGATCGTAGAGTTTTATTCTTAGCCCCCCCCACCACCTTTCCTGCTCGGGCAATTGCCAGAGCTCAAACTTGAAACGCGCTCCCTCGGTTTCTTCTTTCTGGGACAGGGCTTCTTACCTATTCAGGTCTCCTCCGTCTTCTGATCCCCATCTCAGGGTCGCGATAAAACCAATTCCCCGTCCATTGCTGCTCCATCTTCTTCTCCTCACGCGGCTCGCATGGTGTTAGTGGAGCCAACGATCCCGGCGGACCAGAGGGATTTGCAACCTGCCCGGAGTTTCGAAGAATCGAAGCTCTACGAAACTTCGAAGAGCACTCCACCAATCCACCAAGTAGATTGGACAGCCAACGGTGAGGCCGTCGTGAGTCGTGACACGCTCTGCGGCTTCAGGAATGGACTTCCTCTGCCGAAATCTCGCGAGGCGCAGAAAAGCTTTGATTTGCGCTGTGATGAGCAAACACGATCCTGCGAATGCATCTCCGGCCAGTCAGAAACAACGACTCCCATAATCATCAATCAGGTTGTCGCCCGTGGAGCCTTGTCGTGCAGGACCTGAATGATCAAATCCCTGTCACCCACGCTGTGGCGGTGATTTGCACCAGTATCTTGAAATCCTGTCGAGTTGTTGACCCCGCCGTTCTCGTCGTGGCTCGTCAACCAGTCAAAACACAAGTTTTCTCAATAATGCTTTGGAAGGACACAGGTTATGCGCACTATGGATAAGATTAAGGCTCATGACTCGAGAAGTGGCATTCGCTCAACACGCTTTCACCGACAAGTACACCAACAAAACGTCCATCCATCTTTGTCTTGGCTTCCCGTGTTTTCCGATGAGGGCACCATTTCTGACAAGGGACCTTCATACCAGATCGAGACGGCGGTTGCTTAGCGGGGGATCTAAGATGCTAAACATAGCAAACCTTGCATTTGGCTCCCACGCGATGCAAGAAGTAAGCGACCTTATTGGAGGCAAATAAGGGAAATGTGGAGCAGACCCACTGACACCTCAACGACTGGTGCATTCGGTTCAATCGGTTGTCCTTCGAATCCTCCGTCTGCCTTGGATGCACTTCTATTCGCCCAGGTCATAATGGCACGATGGGATGCACAAAAGATCCTTGTGAAATGATCCCGGTCAAGGTTGTACCTTAGGAGGTATGGTAGCACTGCTACCGAAGTCACGCTGCATTGTTACCATATAACCGGTGGACTGATAGCCTTCAATTGCTTGAGATAGACTGAAGATTGTCTGCTGACCATCGTCACCTCTCTAAGCCCGAAGCCACCATTCTTATTAACTCCAGTAGATACACAAGGTTGAAGGGTCCGTATTGTGGCTGCCAGGTTGGATCTTCGTCAAGATCGGAACCCTCAACCCTACCGCGGTCAATCCGAGTGTCATTATCTGCGACGGCGCACGGTACCCCAAGGACCCCGTCGCATCAGGTGATCAAGCATCATTCTAATAATGATGCTGTAATCATGAGACGAGCGCCATGAAATCCACAATTGCCGTTTTTAGCAGGCGCAAGCTCAAAGGCAAAGCGGAATACGAGGAGAGCACCTTGTGGCACACCACTTCAGAGGTTGGTCAGAGGTCTCAAGCCAGGTGAACAACGGGTCAAGCAACCCTCGCCAAAGTGACGACATGTGCTTTTCCGAAGGGCACTTCTACGCCCGACTTCATGAATCCCAAGCCAGAGGACTGAGAGGAGATTCGCTCCAGCTACTTTGGAAATGCACTCATGTCTGACTAACCAACAATGGATACGAGCTTCTTTTCCCATGATTCGAGCACGTTTCGGCATAGGGGCTGTGAAGAGAAGTGTACCGTCACTACTATGTCCCGAGGGAAAGCCACCTGCCATACAAATAGTAGCCGGTTCGCTTCGTGTCTTTGAGAGGCAGAAAAATAAACCAAATCGTTCTTGCAGACTTGCATAAAGTTATCGCAGAGTGGACCCGACCTAATCCGCCCTTATGGGGAATGAACGACTTGGCCTACTTTACCCCGAATCGGCTGGCAGACCGGTGGCATCACGAAAATCAGGGGAGAACGGTGCCTTGGCCCATGGCCCATGGCCTGGATAAAAGTGAGGGGCAGTTTACTCCGTGCAGAAAAGTCCAATCACTGTTTAGCTGTTAGACAGGCTGGCAATAATGCTAGCCAAGCGCTAATTGACCCGTAAGCAAGACAAGAGTAGCTTTCAAGCGCACAACAGCGTTGAGAGGATCCAGCAGCGGCTCCCAGGCAAATATTATTCCAGCGAAGAGTTTTACAACTGATCTTCATCATCCGTAGTATCGACCGGGAACGCCCTGTTCTCCGTGGTCCGTACTATGTTGCCTGTCATGGTAAAAGAGCCGAGGTCCCTTTCTCGGCAAATCCTCGGCCAGGACCAATTACATACGTATCGAAATCCCACTTGCAGCGCACCGCCACCAACTTTACCCTGCGGAGCAAGGCGCGACGAGGACGGTGGGTGTCTGTCGATCTTCAGCCACTACTCAAATTTTCCAGCTGAACATTTACTCCGTAAGGGTCTCCGAAATATTTGATAGTCGGGTTCGGAACCGGGAAACAAAGCTGCGGAGACTAACTCTAGGGTTTGCACCGCCGCCGCGAGAGTGCTTGAGTGCCGAACCCCCGACCATACGGGTACTCCGTAGCCCGTACGGAGTACATACATACAAAACGGGCTGGAGAACAGTACGGAACCCACACGGAGTACAGCGTACTAGGGAGCACTGGAGGCTGGACTTCGCCATCCACGCGCAGAGAGTCAAACTATTGAAACAGAGATAATAGACTGGATTAGCGCTCAAGGGCTTATCACGACAAATAAAACACCCAGCGGTCCAGAAACTGAGTCGTGAGGTTACGTTAAGGTTACACATCACCGCCTTAGGGTCTACAAGAAGTACAAATCCTTCAGGTCAGCCGCAGACATGTAACCTCGCCGGTCTCTTCTTGACGTTTAGCATGGTTCTCTATGATGTCTAGGAAGATTGCCGCCTCAGCCTCTCCTACAAGAATCCTGCGGTTGACTTTACAGTGACGAAGCCTGCCCTGCTCGCAAGCACAGTCATAGGCATCGTCCTAGCCCTGGAGCCTACCAGTCAGGGTCGATGAATCGAACATCGGGTGACCAAAAGCGACGACAATTTCTGTTCTTATCGACATTCCAAGGGAAAGCTGCACGTTGCACCTTGCATCCTCATTATACCGAAGCGCAGTGCACTGAACGCAGGCAACTCGGCTCATCTTAAGCACATTCCATCCCTCGCTTCCTGCAGGGGAAAAGTAAGACACGCAGCGACAAGACTTCTGACTTGCCTACATTCTTTTCAACGTGACCTAGCCCTGCACAACGCAACGCTTTCTTGATCGACATGATACGGAGCACGAAGCTGGGAGGCCTTGCAGTTGCCTGCCATGCCACTTGCCACCGACTTTGACCGTCCCGGAGCTGCCAACTCCTACGATTGTGACAATCAGCCAGTTGAGCATTTTCAGTGTTCTCCGAACGGGATTCGTCCGCGCTGGTCAGAGTGAAGGATTTTTTTGTCCTTCCTGCGTGCTTGAAAGCTGATTCAGATGGCCGTCAACTTTTATGTACGTGCAGTGCAGTCTACGGACCTACCTCGTCGTTGGACCTGCTCGTCGGAGCCGAGTCGCCGACTACAGATGACAGAATATACGGCGCGTCTACGGCATTTGCTGTCTTGGCTAGCTTGGAGATCTCTACAGGTCTACGTCCGTCACACAAGTTTACCCCGTCGCCAACAGCTACCTTTTTGAACCTTGAAGAGAGCCTTCTCCTCTCTACTAACAAGGTGACCTTCAGGGCCCTCATCCCGCACGGTCGAAACCCTAAGAGACGCAGATCGGGCTTTGCAAACACGAGCTGTCTCGTCAGCCGACTGAAACACGAAACTTCGATCTCTTGGTTCCCCGGAGCTCATCGAACGAGACGGGCGGGAGCCCTTAGATGAGATCTAGCCGACTTCGTAGCAGTGATCTTGAGGCCGAATGCCTGTTCTCGGTAGGATAGCTGTCTTCCAACCGATCAGGCACATGAATAGTAAACATGAAACGCCTAGAGAACGGGTGCTCTTCAAACGGGCCCTCCACCTAGGTCAAATTTATTTATAGGAAGATGGGGCCCGGACAGACTAACCAACCAAGTCGACACACCCTACCGAATACCGATTATACACCAGCCCATCCATGGAAAACATATCCATCTCCCTACCTTTATAGGGCTAGCTCTCAGCTTTTCTCCATCTTTTCCTGGCCTCTGAAATCTTAAGTTAGACCGAGCAAAAAAAGAAGCACACCTAGAGCGCTCAGGCCTAAACTACGGTAACTTTGTGGCGCCAATTTGTTTCGAATTTACTTTGCCTACTTCGATTTAGGAGTAAAAGTAGACTATTTTGCTAGAAGCCCGCCATACTTTTTCTCTACCTCTAGCTCAGCGCTATGCTATGACGACCCGGTCCCACGGTAGACTAGTCTACAAGCCCCCAACGCCCCAGCTACTACTCTAGTATAAACACAACACCGCAACGTATACCGAAAACATACATTTATAATGATGAGACCAGAAATCTTGTACAATGACTAGTGAATACTTTGAGTGTAGTATGAGAGCATTAGATAATCTTGGTGGTGGTGACTGGAGCATTAATTACTTGATAAGCGAGTGTGTGCGGAGATATATATAGTGGTCTATCTTATGGGGGGTCCAAGAAGAGGGACGTGACTGTCGAATCTTTTTCCAACCAGACCTCAGTTTTACCAAAAATTCAAAGCAATATGATTGCGAACAATCCATTTCTCTTGCTTAAGTGATGGTTCTATTCTGCCCACTCATTCGTGGCTGTGTACATGCGTGGGGATGGGTTCCCGTCCCAAGCCTCGTGGTCCGTGAGAGCGTTGAATGCTTGGTAGAGAACTACAAATCGTCGGAAACGGAGACACTTCACGTTGAACTCCATCTATTCTGGCACCTAGCACTATAAGGATCTTGGTACTATAAATACACAGGCCAAACGTTGACTCCAACTCATGACCAGTATACCGCGGGCTACAGCCTCCATCCATAATATGCCCACCTGCCCGGTATAGCTCATCATCCCAACAAAAAACCTATCTCCTGGCGAAAAGCCCCTTAAAGTGACGTACTAGAGATTGCCACAGGTTCCATCAAACCCTGCATGATGATAGGGTCAAGCCAAGTTATAGCTCAGTCCAGTGTCCGCGCAGACCAAAAATAAGAGAAACACAGCCAGTCAGAGGCAGCAACACCACGAGATCATCACGCACACAGATAAGCCAGCGAGCAAAACATGGAAGCAGTGACCGCCAGTTCTCTGTTAGGAATAGCCGGTAGCCGGTTCTTTTGCGCGAGCCACTGCCGTGGAGAGTATCTCACGAAACCATTCGTCTGTTCCTGCAAGATGTCTCACATTGCTAATATCGTCTCCAAAAACCTAGCTCAGGCGGATTCCTCGCTCAAGCCCCTGAGCTCGCCCATCGTCCATCGGACTCACCGGCTGGCTGCTTCAGAAGAACATTGCAGAGCTCTCCTGGATAGTTCGATTATAGCACACGGGGAATAGCCGCGCCCAAAAACGGTACATTGCTGGCCGAGTTGACATTTTCGAAACCAGCCACCGCGCAAAGTGGGATTCTGATCGGAAAGGATTTGTGCTACGTAGATGAACAATCTATTAGGTATTCACGTTAGACTGTGGGTCGATAGAAAGGTTAACATTCGGGGGGTACTTACTTCGTCGTACCTCTGCAGGGCGAGATAGTACTGCTCAGGCAAACCAACCGCTTTCTTCATGACCGTCTCTTTCTTAATCTTCCTTGCGGCCATCACATATATCTTCGAAAGCGTATTTCGGTCCAGGCCGTCGTGGTCGCCGACGAGAATTTCCCCCGGCATCCTCCAACCGTGCCTTTCGTAGATGACCTCAATCAACCGCGTCAGGATATCGGACTGCCATGTCACGAGAAGCTCGCCATTGAAGGCGCTCATATGGCGCTTGAGTAGCGCGACGTCAAGGTTGAGTCGGAGACCTTCGGAGCACAGTTGCTGCAGCTTGTTTTCGAGCAGTTTATTCGAGATCCTTAATTCCCTCAGGGCCTCACAGTATCGCTAACAAGCTGCATTAGTTTGCGCACCATGTCCATGCGAGATACAGCTTCATACATCCATCGAGTAACATACCCTGAGCACGGCTTCTCCTGCCGGTCTTGTTCTCTTTCGAGCCGCCTTGATCTCCGCGCGATAGAAAGACATTCCTGGGCCGTACTTCTGGACGATCTCAACATCCATGACATTTACTCCAAGATGGGGAGGGACTGTAGGCGTGACAATGAAGGAATGTATGGGCTTCGATGATAAGAGAATAGCTGTCTTCAGTAAAGAATGATGGTAGTTCTCATCATCAGCAACCGGCTGCCGTGGCATTGGAGCCTACATTGGAAAGAAGGAGCGAGTCGTGCTCATCGTGGTCGGGTTTGGAAAGAGCAAGTCAACACATGAGAGATCCCTTCCGTGTTCCGTGTTCAAACGATTTGAAGCTGACTATCCACTGCGAATATACAGATTATATTCCTGTAGGACTCTGTACCTAGAGCTTACTTTCCGACGACTTTCCGAACTCTATGACCAGCTTCCCGAACTGCTTGCTATCTTTCATGTCCTGAAACAGCCCATCGAGGGCAGCAACATCGCTCAGCTCAGCCTGAACCACCCGCGATACAATGGGGCGGACTTTGTGTGTCTTGACAAAATCGACCATGTCCTTAAACTCTTTCCGGGAGCCCATGGTCGAACCACGAACATCAATGTTCTTCAACACGGCCTGCATCGTAAATGGCATTACCGGAGAGACTGTCATTCCATAGATGGAAAGTACACCGCCAGCCTGCAATTCTTTAGCGAAGACGAAAGGCAAATTGAGGGTCTTTATACCTTGAGCAGCTTGACAGACTTCTCAACGGAGTTGCCGCCCGCTCCATCGATGACGGCGTCAAAGTTCGTCTTTCCCTTGGGAAGCAGGCCCAGCAGCTTTTTCTCCCAGCCATCCTCCTTGTAATTTACACCACCCTTGGCACCCAGCTCGATGGATTTGCGGATTTTGTCCTCACTAGAACTGGTCACATATACGTCTGCGCCTCGCGCTACAGCAAAGAGCAAGGCAATGAGCGCGACACCGCCGCCAATACCTGTGATCAGGACTGCCGCCCCTTTGCCTGTGTTGCGTTCCCCTGCCTTAACCACCAGGGCCCTCCATCCAGTCAGTCCTGCGAGAGGTAAGGCAGCTGCTTCTGCATCTGACAAGTGTTCGGGAGCTTCTTCAAGCTCTGACTCTTCGATCGTGATAAAGTCCTGCAGGGTCCCTTTGTTGTAGAACTTTGTTCCCCCCATAATCTTATAGCCAGAGGGGTCTTCTGGTCCCTCCAGAGAGTCCTTCCAGCCTATGCCTGGGTTTATAATGACTCGCTTTCCCTGCCATCGCCCTGGGTTTGTGACTCCGGGACCTGCCCCCACAACGATCCCGACGCCGTCTGCGCCCATTGGCACATCAAACGTCAAGCCAGGATAGAGGTGCTGGCGCAGAAATACATCGCGGTGGTTGAGGGCTGCTGCGGACAATCTCACGAGCAGCTCGGTGCCTTGCGGGGTGGGTTGGGGTAAAGTCTTCAGCGAGAGGGGATAGTAGACCTTCCCAGGCTTGCCCTCAGCTTTTCCGAGAAAGATTGCTTTCGACATGGTGATACTCGTCTGCCAAATAATACTCGAGACTCGATACAGAGAATGGAGGTTTGCAAGCCAATGGGTTCGACGAATTGTTATTGCATTAAAAGATCACCTCATCGAAAATACGTGCGGGGAATCCGGTGTTATCGATAACCGAGGCTGTCCGGCGCTCGATAGAGAGGACAGTTGCCCAGTTACCGCTTTCAAATGATATGGACAACATGCTTCAATTCGCTATGTACGACATAAATCCAAGTCGAGATCATAAACATTACAACAGTGCCTCAGGCTAATGGCGGAGTTGCATTTGACGCGCTGTGTGAACTGCCTCGGTCCGCTCTCGTCCCTCCGATATGCTATACACAAGAGCCACCGCAAGCACAGGGTGCCTGGTCGTGAAACATATGTTGGTAAAAGTATGAATAAACCAACCACAGCCACATTAACATCTAAGACAATGGCATTGAAGTTCATAATAGCATTCTTGTTGGCACCACCCTGAGCCCGTTGGTGGATACTGACAGGATGTTCGGCAGTATCGATCACTCCTCGAGGAGCACTGATTTGGCGAGCCGAAGTTGTCATGAACGTGCCGGTAGTGGTGGCCACGTTCGTGGTAGCTGTACCGTTGATATGGATCCGGATAACAGCCATGAGATCTGGGTTCGCAAGCATTGGTACGCACTTCGCGTACGTATTCCCTTCGTTTGTACCCTGCACGAAGGGATTTGCCATTCCAATACCAAGAATATGGGATGTCCCTGTTGACAGTGGCCTTCGCAGAGCAGAAAAAAGGCATGGTATAGTGTCGGTGAGGAACAGGAGTTCGCTAATTGATTTGAGCAGGGGAGAATGGACGAGGGCGACCGGGTACATTTTGACCTGACCCTGTCGACTTGTTCAAGTATTTATTGCGTGTGGTTTCGGATCTCTCGACACGCATCATCCTCATCCTTGTTCGCAAATATGTCTCCAAGTCCGTACGACAGCAATCACGGATACTCAACATCTAGAAAATTCGGCGCTGACTCTGTGCGACGATACTCCATAGAATCAGTATGATAGGGACCTGCAAGATTGCTTCAAGCTTGGACACAAACTTGCCCAGCAGCAGCGAGTTACTGGGACAGGAAGAGCCAAGGGAGCAGAGACTTCGTCGAACACTTGCTATTCATGAAGGGTCGATCCACGCCATGCCTGCTGTATGCACCTTCCCGTAAGGGATGGCAAGGTAGTCCTGGTCGCTGCCAACCCGAGTCCAGGCTCCAGAGCACCTAGACCTCCTGCAACGCAACGCTGACCGCAGCATATACCCAGGATGAAGGTCTCAGAGGTCATTGGCTTGCCTCTTTATCGATTGACTAACTTGGTGCAGCATCCAGAAGGTGGCTGCAAGCGTAGGAATACACAGGGGGCTGGGCCTGGGGCTGGATTGCGGAGAGAGTATGTCAATCACATTCCAGACCTTTCTTGCGGATCATGCCATAACCCCCAAGTCGAGGATAGAGCCTTGTACATGATTGATTGATGCATGCTTGAAATCCAACATATGGGGAAATGCTCTCATTGTGCCTGATATATGGTGATCGCGGATGGGACTAGTCCACAGCAAAGCGTGCCTTTTTATTCAATGGGAACGATCCAGCATATGTATACTGTAAGCCTGGAAGCATTTGGCCGTTTTAGCAATATCTTCACCGATATACAATTACAAATTCATATATCAGAGTGTTCATCCTCTGGCATACAATTGAGGATGACAGCGGGTGTTCTTGAATTCAAGTCTCGAGCAAACAGACCATCATTCGCATGCATTCATATGCGTCTTTCCGGTGTCTTGCCTCGAGTTGAAGGGCTTTCTTGTGCAGTTTGTTCAATGAAGCGACACGTCGACTTCAGGAGAACGAAGCGTTTGCGTCCGAAGCACCAGTGGATTCTGCGCGTGGCATTACCTGGGCGTAGGTCTCGCGGGAAGTAAAGACTACGCACTGTTACCCAAGGCTCCTCAAGCTCTAATGTAACGCAACGCAGAAGCCATTTCGTGCTGGTTTGTCTGGTATTATTGCTAGCTAGACATCCTGAGCAAATGAGAGAGAGCAAGCTACAATACAGACTGTTCGCATACAACGTTGTGGACGCTGTCCACTGGTCCAGGCAGCTTGCCGAAGAATAGTTTGTGTGCGTGTTTGAGAATAAATTTCATTAAACATGGGGATTCGGTTTTGGGAGTAAAGAATAAGATACGGGCGTGACGTCGACAGTACCTCGTGTGGTAATGCCACGTCCCCAGCTAATTCGCCGCAGCCTCTTCATTTTTCTCAGGAACTTCGAGCCTCCAGATCTTCTTCTCGACTTGGATCGTCTAGCGTTCTTCCGTCTCGACTTTGACCTCATCCCTCCCGCGATCCGCCCTCAGCATCTCTGCCAGAGCACGTACGTGATACCGTTGCTTCGCCTACTCACCCATCCCACACTTTCCTGCTTCCCACTGCCGGCCCTACGGGTTTCTTGCCCTTCCTCGTCTCCACGTCCGTCACAAGTCGTGACACTCGCACATTGCTCCGTGGCATTCTCTAACTTTGATATAGTCTAAACTCTCCAATCTTATAGCTACCTTCTTTCATCCGATCTATCTTCGGTTTCTATCCATTGTTCTTTAGCAAGCTAACTACGACACAATGCCGACGCCACTCCCTTCGAGTTTCGCTTCGGCCGCCGCTGGCAACACCCAAGACGCCTCAAGCAGGAGAGGTGATGGAACCGCCAGTGGAGAATGGTATGCGGCCCAGCATGTTTTACCTTGCTTTCCCCGTGATTGCAGTCCACGATACCTACTAGCCCTGCACTCGCCTTCCGTCATCCCGTCACAACTGACCACTTTGCAGGTCTCGCACTCGCATGAATGGAGCAACACAAACCTTCCGTCGCCCATCAGTTGCAACGAATCCTTCGCATTCTCGGGATCCGACCTCCGCAACGACCCCAACCGGCGGTGCCTATCCTTCGCACATGAACTCAGCCCTCTCAAACGTGGCCCGTAATGGAGCGCCTGGCGACACCCGTTATTCAAAAGAGCAGCTTCTTGACCTGTATAAGGCTCAGCGGGATACTGGGGTTTTGACTAAACATGTTGCGGATTATTTCGTCGCCGACTGGAACCCTCATATTGAAACACCTGCGGCGAATGGGGTTTGGGGGAAGCGGGATGACCATAAGGACAATCCAACCGGACCCGAGGTGTGCTGGGAACACGGTGGACAGATTGAGCCGTTGGGACTGGTGGATATGACTGAGGATGAGAAAGAGGTTCGTTCCTTTGCCCTCTCCAAAGCCTATTTTTGCGCTTGTTATGTGCCGTCAGAGTGGTGCTGAGTATTATAGACATTTTCCGTCTCTGTCAACTCTCCATTGAAGCCACCTCCCACGAACGCCGCCAAAGAAAATGCCGCCGCTGGCGGTACGGGACGCAGGACTTCCGTTTCTTACACGCAAGGGAACGCGCCTTACAACACGTCGTCTCCTAGCGCCGCAAGGCCGGGTCCTAGGCGCCGGGAAACCGGCGATTCGATCGGAAACCCTATGTCTCCTACAACGGGCGGCTCCCGCTTTTTCCGTGACGAACCGAATACCTCGACCCCACCTCCATCCCTACTCCGCCGTAAAACCGACTTTCGAGACACTACATCTGTCTCTAAGTGGGAAGAGAAGGAAAAGGAAGCCCAAGGCCGGGAGTTGACCGTCGAAACTTCTTCGCCCTTTGGTTCCCTGAAGCGTAGCTCGACCAACCCTGTCGGCCTGCCTGGTTCGACTTCCCCTTGGCCTTCAGCTTCGCAGAGTGCCAATTTCTCGCCTATGGGTGCATTTGGAGCATTCAATATTGGTACCTCGAGCGCTGCGCAAACCCCAACCACTGAAAAGCGGCCTGGGTTTGGCAGCTTGCGTGGAGAAAGTCGTCTCAAAGGGCTGTTCTCGAAGGACAGCATGGAGGATGTCCATTCGCTGAGGGAGAAGCCGTCCTTGACCAATCTGGAGCGCCTAGGCGAGAGCGAAGTTGAGAAACGGGCCCAATCGCCATGGGGTGAGCAATTGAAAACACGCACCGGCCGGAGTGAAACCAACCCGTTCTCGGACGAACCGCGCAGTGGAAGCGCGGCTCTCGGTGGCTCCCAGGACACCCCATCTCAATCTGCTGATCAACTGGGGTTCTCCGCCTTTGGAATGACCTCTAGCATTCCGGGCTTCCGTGACCTGATGCAAAGCCACGAGAACTCGCGCAACCCGACCCCTCATCTTCACGGCCGCGAACCTACCAGCCCCACTAACACGAACCCATACCAAAGCCCGCATGGCGATAGAGGGGACGTGGAAGATGTGGACACTGACGGCTCTGATATCCAGAATACTAGCCACCCTGGACTCAGTGGTCTGCGAGACTCGTCTGCGTTTGGTTCCATCCGTCGCGTGGGATCCGGCATGGACTTGCCTTCCATTGATCGTAGCCAAAACTCGAGCGTTGCAGGCAACCGCAACTTTGGCAATTTGGGTGGCCTAGGCGGTCTTCCCTCCCTCGGCGGTGCTGGCTGGGCATCTAGCGGAGCGGTTGGCACTCCGACCAAGGAGAGATCTACCTTTGCGGCAGGCTTTGGAGACCCCATCTTTGGTTCAATGGCTGATCTTCAGTCTCCAAGTCTGTCGACATTGGGAGGAGGCGGTCTTTTTAGCCCGCATACCGGGATCTCAGGCACTGGGAGCATTGGTCGCTCGAGTAAGCTCGGCTCGCTGTTTACTCAAGCGATGCAGGAACAATTCCATAGCGAGCAGCCGAGGCAAGATCTCGGCAGTCTAGAAGAGACGCAAGGAGATCTTCCAGCAGACGCGCCTGGTCAACCGGTCCCTGCAACCACTTCGACCTCGCATACCCCAGTTTCCGCTGTAGGTTCTATTCCAACTTCCATGGTTCCTGAAGGACAACAGGCAAGCCAAGCTGGAAGCGCTGGCTCGCTACCTGCCACTCAGCAGCGGACTATGGTGATGCCTGACCGCATGCGCTGGATCTACCGGGACCCGCAGGGAAATATTCAGGGCCCATGGACAGGATTGGAGATGCACGATTGGTTCAAGGCGGGTTTCTTCAGTCCGGACTTGCAAATTCGAAAGTTGGAGGACCCAGAGTTCGAGCCACTGGCACAGTTGGTGCGCCGCATCGGCAACTCACGGGAACCATTCCTCGTTCCACAGATTGGGGTTCCTCATGGTCCCGAGCCAAACGCTGCTACGTGGGGAGCAGGAACAGCCCCTACCGGATCTGCGCAGCCTCCATTCCCCGGCAGCTTCCCAAGCTTTGGTACCACTTTGACTGCGGAGCAACAGAATGCCCTCGAGCGTAGGAAGCAAGAGGAGCAGTATCTGATGGCACGGCAGAAGGAGCATCTTGCTCAGCAGCAGGCTATCATGAAGCAGACTCAGTTTCAACCCGGCGTTCCTGGGATCTTTCCTCCTCAGCTTCAACACCATTCCAGTGCCCACAGCCTTCACAGTCAACCCAGCTTTGGCAGCATCGCGTCTCCAATTGGCTTCCAGCCTTCGCCGATCCAGGGCCCCATCCAACAACAGCAGCAGCCGGGCTCCAGTTTCTTTGACGCTCCAGGTGCGATCAGGCCCAACACTTTGCCCAACGTTGGCTCTCAGATGCTCGGAACGGATTTTCTAAACAGCAGCCAAGAGCAGCTTCCTTCGCTGCTCGATCGTTTGAACGTGAACAGGTCCGACCCTTTTACGTTCGGCAGCCCAACTTCGTTCGCCGCTCGACAGCCCGATAACCTCTTTCCTAGCCCGCAGGTGGCAACCATGCTGCAAGACCGTGCACGGCTCCAGCAGGAACAGGAGCAGTTTGACAGCACCCACGGTGACACCCTGTTTGACCAGCAGGCTCGTGAAGAGAGACTCCGTCAATTTCACGCGTTGAGGGCACAGGAAGGTGAATTTGGTATGCGCACTGCGGAGGGCTTGCCTACCCATCCCGCCACCGCGCCGTCCCAACCAGCCGAAGATGTCGAGAAAAATTCCGCGCTTGAGGAGCTTGCTACGTCTATAACCAGCGAGGAGCCTGTTTTGACCCTTTCGCAGCAGGTCCAGAAGGCCGCACAGGAACAGGAGGAACAAGAGCAGATGAAACAGCAACAACAGCAACAGCAGGCGCAAGCCGCCGCTGACGCCGCTTGGGCTACAAAGGATCCCGCCATGCCTCAGCCATTTCCCCCTCCCCCCTCCGCTTCGCCTCTCCCCGCTCCTGCCGCTCAGCGCAACCGCCAGAACGTAGCGGAGTCTCTCGCCGCCAACTCGCGCTCTCAGACCCAGACACCTGTTGAGGCTCCCACGACTTCAGTTGCGCCATGGGCCAAGGAGGTGAACGAGATGCCAAAGGGGCCATCTCTCAAGGAAATCCAGGAGGCCGAGGCGCGCAATGCCGCGCAGAGAGAAGAGCTGGCCGCAGCCGCGCGCCGCGCACAGCTACTTGCAGAGCAGGAACGTCTCAGCCAGGCTCAGGCGCAGCAAGCCCCCGGTCTCCCGTCAAGCGCCAACTGGGCCAGCGCTGGATCTCCTGCCACTCCTACTTCAGCAGGCTCAGTTTGGAATAACAAGGGTACCACTACCACCAGCACAGCAAAGAAGACGCTTGCTCAGATCCAGAAGGAAGAGGAGGCACGTAAGCAACGTTCGGCTGCGGCTGCGGCTGCGGCTGCTGCTCAGAACATCGCCGCCACCACTCCTGCTCCTCCCTCTGCTGGAAAGCGGTATGCGGATCTGGCCAGCAAAGCGCCCGCTGCCTCTCCAGTCAGCGCCGGCTCCGGTGCCTGGACCACGGTCGGTGCCAGCGGCAAGGCCAAGGCGCCCCCTGTTGCTCCTACCGGGCCGCGCTCCACCAGCGGGCCGGTTCCCATCGTGGCATCGCCTGTCCGTCCCAAGCCCGTGACAACGGCTACTACAACTCCCCGAGTCCTTCCCGTCAGCACACCTTCCAACCCCAGCCGGGCCATGGAGGAGTTTACCAAGTGGGCCAAGTTGACCCTGGGCAAGGGGCTGAACAGCAACATTAATGGTATGTTTGATTCTTGATAAGATTCAAAACTCAAGCTAACTTCTCTAGTCGATGACTTTGTCCAGCAGCTACAGCTTCTTCCCGCAGAGGCTGAAATCATCTCGGATTCAGTGTACGCCAACTCGCAGACGCTGGATGGCCGACGATTTGCCGAGGAATTTATCCGTCGTCGCAAGCTGGCCGATAAGGGAATTGTGGAGTCGGTCTCGACGAGCGCCCTTGCGGAAAAGAACGGCGGAGGCTGGAGCGAGGTTGCTAAGAAGGGGTCTGCTAGCACACCCCGGGAGGAGGATACGAGCAGCGCGGCATTCAAGATGGTTGCGCCCCGCAAGAAGGGCAAGCGGTGATTCTGAGTCGTGACTCACGACAATGTATGACTAGGTAGCACAGCTTGGTTGGCATTTTGTATTTCCACTGTAGTTTAAATGGATCCATCCGTTGCTTTTCGTCCGGATTTCTTATCTCTCTTTCTCTAAACCTTCAACAACCTCTAGCACCAATGGCCTCCCCAACCCCATTCGGCGCCCCCATGAAAGCGCACTTCCTCATCGACCCCAACTACCGCAACCTCAACCACGGTTCTTTTCTCCATCCCTTCCTCCAACCTCAGCTATAAGACAACTAACAACCAAACACCAGGCTCCTTCGGCACATACCCCATCCAAATCCTGCAGAAGCAACAAGCTCTCCAGAAATCCCTCGAGTCCAGCCCGGACATTTTCATCCGGTACACACAGCCAGCCCTCATCGACGCCTCGCGCGCCGCCCTAGCCCCGCTGCTAAACGTCCCCGTCTCGGACCTCGTCCTCGTGAAGAACGCAACCACAGGCGTCAACACCGTCCTGCATAACCTCGCCATAACGCGCACGCTGGGTCCAAATGACGTCATTATCTACTTCGATACTGTCTACGGGGCCGTCGAACGCGCCCTCTTCGCACTGAAGGAATCGTGGGGCGTGCAGTTGAGGAAGGTCAAGTATGTTTTCCCGTTGGAGAAGGGGGAGTTGGTGCGGAGGTTTAAGGAGGTGCTGGCGGGTGTGAGGGGGCAAGGGTTGACGCCCAAGCTTGCGGTCTTCGAGACCGTTGTTTCGAATCCCGGGATAAGGTTCCCATTTGAAGAGCTGGCGGGTGTTTGTAAGGAGGAGGGCGTGCTGAGTCTTGTTGATGGGGCGCATGGGGTCGGCATGATCAAGTTGGATTTGGCGCGGCTTGGGGTCGACTTCTTCACGAGTAATTGTCATAAGTATCACCTCCTTCCCTCATTTTCTCTTTCCTAGAAAGAGAAGATCGGTGCTAATGTTTGTCTAGATGGCTCTACACCCCGCGCTCCTGCGCCGTCTTGTACGTCCCGGAGCGCAACCAGAAGTTCATCCGGACGAGTCTGCCGACTTCATGGGGGTATGTTCCTCCTGCTGCGCAAGCTTCCAATTCCGCAGCTGCAGCTGCAGCTGCAGCCGGTGCAGACGAGGAAGACGACCTCCCTCCACCAACTCTCCCAAACACGGGCAAATCGCCCTTCGTCACGCTCTTCGAGTTCACGGGGACAACGGACGACAGCGCATACGCGTGCGTCCCCGCGGCCCTGGAGTTCCGGGAGCGAATCTGTGGCAGCGAGGAGCGCATCTATTCTTATCTGGAGGAACTTGCTGGTGAGGCTGGTGCTGTGCTTGCCTCTGCTTTGGGCACGGATGTTATGAGGGCTGAGAGGGGGGAGACGGGGGGGTTGGGGTGTTCGATGGTCAATGTGCGCTTGCCTGTACGCATCACCAACCGAGATCAGGGCTCGGGGCTCGGGGAGAATGTGGGAGTGGTTGATGTACGCCCGGATGACGTGAGTCCCCTGGCACACTGGCTGCATGAGCAGTTGATAGCTCGGGGGACGTTTGTGCCTTGCTACCCACATGGCGAGTGGATGTTTGTGAGACTCAGTGCGCAGATCTATCTGGAAAAGAAGGATTTTGTTTGGCTGGGTGGCGTCTTCAAGGAGGTTTTGGAGGGCGTGCCGGGATTTCTTGAGGGGATCAAGAGGGAGATCAAGGCTAATCTGTAGATACTTGAAGGATGATTTATGGGGAAATGCTGGGGTGGGGTTACTTGCATGTTACACGATGACAAGGAAGAGTAGGTTAGGGCTATAGGTATACAACGTTGACATATACTAGCTCGTCTATTACTACTTTATTTATCATCAGGCGCCTCAAACACACACCTCCCATTGAAAACCGTCTTATGCACCTTTGCCTCAAGGAGCCTCTCTTCATCCCACTCCATATCCAGCACCACAAAATCAGCCTTCTTGCCCACCTCCAGCGTTCCTGCTACATCATCCCCAAAGCAACTATACGCGGACCCCCTTGTCGCCGAATTAACAGCCTGTGCCAGACTCAGTTTGAAATGTTCATTAACCACCTCTTGGCTCTCTGGTTCCCTTGCAGACCGTCTTGTCGTAGCCGTATAAAGATTTCTCAAGGCATTGTGCGGCGCCGTCGGGGAATCCGTACCCAGCGCAACATTCGCACCGGCTTCAACAAATTCCCGGTATGCGAATGCGCGGCGTACCCGCTCTGTGCCTAGAAGACGAGGCCAGGCACGGAGAATCGCCGGGTCAGCATGTACGGGCTGGATGCTGGCTGTTATCCCGAGGGAGGCGAGGCGTGCTGCATCAGAGGGGGATGTGAGTTCGAGGTGCTCGATGCGGTGGCGTCTTGACGGTGAGCCGGGTGGTGGCTTTACGGTTTCGAGAGTGTTGATGGCGAGGGCGACGGCAGCGTCGCCGATGGCGTGGAGTGCGCATTGAAGGCCTGCGGCATCGGCGCGCTGGACAGCTTTACGCAGAATATCTTCTTCCCAGAGGGGTGCTGGAGATGCGACGGGTCCATCTGTCGATGAAGAAGATAGGCCAGTCGTATACGGCTCCAGTAGCGCCGCCGTACAAGCATCTACAACGCCGTCGCAAATAACCTTGATGCCTGCGATACTAAAGTCCGGTGAAGTGTTCTTGTTATACGTTCTGTGGAGCTCAATTGCACGATCCACCTGCTTCAGTACCTCCCCTTCATCAGCGGCAGGTGTGATGATCCAATGCATGGCCAGGCGGATGGAGAACGACTCCGACTCCGTCTCTCGCAACAGTCTCGCCGTTTCAAAAATATTCTCATCGCTCGCCATCTCCACCATACCAGTGTACCCGGCCGCATTATACGCACGAATCGCATCACGCACGTATCCCTTCTTCTCAGCCTCTGTCGCAACCCGCGCTACGTGCGGCCAGACGATCGTCACGGCAGCAGACTCGCTCAGTAACCCGGTGGGATTCCCATAGTTATCCCGCGAGATGTCCCCGCCTGCCGGTGTAGGCGTGGACTTGTCGATACCTAGATCTGTTAGCGCGGCGGTGTTGCACCATGCCGAGTGCAGGTCTTTGGCGTCGATGAAGATGGGGCGGTTGTGCGGGTCGAGGTTGTCGAGGTCGCTGGCTAACGCTTGCCCGTTTGTCATGGAGTGCATCCAGCCGCTGCAGAAGAGACGCGGGTATGTGGAAGCTGGTCGGGAGGCTGCTGCATCTCGGATGGTCGATTGGATCTCGGACAGGGATCTGCATGCTGCCAGGTTGATTTTGGATAGCGAGGCCCCGAAAAGGAGCAGGTGCATGTGCCTTTTACGCGATTAGTACCAATTGAATAGTAAAAAGGTTGGAGGTGGCATACCCATCGATAAAGCCAGGCAGGACTCGGCGTCCGGCTAGGTCGATTTGTTTATCTGATGCAGGGGCATCTTGCTCAGGGCCTACGTAGGCGATGGTATCATCCTCGATTAGGAGACATTCAGCTTCGCCTTCGCTTCCAATAGGAGAAGAGACAATGGCGGCGTTGCGGTAGAGGATTTTCATGGCGGGGTTGGAGGGGTTGAAGTTGGAGAGTTGAAGAAGATCAATCTGCTCCAACTAAATAAGTGGGCCAGGGGCGCGCCCTAGGGCGCATGTCATGACATCTCCGGTGCTAGTAGGCGGGGGATTAGACTAGGTAGTAGATTAGAGAATCTACCATAAGCTGTCTCTTTATAATGCTATATATCGACCCTTTGAGCAGGCCAAGTAGCAGCGCGGAGGTACACATTCCGGACTGCTTTAAACCTGAATCTGGGCACAAACATAGAAAGATGCATTGACTGGCACAAATCGAGCTTGGAGTTCTCGCTCCCCGGCATTAATAAACATCGGGGTTGGTGACAATCTAGGCGGAGCTTTATTCAGACAGGCAGTGATCAGTTCCATCCATCATGGCTCGAGCAAAGCGAGGCTCCGGCTTAGAAACATGATTGGATTGTCTCGAGAGGCGAGTGGCGGAGATATTCACTCCTTCCTCCCACAGCTTCTAACTCTTGTTAAAGAGTAGACAACTACTCTTCCCTTGGTCACTGCTTTGTGAGCTAAACCCATACATGTTACCCCTAGAGCACCCAAAGAAAGACGCAGGGCTGAATCCCTTGAACACTTGAACATCGCAAAGCTAGCGAGACTGCCAAGAGAACGCGCAGGGTATCAATTTCGATGATCCACTGACGTTTGAAGAAGACTTGACTCTTGGTAGGCACAGTCAAGACCGAGGTTGCGCGGCGGCGTTGCAGCTGCCGCTGGCGGGAAGCCTTCAAATCCAGGGAGTAGACTGCGCAGAAAGCTCCAGGACTCTGATCGTGCATCAAGCCATCAACAGCCGCAGCTGTTTAGCGATACTTTGGATCTGCCAGTGGTAAGTGGTCACCGCCGGAAGAATCCCCGAGCAATGCGGCATCCCAACATCTCCTCCGTCCGGCGTTCCCGTGGTTTCACCCGATAAGACTCGCTTTTTCCCAGCCATCTGCACGAGCTCGTACAAGGGGCAATATTGACCTCGCACAAGGTCCTTGTCTGCACTCTGGAATCTGGATCGACGAGCGAACACGCCAGCGGAACGGCCCGCATGTTGAGGATATTCGGGGGATCCGCAACCCTGCCCAGGCCCCAAGGTGTCGGAATCGAAGTGGGCCTAGCCATGCGACCGTAAGTTGACCTGCAGGAGCTGGAACTTGCTGGACTGCCTGGGCTGCATCCTCCGTCCTCCTAGCGAGCAAGACGCATAATGGCCGAGAGAATATTATCACAGGGCTTGGCGTGGAGTAGATTGGTGGAGAAAGTGCTGCGGCAGGCCGGCGACAGGCCCGTCTCGATGTGCGATTCGTGCCATGGGTATATTCAATTGAGAAAGGAAAATAAAATAGATACATTCCTTGGCCCGTGATCTAGAGTCAGGAATTAGGTTTTAGAATCACGCACCGTACAATGGGTCCGAGCCTAGGAGATTATTGTTGTCATTCATTCGTAGCAAGGTAATTCTGTACATACAAGATAACCCTTCCTGTCGTTCATTACGTCAAATCGTAGGCCCGTATTCTGTCCGGACTCGTCCAAGGTCTATCTGGCAGGTAATCAAATTCAGGCTGCACAAAAATGCCTTCCAAGGGGGATAAAACAAAGTAACATATTAGAAAGAGCATGGGAAGGAAGGGAAAGGGGAAGAGAAGAGAAACCAGACATCAACTCCCACTTCCTCCAAGCCGACTGCGAACCCATCCTGTCCATCCGCCAGAACTCGAGGTCGAGGTCGTACTTTCGCCACGACTGGTTGTCCGCGGACGAGATCTTTGGCCCTCATCAGTAGCAGTTGAGGGTGTGTTGTTGTTGGCGTTGGTATCTGGGCGTTCGGCCTGGTCGTAGTTCCCTTCTGATCTGTACGAGAGTGAAAGCGATTATCAGTCACACTTGTCACTTATCGTTGGAAGCTATGTTAAGAGCGCTTACGATGTCGGGGTAGGCGCATTCGCACCCGGCGCCGTCGTTGGTTCAACCCCGCGTCGACAGTGCGGGCAGGAGTTATGCTGGTTTAGCCACATCTCGATGCACTGCGGGTGGAACCAGTGTGTGCAAGGGAGAACGGTGACCTCGTCGCCCACTTTGACGGCGTCCATACAAATCGAACACTCGGTTCCCTCGCCTCCAAGCAATCCTGCATCGGCTATTTTCTTAGGGAGGGCATGGATGGCGTCTTGGGATGCCGGAGGTGCGGCGGTGCGGTTTCCTGCCTGCTCTACCAACTCGGATATCACCCGATCCAGTTCTTCCTGAGAATACACTGCATCACCATTGCGGCTGATATTCAAGAGAGCCGCAAGGAGCGCTCCAATAGGATTATCAGCGCCGCCATTCATGACACGAATATTTGGTCCTCCAGGCCTGCCAGATCCTCCAGGCTGCCCGGCTTGTAGGTTGGTGATGTTGGTGTGGAATATATCAAGCATCCTGCAGCAGTTAGAAAAGACCATTATAAAGATGCGATGAAACGTACTCTCCCAGATTCTGCAGCGGAGAGTCCATCGGCTGAGGGCCATTCGCATCGCGAGGAAACAAGCCACCAGGCCCGTGATGACGGCCATGGGGAGAACGGGGAGCGTTTCCTGGCCCGTACATGTTATCGAAAGCGTGTCGCGGCGGCTGCGGACGGCTTGGCGACCCAGGTCCTTGCGCCCGCGCGGCGCGTTCGCGGTTGAGCTCACCCATATTGTGAATGAATGAATCGAAGCCTTGGAACGCGGTGCTTGCAGGATCCGTGGTCTCATGGCCCATTCCTCTGGTCGCGCCCGGTCCTCTGCGGAGTTGATAAGTGAATCGGATGTTGCCGCCAGGAGATTGGAAGGTCCGGTGAGTGTAATGATAGCCAGGGTCGATCCACCCATGGTCATCTCCATCATTCATGTGGCCCCATGGGTCGTGGTTCGCAAATGGGCTTGCTGGGAACGGCGAGGGCGAGCGCTGGCCAGGGAAGGACTCTGGGGGGTCGGGGTGCGGCTGCGACGATGAAGGGGAAGGTGAGGATACAGGAGAGGCTTCAGGTTCGGGATCTGTATCGGGAGGGATTTCGATCTGCACGGGTCAGTCTAACACAGGAAGAAGTGGCCCAGATGCGTACGATTTCTGTAAAGTCTGAGCTGCAGTACGGGCAGTCTAGAGTGTCATACAGATTGCGAAGCCATACTCTGCCGCAGGCATGGCAGAGAACGCGATCGCCTGTATCCATGTTGAAGGGGTCTGGAGTGGAAATCGGATCAAAAGAGACAGAAAAACGAGATAAGATCTGGGTGAGAAATCAAGACAGAGTCAGAGGAGGGGTCGAGAGAGGTACTTGAGTCCAATCGACTGAGTCAAACAGAAAAGCCGTTGTTCATTGTCTGAAGGACTGGCAGGCACCAGCGAATATGATCATCTTGCTGTACACAAAGGCGGTTTCATACAAAAAATAAGAGGAAAGAAAGAACGATGAATTTCAGCAAGGCAGACCTGAGACTTTATTAGAACTGTGAATCAGACAGAGACAGTGGTGTAAACGGAGCATTAATATTGAATGACGTTAGCCTCGGATGTGGCGCAGTTATCAAAGAAAAGAGCCTTGTTCTGCTCTCTTTAACCCCATTCTCCGTTACTAGTGGTTTGAATTGTAAATAAACAAACAGCTGAAAGGATTAGGATTATATTGCACCTTAAGCCATCTCTCGTCCAGTCAAGAACGCCCAAAGCCTAAAGTTATGCATCATGCTAAGAGCCCAAACACGAAAGAAAGAAACGCAAAAAGCATAAGAGCAGAGACGGAAATCATCATCGACGTCGTCATGTATATACAGCTCTCGCCACCTAAATAGTATGCCCCAGGTCCCTGCAGACTTATCGCCGCTGTCCCCGGAACAGCATGCCTCCCACTACTCCCGCAGCGAGGGCCAGCCCTCCAACGATAGCGATGCCAACCATCCCCTCGCGCGATACTCTATCGTCGATCAGGGTTCGGAGACTGGCCGCCTGTAGATTTCCCGGCTCCTTGTCGATAAGAAGATCGTTGTATCGGCGGGCCTCTCCATAGTTTCCTAGCTTGTAGTTGCCCAGGGCCAGGTAGAAGAGACATTCACGGCGTCGCTCGGGGTGAGCGCGGAATATTTCGGACAGCAAACGGACACCTTCTTGTTGCTCAGATCGGGAGTTAGACTTGATCAGACCCTATACAGGATGTTATGTCAATACAGTCCAGACATCGTCATGTTATAGAGACCGGTAGAGACATACCCAAGCGTAGTTGAACTTAGTCTGGACGCCAACGTAGTCGCCTTCTTTTTCATACTGGGCACGGAGGACCTGCAGCTCTGCGGGCTTCAGCGGGCTATCATGCTTCGTTAGCTGCTGTGGCGCCTGTAGCAATTCAACGTGGAGAGGAGCTCTACCTTTCAGCATCTGCGGCATCTAGATTTTGTCAGTAAAGGGCAACTGGGCATAAGAAACTTGGACCGCGTACAGGGAAGATTTGAGGAAGTCATTTCGTACTGTTAGAATACAAGACAACGGTCGGAGTCTATGGTAAAGAATGCGAAAGTGATGTCAAGATTCCAGGCAGCTTCACTGCTCCAAATGACGAGGCGGTGCACGTGGAGTTGTGGCGGTTGCCTACCCAACCAACCGGTTCGGGTCTACCGCAAACAATCCCCTCACTGCTGCTATCGGAGCAGCCATCCAGTTTACTCTGCCACCTCATTCAGTCAGGAATCACAGTCGCCATGTTGCTCGACGAAAACCCCTCTACGGTAAGATCATTCCACTTCTGGATGTCACGCCCATACTAATATACCTAGCTCATCCATCACACAATCGGCAATTTCAATATCGCGCCCGATAAACAAGCTGTCTCCCGCATCAATGACTCCCTCGCGACTCTCCAGCAGTCCCGCGAGCTACGCATGCGCGAGGCCGAGTCCGCCCTCCGCAAACTGTCACGCCACCTCCAGTCGCTAAACACGCAACATGAAGAAGCCGTCGCCGCCCACGACGCGAGCAAACACGCCGCCGCCATGGTCGAGCTGGACACAAAGAAATTCCGCATTGCCAAGGCCGCATCGGAGCTCGAGATTGAGAGCGAGCGCCTTGAAGGCGAACTGGAGATGTTAAAGGAGAGACTGGCAGATCTAGAGGCGCAAGGTCTTGAAGGCGATGAGACCACCCGAAGGGAGAGGGAGGCTGATGATGCTATACTGTATGTTCTGACTGTACCATTGCGCTTGGACATTCTTGCTAACGGGAGCAGACTGCGTTTGAAGATCTACCGGGCATTAGGCATTGATATCGAACCCGACGAGGTAGGGAACTTCACCAAGGCTGTCATCCGCAACAGTCGCAAGGGCGATGTCCACGTCGTCAACCTGGATCCGAAGTTCTCCCGCTTTTTCTACTCCAACTATTTCTGGTCGACTATGCAGGGCTGAGCGGTGCACGTTTCTTCGGCGTTATGGTGTAGGACAGATACCCATTGATCTTTTATATATTATCAGATATCATAACTTCGTTATATAGTACAGGGCTATTGTACATGGCATCTACTGCACACGGCCAGAGCGAGTTAGCAACAAGCTCCTAGCCACCTCTTTCCTCTCCTCATCCGAAATTGATATCGGCCTCGTCTCCGGCACAAACTTCTCCACCGCGTCCAATACCTCCTCCGCGGACACATCTTCCAGTCCGTCCTCCTTCCACTTCGTCATCCACTCTTCTTCCAGCCGCTTCATGCCCTCCTCAACCTCATCCATAGTCTGTACCTCCTTGCCCTCCCACGTCAACCTAGCCTCCGTGGAGACCTCCGCTTCTGCCTCTCCTTCTCCAGACTTGGAGTATAGAACCTCAACCCCCAACCCACCAAGCCCCAGCTTCTCTACCCTCCCATTCCACAGCACCTGCCTCACCCTCCCATCTCGTTCAACCATCATCCAAACAAGCGGCATCGCACTCCTCCCCAGCGCCTCTCGGACCCCCTTACTCGTTTCTCTTGGGCCAACCAGCATCCCAACACCGCCACCCGACCCCCTCGCCAGCGAAACCGCAAAATGCCTCGCCGTAACGCCCTCAAGTTCTCGGACAACATGCGGCCCGAGTTTCGCCTTTGTCGCCTTACATTGCACGATCACGCGCACGGGCGGGTCGATTACCGGGTTCGCGCCAACGTGCCATGTCCCGGTAAGGTCGATACCCAGGTCTGATTTCCCGCCCACACGGTGTAGACTGAAGGCGGAGGCGCGGAGGTGCGATTGCACAGTATACTCGTAGATCGTGCCTTGATAAGTTGTTGTCTTCTCAGGGAGACTCGTACGCCTCGCATAGTCGAGAAACGAGGGAAGGTCGTTGTGTAGGGAGGTAAGTGGTGCGGGGGGTGTAGGGAGGCCGAAGAGGCGGCGGTTCAGGGGGGTAACGGAGCTCCTAGTTGCGAGTTGAGCTGGAGGTGAGGAAGGTAGAGCAATGGAGAGGAAGGGGCGAGTCGGGTGCATATTCTAACATTGTATAAAAGTTGTAGAAGGTTACAAAATTCCAGGTCGAAGCTATTTACGGCGGTCTGCCTTAACTCCGATACTGACTCCGCAAGTATCCACCCCGATAAGGAATTGTAACTTTAGCTCCATCTCAATAATCACACCCATCTCTTCCCAAACTCAGCTCAACACCCAATCCACGCAAATCACTTGGTCATTCCTGTCTCATCTCATCGACCAAACTGGATAGCGCCATAATGGCCGACATTTTGACCCAACTCCAAACATGCCTTGACCAGGTGCCTACCACACATCCTCTCCATTCCATGCGATACCAAACAAACTAACAGCACAAAGCTCGCAACCCAATTCTACGCCACAATCGGCTACCTAACAACCTACCACGACAACTCCCCCGCGATCCCACCCCCAACCCCCACATCCGCGCCCGCCCTAGCAAAGATCCAAAAGAACTCTACAAACCCGCCTATCCCCGCCAGCGCAGCCGCAATCCTCTCGCAAGCTTCGCCGTCCGCTGCCGCAGGCGCAGTAACACCGGGTCCACCTGCCCCGGGCGCTGCAGCAGGAGCTGGAGGAGACGAAGCAGGGGCAACAGCCGGAATCGAAGAAGGCCTCCCGCCGCGCCCGGACTCCCCGCGCACGTTCGCGGCGCGACAGCGCGAATTAGCGCGTGACCTGGTCATCAAGGAGCAGCAGATCGAGTATTTAATTTCGGTGCTGCCTGGGATCGGGTCTTCGGAGCAGGAGCAGGAGAGGCGCATAAGAGAGTTGGAAGGGGAGTTAAGGGAGGTTGAGGAGGAGAGGGAGAGGAAGGTTAGAGAGTTGAGGGTGCTTAGGAGGAGAGTTGAGGGGGTTTTGGGGGCTGTCGAGTGCGGAATTTATGGAGGACGATAAGTCGCATACTCTTGCTTTAGGCAGTCTTTCGTTCTTGCGGGGGTTCTCTGGTTCCATGAGATGACAATTCATTAGCTAAAGATGATATGATGCCGTCCGTGACTTGCGTCGTCATGCCTTGTTCTAGATCCACGATCCATAATGTATAAAATCAACGAGATGGGGAATAACCAATGGAAGCACAAATGGCTAGCAAGCAAGAAGGCAGCAAAAAACCTGGGTATCAATATGTGGAAGCCAAACCCGACCAAACCAGACCAAACCCAACCCGTGTGAAACAAACCCATTGAAAGCGTAAACGAAAGCAAATAAATCATTTGAATAGGCTGCGATATTCCCTCATCCGCCCCTCCTGAACCTCGGCCTTATCCAGCTTGCCGCGGTTCAAACTCATATCAGCCAACTGCTGCTTCTTCTTCGCCAGCTCGGCAATCTTCTCCTCGATACTGTCCTTCATGAGGAACTGCACGTTTGTAACTTCGCGCGTCTGTCCCAACCGATGCACACGGTCAATGGCCTGCGCCACGGCTGCTGGGTTATATTGCGGCTCCATAATGTATACGTGCGAGGCAGACGTAAGGTTAAGACCCACACCACCGGCTCCAATAGTTGCTAGGAGGATCGTTATATTGTTGTCCTCGCGGAACGTATCGAGCGCTTTGTTGCGCGCTGGCAGGCTCATTGTCCCGTCAAGCCGTGTGTACCCTGTCAACCCCTGGGCTCGGAGAGCGATCTCGATAAGATCAAGATGTGATGTCCAGGCGGAAAAGACAACACTCTTGAGAGGGGGTTCACCCTTGGGGAGCCTTGCGCTTTCCTCTGCCGTGTTACGAAGATATGATAGGAGTGCTTTGGTCTTTGTGTGTGGACCTTCGTATTCCCCTAGGATTTTTGCTTGTTTGGGTCCGTGCTTTGCTCGTTCCTGTTCCATCAGGTAATCCTGTAGGCCCGTTGCCGTAATTGTCGAGTATGATGCGGGGATCCAGCCTTCGCAAACATCGCATTTGATATCAAAAGTCCCCGGGCCTACAACTTGATTGTCAAATGCCTGCTTTCTACCAGAGAAGCATTCCGGGCAGAGGGCGTCATAACAGGGCAGTAAAAAGGCCATGGTATCATTCTTTCCTGGACCGCTAGATCCGTTTGTGTCCGCATTTGGCTCCTCCAAACGCTTGCTGCAAATGGCACACATATCGGCAGATGACTCTTGCATCAGAATAAACATTCCATATGCTTTCTTATCGGCTGCGACGACATCGGCGCTGGGTCCCTCTTCAAGATCAATGGCATCATGAACGCTAAGGCCTTTGATACGCGCTCGCTCATTGCTGTCCAGCAGCTCCTTGCCATGTGCGCTGATTTGGCGGAGAATCATCATGGCCTTCAGAATATGGTGGTACATGCGACCCTTTATATGGCTCTTGTCTTCTCCTGCAATCACTCGCATCATGACATTCGATTCCTTGCGGAAGAACTCGTGCAATTGTGCCTCTGCCTCGGTGAACTCAAGCATCACAATCTTATCATGTCGCGCCGGCAAATCGATCTTGTCCTTGACTCGTCGGAGGGTAAAGGAGTCAACCAGCACGCGCAAGCTCGCGATAACAGTTGCATCGCCTGTCTTGAACCGGCTAAGAATGTGCATGTTGAAACGACTCTTGTCTTCGTATGGATAAAGGCCTAAAAACTTTGTCACCGAGAACAAGTCGTCTAACCGGTTCTGAATGGGCGTTCCAGTTACTGACCAGCGGCGCTGGGCGCTTAACTTGAAAATCGCCTGAGTCTGGGCCGCGCTTTGCTCCCGAATAGTATGAGCTTCATCCAGGACAATGCGAAACATGTTCATTCTAGTTAGTGGGCTTGCCCCCGCTCGCTTAGAGCCGCGACCAAAAAGCTCGCTTAGGACAATGCTATATGTTGTGATAACCAAGTCATACTTGGACAGTTCGTCCACGCTCGTAGTCCGAGAGGAGCCATGGAAAACATACCATGTGACCGAACCCTCTTGCAAGTGTTCTTTAATCTGCGAGACCCAGTTGTTGACAGTGCTGAGGGGTACCACAAGAAGAGTAGTCTTTGTGTTTCGAATGCCAGGTTGGTCCTTTACCAATTCAGGTGGTGGAATCATCCTCACCCACTCGTGAGCTTGCTCGAGTGATGAAACAGCCAGAGACAAAATGCTCAGGGTCTTTCCGAGACCCATCATGTCAGCCAAAAGTCCCCCCAAGCTTTGCGGCGGCTCCTCGTCAAGAATGGTACCACTGATGATTTCACGGAACTTGTTAGCCCCGTTGGCCTTGTATTCGCGCCTCCAGAGGGAGTTATTATCCTCCTCGTTGGGCCCAAACTTTCGAGGACTCTCCTTCTCTGTCATAAACCACAAAGCTTGCTTCTGATGCCGGAGAAGTGGCGTCGTGACAAACTCCGGGGGCTCCATTTCAGGAAGGTTGTCCGCACTCTGAAGCTGATCAAACATTTTCATGACAGCATCAGTCACTTCTTCAGCAGACCTGACTTCATAATTTACTCCATTCCGATTCCGTTGCGCTCCGGTTGGCGCATAGTTCGGCTGCAGGCGTCTTCTTTCGGCGTGAGGATTAAAGAGAGTAACTCCTTGTTCTACCGAGAACGGTGCGGCAAGCCAGACGTTGTGCTGGCCTAGGTAGTTGCCAACCTTCTCTGCATCCTGGCGAAGGCCGTATAGGTTGATGGAGGCCCGGAAGTTCGACGAACAGGGGGCCCATGGCACATCATTGGGCATTTTCTTTCGAGAATCAAGACGGGCAGCAACATCCACCTTGAGAGCCGGGGAATCAAGGAGGGGTACAATCACGGCTGCAGTCTTTGAATCGACAGCACCGAAAATCTTCCCATTGGGGTCAGAAACCTCAATTCGGTAGTGGCCCTGTCCCACTTGTCTGTGAACTCCAAGCTTCATTGAGGGCCAATGTGCCACGTCTCCGAAAATTGTTTGCGGTGAAGGCATGGGAATAAGCGACGCCTGTATTGTAGCATTCTCCAACTTTCCATAACATACTCTCTGCGCGCTGAGGTTGTTGGAGCCGGTCACTTGAAGGTCGTCGTCGTCGTTGCTTCCCGAGACATCTTATATCAATTCATTAGCATGTAGCTAGAGCATCCAACAATCAGCTTCTTACCAAAAGTCAGGTCAACAACATCTGGAGTTATGGCAGTGGAGCTCCCCGTGTCTCCGCCATCCTCTTTCATGTATTCCCCCAAGCCGCTGTTCCCCCCAATGGGTCCTCGTTTCGCTCTCTCAGATTTCCCATCTTCCGTTTTCACTCGCTTGTACGGAGTGCCCATCCGCCGCTCTACCCCGTACATATCTTCGATAAGGCTTCTATGTCTCGAGTCCGCATCGTCGCTAAGCTCCACAACATCGGCGTTCCGCTTGCCGTCACTAAATTCCACATCCGATGTGCTTGTAAAGTGCACATCCAGGTCCGGTGTCGCGTGTGCAGAGGAGTTGGGGGACGCGTTTGTACTCGTCGATCCAGCCGACGAAGGGTATTGCGACAGCGAGCCGCTTGCGTGATCGGCGGAGGGTGCACGTTGGGGGCTCAGTAGGCGATTCGCGAAGGTCGTGCCTTGTGGCGCTATGGATGAGGCGACGCTGCGCTGCTGGCTGTTTGCGCTCTGTTGTCCTGCTAATCCGCTAAGTCAGCTTGCTGCTTCCGAGTCATCAGGATCTTCGGGTGGTTTGGGTGACCGTCTGTACGACGGCTCAGGGAAGGATCATTTTGGGACTTATGATCAGTGCCAGGATCACCTTGGAGCTCTGGTAAGGATGAGAGACTGAAGCGTTACCATTTTTCTGTAGCTGTTTCTTGTACGCCCGAGGATTGAGGAGCATGTGTGCTTGGGACGCCATGACTCCTCACGGTGTAGACACCGAACGATAACAAAGTCGCGACTGTAGATGCAAGAAATTGCCGATGCAGTAGAGCGCGGATCAAAGAATATGATGTATCCAAAGAACTTGAAGATGATAGAGTGTGGGGTGCATGCGTTCTTATCGGAAGGGATAGGACTCGAGTTCGACTCGATCGTGGTGGAGAATGACGGAGTGGCAAAGAAAGAGAAGCGATTTACGCGCCAAAGCTCTATCGCGAGAATGTAAAGAGAGGGGACAAGGAGGCGAAAGGGGTAAAGAGAAAATTTAGAAAGATGAGCAAGAATAAAAAGCGAAAGAAGATGAGGTCGTGAGAGGGAGAGAGAGAGAAAAGAGCGAGCGATGGCGGCCAAGACAAGATTCCGATACCTAGGCAAGTGAGATAAGATAGGAGAGTGAGACTACTATGTACTACGGGAGCATGGGCCATGGTTCAGTCTGACCTCACCTTAATTACACCAAGTTTTACTCTAAAATCGAATTGATTTCACAGGATGATGCCATTTCCTCCGGGGATCATGATTATTAGTAGGGAGCTAGCTATATGTCTATATACAATACAACATCAGGGGTAGTATTTTTCAACCAAAGCCACTCCTAGCAGTTAATAGACTCCTCATGCCTGTTTGCCGTAACAAGGACGCTAAATGAAAACGAGATGAAGGTATAAAGTCATGATGTCGGTAGGCTCGGTGGATTCAGGAAGGTGAGGTGAGAGTAAGGAGGAACGGAGTCATGCAAGGGGAACAAATCCTGCGTTGAATATAGCAACCACAACAACCAGAAGAAAAGCGGAGGGGCAAAGGCAGAGCGCTAGCACCAGGTAAAAACAGGGTTTTTGCTCTTGACAGCTTCTATTCGTTCGACGATAACTTTGCGCTGGTTTCCTTCCATGCCCTCAGCCGCCGCATAGCCGAGGTCGCCCTCCAGATCGTCGCTGCTCCATATCAGACGGGCCCCGCGTGCACTCGAAACGGAATTATGCTTCTGGTGTTTGTTCCCGGGGCGCGGAGGAAGTGACGGCCAATTTCGGTCTCCATTCCTTCTAGGGCTGAGTCCATCGGCACTATCGCGATTGAAGCCATAATCAGTAGAGCTTGCAGTCGGCGGTCGCCCAGAATCCCGAGAAGTCCGGCCACGGGAAAGCTCAAATCGATTCGGGTTTGGCAGTTCACTGGGGGGTGATGGGAACCCCATCAAGTCCTGATCTGCCATAGACATGGCGGCGCCAATGTCCATTTCTTCGTTGTCCGGGTCGTAGCGGTCGTCGTAACTTCTGATCTTACGTCGCTGAGCTTCCGTTGACGGCCCGCGAAGAGGAATAGCAACTGGGACATCTACCAGGTCGTCCCAGACACAAACGCGAGTTCTCCGTGTAAGCTCAAGCGGACCATGATCCGGGTGCTTCAATGTTTCCACGACGTTCCATGCCTGCCCTTTCATAACCGCAATCTGCCTCGCGAACATGCTCTCTTTGAAATCGTCGTCCTGTGAGAAAACTCGTCGTAAGGCCATTTGTGTGCCGCTCCACCAAGCAGTCGAAGTCAGAAGCGGTAGGAAGTGGTCTCGAGTCTTTTGAGAGAACGGCTGTCCGATGAGTGAGACTGGTAGGAACAGCCAGCCGAATGGGAAGCTTCGCCACTGGAGATTCGTTAGCAAACTACAATCCTACCACAAGTGAAAGAGAACGAACGTACGGCATCAGGGTGCTTCCATGGCCATGACAAACTGTTGTCAATGGCACCAATCTGGATAGTAGCTTGGGGCTCTTGTGAATTTAAAGGAGTTCCTGTACGGCTCACAGCCTGCATCGTCTCGTGTCGTCGATAGGGGTATGACGGCGATGTTGCTTTGTCCGAGTTGACTGAAACCGGCCGTGGAGGCACCAAATAATCATCATCATCCTGTGGGTGTTCGTTTTGCTTGGGCGGCTCCGCGACTATTGAGACGTCCTCCGTGTTCCAATCAATCTTTATCATCCAGTTATCCAGACCACGGTCTGTATTCCGCATGATATAGTCCAGAATGACCAACTTCTCCAATTCTTCCCTGAATGACTGTTTGAGATTCTCCGTCCAGTAAAACTGACGCTCTCCATTTTCCTGTTGAGGGGACGGCGTGCGCGTCTGGACATCATCCTCCTCTTCGGCCTCATCTTCATCGTCGGATTGCACCCCAGACGGCCGGCAAGCCTCATTCCAGGGGCGCTTCTTGCGTTTCGGGGCGTCTTGGGCACGGAATCCCGTGTTGGTCTGATCCGGCCATGGGTGCTCCCTCAGGAAAAGATTGGCATCCCTGTAACCTTTGAGGAAGACCTGGAAACTGCCCGCTTTCGGAGGGAGCGCTTTCTTGCCCATCCAGGCCTTTCTTCGGTCCCAAAAATCATAGAAGAACGATTTCGACGATAGCCATACAATATCAGTATAAGGGACCATGTTGGTCCGGAGACGGGAGTCGAGTACATAAGCGGCAGCTTCCGAGACGTAAGACAGGTTGGGAATCAAGCAAGCGCGTCCAAAAAAGCAAGGGAATAGATTGCGATGGATCCATTTGGTCCATTTCGGGTTGCGAGATGCATAAGGCTCTTCATCTTTGGGTTTGAAAACCCCGACGACCTTGCCTTCGCTATTGCGTGCAAAGTAACTGCCCGAGCTGCCCTGGGAGATCATTCGCGGGTGAACGCCGAGCTCTATGGCCAACCGCACGCTCTCCACAACTTCCTCGAACCCATCCCGCGCTTTCCGCGTAGCTAATTCAGACTCCTCCGAGTCCAGCTCTTCCGCCGTTATAGGCTGAACGCCATTGGGCGGTTGGAAAACAGAGTGGTAGATCTCCAGCTTCTCCTCTTCAAGTGTCTTCCCCTTCACGCGATGAATTTTGAATTTCGAGGCAAACTCCTCCGCCCAGCGCTCTAGGCGTGCATTGATCGCTTTGATATCCACGGCCGAATTCCGCCGTCCTCGGCGGTGATGTACGCTCGGTCTCCGTCGGTATTCGGGCGGTGTTGTTGGGGCCCCGGCGGGGATGGACCCTCGGCCTCGAGTTGAAATAGGTTCATATTGTGTGCCGTACGGATTAATTGTGCTGGAAGTATGGTACAAGTCATCCTCGTCCGAGTATTCGTAGGGATCGTTATTTCTATCCTCTTCCTCCTGGGCCAAGCGGGCATAACCAGACGTCGCGGGTCGATTGTTCTTCGGCATGGTTCTATCAAATAGAAAGGATAAATTCAAAAAGGGCTTAAATGAAAGGCGAGAAGACGAAGCCGGAAATTAGGAGAGAAAAAGAAGAAACAGCAATTCTTCAAGGCATTACCGGAGCTGCGTTGGAATCCGGGGTAATAAAAAGGGGATAGACCAGGCAGACGTATCGTAGAAACGAAGAAAGCGACAGATGGTGAGAATGCTGAAGACAGTTTATCAACAGGAAGTAAAAGCAGAAGTTGAAGCAGACCCCGTCATCTATTCGTGGTCGTAAAGGCAGAAGTCCGGCCAGCTGGAACAAGCAAGAGGCGAGAACCCGGCCACGTCTCTATGAAGGACTGCCAGACTGCGGCTTCGAGTGGAAACGGTAACGGCCGATGTTACCATTCTGTACCGTATTTGGAGCTACATATTAGCTAGGAGTGGCTTAGTACTATATTACCAATACGTCTCCGACGCACCGCCACATCTCATCTGCGGCACTCCACCAGAGCTTCGTCCCTGCAAAAGGCAACTCGACTTTAATTCCTGGCCCCTGAAATGATCTTCGCTTGAGTACGTGTCGAATACAAAAATGCCATCTCAATCTACTCCGCATTCTCTCAACTACGGAGTCAACTACGGAGTCTAAGGTCTGACGGCCCAATTACGTATATGTCCAGTGCTGCTGCTGTGTCAGGGTCTTGCAGCAACTGCCCTATTTTCAGTGGATGGACAACAGTAGAATGCCATCAGTACCGAATCCTATTGGAGCAACAAGGCATACTAAGCAGTCTGTTCAACCGTGAAACCCGAGAAGCACCGATCCATCGCGTCATAGTCCTCCAATGGACCTACATAGGAGACGTGTTGATTCGGCCGCAGGACAAGGAGTCAAGGACGCATCTTTCTCCAAGTTTATTTTGAAAGTCTCACCCAACTTTCCATACCCTTCATGATAGGAGACGTCGTTCACAAATATTTATCGTAATCCCAGCTGTCAATTTCATCATACGGATGAAATTCGTCGGGGAAACCAAAGATGTCGACGTGATTGCGTGGTGCTGCATGCACCGTGAGAACCTCTATGATTGAGTCATAGCTTGACCCCGTTGGCTTATAGCGCTGCAGGAACGACTCCTACCCGCCGATTGCGGCTCCTAGTTGCTTAGTATTCTCCTTCTGGGATGACTTGGTAACGTCGCCGGCAAACACAAGGACACGCCAGCTCCCATTACTGGAGAGTCGCTCCTGAAGATGCTAGGCCCGCGCATCGGCCTGGCTTAGGATCTTTACGCTGGGAATCCTTCTGCCAAGCTTGATCTCTGGTGCTAGTCCTGGCATGCTGAGAATTGGATATGATTCTGTTTCCTTTGCTACTATGACGCTGGAGCGATACTCGACGCTGTCAATAAGGTCTTAAATGGGTGTCAATATAAAAAGCAAGGTTACGTATCAACGCCGCTGGCGAACAACCTGCCTTTTTCGACTGCATCTCTGGACACGCCCATGCTGATTCTTTACTCATCCATAACGTCACGCGCACGGCGGCCCGAAAATAGTCGAGAATATTGGCTGTCAAACGCAATAGGATATTGAGCGATCTTCTTCTCTCCGACTCATACGTCTTCAGAATTAACGAGTCCCTTGATGACACCGGCCATTTTGCATCCAAGGCTATATGCTGTTTAAGGGGAATCGGCCAGCTTGCTCTGCTGTATCCGGCCACCATTACGTACAGTCTTGCATGTTCTCATTCGTGCCCTGACCGGCCTTAGGGCTACAAGCAATGAGCAACATGTCCTCGTGATGATTGCACCTCGAATATGCAGACCTTGTACGGTTCCCGCGGGCCAGGTCAATTGCAGATACCGTAACGGCCTTGAAATCATCGGCTTAAAGCGCATTCAACTTTCAGTTCAGCCGCCTTAAACACGATCCCAGCGCGCATACTGCCAGCCAAAGGTCAAGTTACATTGGGAAACTGGAAGTTCGACAAACGACCGATAATAAACTGGGCTGTCTGCTCAGCCGCTCATCGTTCTTTCGGATCGAACACCTTGCCTTTTTTTTATCAGACAGGATGCATGGCCGTATGCAAGGCACGGGCAGTGAGCTGGCCCAGCGTGGTAGAGCTAATGCTTGTCGAGACCACTCAGGTAAGCAGAGGTCCACGAGTGTATCGAATGTTGCCCGATAAATAGAGAGACCATGGATCATCTAGCAGTAGTACCATTGCATCTCCAATGTAAAGGAGAGAAAGCCACCTTCATTACCTATTGTTCGGCTGATGTAGAGGGAAAGGGTGCCAAGAGGCAGACCAATAATGGTCGATAGTCTCCGGTAGCAGCCCCGATAGTGATATCCTTGAACAGCCCTCTTATCGTCCCATCTCGTCTCCGATATCGTTTTTATGCCATTATCTTAATTGTCCTTTTCTTTTCTTTCCTCTGGGACTCGTCCAACTCACCTTTGCTTGTATTTGCAGAATTGTAACTGCGCCGCAAGCTGCTCAGCTTCTGGCTCTTCCCAATCTCAATCTACCGGCCTCTCCAGATCTTCCGCTCCTTATCCTATCAACCTCAGACTGCGCACAACGAAAACAGCGCTCTTATTTCATCTTGTCTTTTCGATTCATTCTCCAAAAGTATTTCTCTCTTGCCTTTGTTGGATTCCAACCCGCGCACGAAATCTCGAGGACATTCCACTTCGCCCTCCCTTTCTACGTGGCTGGTCCCCCTCGCAGCAGAAACGAGATCTTCCGTCCCCCTCACCATCGCCTTATGCAACACGTCGAGACGAGGATCAATTGACTTTGAGAGTACGTTTATTCGGTCAGCAGAGGCCGAGTTTATAGCAGCTTACCCGCCACGACCTCCATCGTGGCTTCGCTTCTATTCCGGGCGTCGCCCATCGACCCGGCCCTTCGTCCTCCATCGCCTTCGAACGACCAATCGAGCGACCTTGCCTATAACCCTTCGTCCTCGTCCATTGAGAGCCAGTCGGCAACCGATAACGCACAGGGGCTCTCTTCCGCGTCCTCGCAGTATTCCACCGCGCTCCCGGATCTTGCCTCGAGTTCTCTAGATAAAAGTCCTGAGGAGGGGTTAAACGGTGCCAGTTCGTTTCCGAGCTCTCTTGGACCATCGCTTCCTGGTCTGTCTGTTCTGGCATCTGTCGCGTCTGCGCCGACTTCGAATTTACGGTGCGTATGCTATCCCGGTCCGACTTGACCGCGGTAATCGCGATAAGGTTTACAGCGGTGTGAATCGATGTCTCTGCCGTCATCGGGTCTTTTCTTCCCCTGCCCTCGAGACCCGTTACATCTTATCGACCATTATCAAGATCCCAGCTAATGACGAACGAATAGAACGTCGAGTAGTGATGCGCATCTAAGTATGTCGAGTATGACCTACGCAACATCGTCTCCCGCTGCTACCACTGGAGGACAGGGCAATAATCCCGTGAGTACATTTCTTCTGTTTCCTTTTTATATCCTTCACATTTGCGATCGCATTTTTCCTGCTGCAACAATATTGCTTTTTCGCGTTGTTTTATTTTTTCACCAACGTGTTATCGGTCTTGGCAAATCCTTATCATCCGTTTTCATTTTAATCTCCCCAATCTTATCAAGCCGGATCTTCCTTCGTTCACTATCAGCCGCCTGCTCCCACGCAGCCCCCTCATCTCTCCTCTCCTCTTTCCCTTCGCTTCTCTCTACTTTTCTCTCTCGGATAAATATGGCGAGTACGCTGGCTGACCAGAAACGCCCTCAATTACAGCCGATATGCCAGAATTGCGGCACCTCCAAGACTCCCTTATGGCGTAGGGACGAACTCGGCTCGGTGCTTTGCAACGCCTGCGGGTTGTTCTTGAAACTCCATGGACGACCGCGCCCCATCAGCCTTAAGACAGATGTGATCAAAAGTCGCAATCGAGTCAAAACTGCTGGTCAGGGCCCGAAGCGCAAGGTGAGTCCTCAAATTGAGTTTTTCTCTCGAGTTCATCGCACCCTTATCTATGCGAATTGCGTCTGCTAACAGTCACCTTTCTGGAATAGTCCGGCAGCGCAGCCGACGGAAATGGGCTTGCTTCCTCGAGGTCAGAAGCTGGCACTCCTCCTTTGGGGTCGCAGGGGTATCGTCGCGCGTCGCGCAAGATGTCGCCCGGCCATTCAGACCGATCCAATTCCCCAGTGCCCCAGCCCGATACCCACGGAATTCCCGGTTTACACCAACCGCTCGCGCAACCCCATCACAATTCCAACATTGCGCCGCAGCATATGTTTGATAGTGTAACGACCGGGGACCACACTAGCCAGCTCCCATCCGTCCAGCTACCGCAACCTTCCCCCTCGGCTGCGGCCGCGCCGGTGGACCGTCACCACGAACCCCCACAGACATACGAGGACCTCTTGGCGGCGAACACGTCCTTGAAGACTCGTGTCAGCGAGCTGGATCTCATCAACGGGCTCTTCAGGGGGCGCGTCGCGGAACTCGAGCAGAGCGACGCAACTGCGCGACGGTCCGAGATGATACTTCGCGACTCGGAAGCACGCCTGAGACGTTCGCTCGACGATGCTCAGCGACGGGAGGAGGAGCTCAAGCGACGTATACTTGAACTGGAGCGTCAGCTTACGGAACAGACTAACGGAGGTAATCCCTCAAAGGAGAACCCTCTTGAGCCGCTGGCCAAGAGAATGAAGCTTGCCGACGTGGTAGAGGAAGATTCGCAATCGCCAGCCAAATCGCCCAAGAGCATCTAGCTTGGGCTTTCAAGATCTGGGGTCATCCTTCGTGAAATGCGCGGTTGTCCCTTGTCCGCCGCAAGCATGTCGCGAGTCACTTGGTCCTAATACATTTTTGATACCCTTCGCAGTTCTTGTCATTGGCTGGTTTTATATCCGATTGAATGTTTCTCTCCGCGTGCGGTTGCTCCATTACTATCCTTTTGTCTTCTACGACTTGTCTGCAATAGAATCATGCAAACAACCCATATTCCTTTTAATCTTTGACATGAAAATACCTAAACGACACGACAAAACAAAACTCACGGAAAAGTGGAATTTAGAGGGGGCCTACTTTTGTTCGATTATTGTGTTCATAATTCTCAGAATCGATTTTCTTCGAGTTATTTTCTGCCCCTAGGGCTCTTATCTTTGAAACGGGTCTCTGTCAATTCGTCTTCGCCGGATGACGGGTCCAAATGATGCATCTGACTCTGGACATTATTGATCGCCACGAAACCCCAGTCCCCAACTCACCCCCATCATTGCTGTTTTTTCTTATCATCCCCGGAAGGCGTCCGCTTGGAGGTGGAGATGATGTGCTGTCTTGGTTGGAGATCGCCGGGGTTTCTAATCTATCAATCAAGCTATACCATGGCTCGGGTTAGTCCATCAATTGGGGGCGGTGGTACCTTGCTAATCGTGGCTATACAGCGATAATGCAGCTTTTTCTCTGGCAGTCGCGTGCTTATCGCTATCTGCTCCTTGCTTAGGTATCTGATTGGGGATCTGGGATTAGGGCTTATGCCATGGGCGTAATCAATATTCTGCAGTGTCAGCTTCAAGATTCGATAGGGCCCAGTCGATAAGGCAGCCCTGCTGATACAGAATTATTGATAGTCTCCAAGGTTGCACCGTACTCCGCATGGCATGGGGTAGGTACTGCCTTATCTTTCTCCTATCAGCTCTCGCTACCGAGGTTGATGCGACTGGGGGAGCCGGTCTGATAACCGATGCTCTACTGTCAGCTTGTGCTGCGTCATGTATCCATTTGCTCGTGCGCATGATTCAGCTTTTATGTCGGAGTCGAGCCTTTGGACCGTTGGGCTTCTGGTGTTGCTATACTACCACTACTGGTACTGCCAGGATGGTCCTCTCTGCTGCAAGCCTACCCTGTATCGCTGTCTTATTCATTGCCTGGTCAGTCAGTCCTGCAACCAGTAATCTTTTGTTTAGCTACAGGGGAGCCGTCTTCTTATCGCCTTCTCTTTATCGGTCGATCTGCGGAGTAACATCTCTATCTCTAAGCCACAGATATGCTTGCCCCGAGCTTATACTGTCAATATCCCCATTCGGGTGCATACCAGTCCCGCGTGCTCCCCCTTTTTCTATGTCGGATGTGATATATCGATCAGCCTGTTTTCTGTTCTTTACCGCAATGTCGGAGCATGGTATGGGATACTCGACCTTGGAGTGCTCATGCGGCCATACGCAGAAGTATATACTGCTGGCCATTATCAAAGCGATAAGCTCTGCATATCCTTATCAAACACCGCATCCTCCTCATCAAGGCGGGGGTAATCCGTCCTAGCCTCTGTCCAACCACGGTCCGTTAGAAATTGAGTTTTCTATTAAACTTAGGGATGTAAGATGACAAATGTCATGTCAACATTCGCCGCCTTAAATATCAACATGACAGATATTTCAAGGTCGCGAATGTCTAATTGGCGCTTACCTTTTATATAGGGTATAGTAGGTGGGCTGCACGTGATAACTAGTCCTAATTTAAAAGGCGCACATGTAGATTATAAAAACTTTTTAATTTATATATAAAATTAACAATTTTTAGGTGCGCTGTTAAAGCATTTTAAAAGCACTTTTTAAAGCGCTTTTAAAGCGCCTTTAGAAGCGCCTTTTAGAGTTTTGGTTTACATATAAATTTAATATAAAATTAAAAACTTTTAGGTGCGCTTTTAAAGCGCTTTTTACAGCGCTTTTAAAGCACTTTTTATAGCACTTTTAAAGTAATTACTATAGTACTTTTAAAGTAATTATTGTAGTGCTTTTAAAGCGCTTTGGCAGTTAGTTAAAGTTATTAGCCTTATATATAGTATTAGTAGTTAAAGGCCGGGGTTTTTTAGCCGCTTAAGGCGCTGTAAATAGTGTTTTTTTTATGCTTGGTGGTAACCTTTTTTTAAAAAATAATTATATTTTTATTGCTTAGTAACCTTTTAATCTAGAGATTTTTATAAAATAGCTAGTTATAAGCTATTTTATTTTTTTTCTTTGCTAGCTAGGTAAATTTATACTTAATATTACGGCTTATACAGCTATTTATAGGTAAAAATATAGGTGTAAAATTTAAAGCTTTTATATTTATATAAAAATATACTAGCTTGTTTACTTTTTTAACCTAAAAATAAGATTTTTACTTATTTTTAGTATTGTTTATGGCGGAGAAGGCTTGCTTAGCAAAAACCAAGTTAATAGTTATATAAATAAGTTAAATAGCAAGGTAAAAGAGAAATAAAGCAGTATTATACTAAAAATTTAAAATAATTAGTTTTAAAGCTATTTAAAAGGCTTTTTAAAAGGTATTTAGTTAGGAAAACTTATAAACTACGCCTAAAATATTAAAGGGTTCTTAGTTTTTTAAAAATTTGCAGGGAAAAACTACGCCTTTTTTACTTAGTATAAAGCAAACTTATTATAAGCTTTTTTAATAGTAAATATAAAAAACACCTTTTTAATTATATTAGTTATTAGCTTATTTAATAAAGCAAAAATATTGCGGGGGTTAAGATAATAAGCAGCCTAGTAAAGGGGTGTTACTTACTTATTAAAGTATTTTTTAAAGCTAGTATATAAAGCCTTTGCAAGATACTCCTAAAAACTAGCTTTATATAATATTTTTTTAATGCTTTTAAAAAAAATTAAGCGGATTTATAGTTAATATTTTATAACCTAGGAAGTTAGTAGTTATATAACTAAAAAGATAAAGTACTTATAGTTATAATATTAATTTTTTAATACTTAAATTTAATTTATATTTGGTAAATTAGCTTTAAAAGATAAATGTTATCACTATTATGGTGTTGCAACTGCGTAGTGTTGCAATGATGCAATCTGGCGGCCTGAGGCCGCCGGGCGGAGGAACTTTAGCGCTAAACTAGCCGCGTGCTAAGGTAGCGGCCAGTTATATAATATATAAAATACTAAGTTTAACTTTAAACTTTAATTTAAAAAAATTAGTAATTAGTTCCTATTATAAATATATAACGCCTTTTTTATTATAATAATTTATATTTTTTTAAGCTTATTATAGTATATAAACACAACTTATAGTTTTAATTACTTTTTTTTTAAAAAAAAAACCTATTTTATATAATAGCTAGGTAATAAACTTAATTTTAAAGGCTAGTAAATAATACTTTAAAAAAGTAACTATAAACCCTAACTTAATAACTAACTAATATACTTAAAAAAAAATTTATAAACTTTTAACTAAAGAATCTTAAGGGCGCCCTTGCTACTAAATCCTAAATTATATAAAAAATATTAAAATATAAAGCGCCCACCCAGGGGCAAGAAAATAAAAATAATAAAAAAACTATTAAAAAACTGCAGGCAATACTAAAAGTAATTTTAGTAAAAAAAAAGAAATTATAAAAATAAAAATATTACAAAAAAAAAAAAATATTAATAAATTCGTGCCTAAATTAAAAAGGCACGCTAATAAATTACAAGGGCTAAAGCTAAATAATAAATATATAATATACCTATTTAATTTATTAAGTAATTAATAGTCCCTTATTAAATAAACTTTAATAACCTTGCAACCCCGGAGGAAATTATTAAAAAGGTTATAATAATAATAATATAATTTAAAAAGGACTTTTTAAAAAAGTTACTATTTATAAAACCATATTAGGCAAATAATATTAAAAAATTTAATAATTAAAAGTTAAACATAAAAACATACTTTAAAACCTTCCTAATTTACTACCTAAATAATAATTATAAAATATCTTAATTTATTAGATTTCTAGCGGAGAACCACAGGCAAAAATAGTTTAATATTTATAAAGTAAAAATTATATTTACCTGGAAAGAATTTTTTAACATACTAGTTAAAATAATTAATAACAAGATGGTGTTAATTAATAACTTACTAATTAAGTAGGGTAACACAAAGTAGTAACTATAGTAAATTATTAGGTAATTTATATAGTTACTAAACTAAATTAAAAAATACTTATTTTATAAGTATAATAATAATTAGTACCAAGGACACCTGTACCAAAAAATCTTAAAAAATATATAAAAAAAGTTCCTTATTTATAAATACCAAGAACCAAAGCGCTATAATAACTATATATTATACTTAATAAGTATTAAAAATAATATACCCAAGTAAAAGAAAATTATTATAAAAAAAAAAAGGAATTTTTTAACTAAACTTGCATAAGACTATTAATAACTAAAGTTAAGGCGCTTTTTATTATTAAAAAAAGTATAAAAGTAAACACTAGTATAAAATAACCTAATAATTTAAATAATTTTTTATTTATAAAAAAGCCATA